>NC_050472.1:14768359-15106135 GCF_013373865.1 Monomorium pharaonis | reverse complement strand
TCTCTCTCTCTCTCTCTCTCTCTCTCTCTCTCTCTCTCTCTCTCCCACAGACAAATCTTGTTTGTCTCCACAATCCCTTTTGCCGTTACTATTAATTTTTTAAATAATTTTTTTGCCCCATCTACCCCCACACTTGAGTAATTGGAATAAACTTCACAATAAGCTTACAAAGATCTCTTACCCCGAACTATTTTAGATTTAATCAAACATGTGAAAAATTGTTATTTCTGACAACTAATAATCACGAAATTATAATTCCACGTAATACAATAAAAACTAAAATGTTATTTTTCCGACAACCTAATTGCTGTAAAAATTTTTTTCCCCTTAAATTAACAATATTATAAGTCATCAAGAAATAATAATTATAATCATGATAATAATAGAAAAACTTTTGTAAATTATAAAGATTATAACGTAATCCCAATATTAAACATTTCATCACAACTTCAGCGCTTAATTTATTTTTAAGAAAATGTTAGAATAAATATCTTGTTAGTATTAAAAAATTTAACAGTGTACTTAAATTTTTTAACAACCTATACCCTCTCTCTCCTCGACTAAAGATTATACCTGATCCAGTTTTGAATTTGACATGTCTGATAACAAAATCGCAATCAGCAACAAAAAAAATCTTTATAAACCAATTTGGATAATTAGGCGATTGAAAGAAATATTTACATACAGAGAAATCGAAGATAAATTTTCCCTCTTCTAATCGCCATATTGGATATCGCCGTCTTGAATTAAAATATGCTCATACGTACATTTGAAAGTTTATAATGCATGGATGCAAGATTTTCACTTCTCAGAGATATTTCCATCCGTATTCCATGTGTAAATATTGATTAATAAAAAATTTTCAGTGAAAAAAATCAACTCTTTTTGTAAATAAATTAACATAAATTGTGCAATCGTATTTTTGAGAAATTTTTACAACAAATATTAAAATTTCAAGAAATTTTACATAAAAAAGAGTTAATTAAAAATTTTTTTAAAATTAGATTTATAGTATAAAATACCACTAAAAAAGTCACAGAAAACTATCCGCTTGGGACTTAAACAAGCGGAAGATTAAAAGAAGATACGAAGACATAAAGGTGATAGGAGAAAGATTAACAAAAATTTTCAGTACGACGAAAAGAGTAAGACGGGGATGTGCGATGGATCCATTGCTTTTCAGTTTGTATATAACAGTGTTAGATAGATATACGCGGAAGAGAAATAAGAATATATAAGTATATAATGTAAATATAAAAGGTTATGAGAGGATATAGTCACTAGCGTACGCAATATGGTTATTTTGAAAAAATAGTAAGGTTTAACGGTCATAATGGATACACTTACAAGGGAATGGACAGAACTCCCTCACCGATTTTAATGAGCTTTGGATATATTGTAGAACATAAAAAAATATTACATCCATATTTTTTTTAGCGGCGTATCTCGACGTTTAGAGGTTGAAACCCCTCGAAAATAACGGGTTTTTTTGTTTTTGGCGAATATCTTTGAAAATATAAGGTTTATGAAAAAATGATTTATACAAAAGTTTTATGGTATTTTATACTCTTTACAATAGTATATTTAGATTTTTCAAAAATTTCAAACTTTTTAATTTACCTACCCCTCTTTTTCAAAATTTTAAAAATTTTGTAAGGACAAAAATTAAAGAACATTAAAAGCCAAATCCATCCAAATATAATAATATATAAGTTCCGTCATTCTCAATTATTGACAAAACGAAATGATAATCTCGTGCTATAAGCACCGCGCTAGAAGTTGCGTTATTTCTTTAGTCGCGTCACATTCAATAACTGCCTCTCCAGCGTATATTTTTATATTAGAACATAAAAACTTTAATTACATAATACTCAACGTATTACACGATATAAAGTATAAATGCATATATAACAAAAGTAGCATATATATAGTATACGTATGTGCGTACGTACATTTTCATTGTTACAAATGCGAATATAGATTAATATAAAGCAAAATATTTTTTTAATATTTAAAACTACAAATACAATATAACAAAATATATAATATTAAGAGAGAAATATAAAATATAAACTGCAATAACTATTTGCATAGTTATATTGTTTACACTATATGCACATAGCACACTCTGATAATAAAGATAATATAATTATATAATTTAATTTAAGAGTTTGAAAATACATTTATACAGATATATATATATATATATATATATATATATATATATATATATACACATTTTGCAGACGACATGGGCAAATAAGTTTAATATCAGTGTTGATAGACCGGCCGGTTGTTCTCGCGTAGGCGCAACATATGAGGCTTCAGTAAAATATCTATTAATAATAGAAAGGCGATCTTCGGTCCCCATACAATTTTTTTGCAAATTTATAAAAACGTTAACACTTTTTATATATTTAACACGCACGCATATATTTGCATATCGTTTACATGTTATTTGTGTATATATATTTAACATAAATTAAGGAATTAAAAATAATTTGCATTTAATAATAAAAATCAACTTAAAAACGAAAAAAAGGTAAATTTTTGGAATAAAACATATATTTAAATTAAAATAAAATATTTTATTTGGCGGAATTCATACAGAATATCGACATTGGTCACAAGGCTAAGGAAAAACCGCCAAAAAATCTTATCAGTATTCATCAAATACGATATTTATAAATTATTCTATTTAATACGAGAAAATATACATGCATGTTTAATATATAAAAGGTGTTAACGGTTTTATTTTACAAAAAAATTGTATGGGGACTAAAGATCTCCTTCCTATTAAAAAGATCTTCCTTTTAATGAAAATGTACGTACGCACTAACGTATATGTATTATATTTGCCACTTTTTTTGTAATATTACGAAACAGTCAAATATGAAAGCAAACTTTTTTGATGTTTCTAAAGGATTTCAGAAATATTGCATTTGCAATTTTATAAAAACATGAAGCAAATACATTTCTGAAATATTTAGGATGAAAAATTATAATTAAAATGTTAATGAAATATTTCTATACTATTTCCGATCGTTACAATATTTCACCAATGTTACATGCCGTGTGGGATGCTACTTTTGTTATATATATGCATTTATGCTTTATACCGTGTAATACGTTGAGTATTATGTAATTAAGATTAATCCGTTTTTGTGTTCTAATATAAAAATATACGCAAAAGAAGCAGTTATTGAATGTAACGTGACTAAAAAAATAACGCAACTTCTAGCGCGGCGCTTATAGCATGAGATTACCCAGGCAGCAAGCTCACGTCATTTTGACGTCCCAAAATGGTCATTTACTGACTATTCTTGACGTCACGAAATGACGCCCTTATGACGTTAAAATGACTGTCGAATGTCACAAATTCCTGACGTCATGAAATGTACCGTATTTTGACGTCATGGAATGACGTGAACAATATGTTGTCAAAAAGATCTGTAAAAGATATCCTGTTTCTGAAAATAATAACATATATAAAGAGACTTTTAAAAGATAACATATAATGTCAGAATGTTAACCAATGCGTCGTTTTTTGAGAACAGAAAGATATCATGAAACTGATATCTAAAAGATTTCTTAAATCGGATATCTTTAAACTGCAACTAAAGAAAAATAAAATAAAATAAAAATTTCATTTTTTTTAAATTATTTTTATCAACAGCACATACTAAATTTAGGACAAATTTTTATTAATTAATTAAATTTAAATTATATTATTTTATTTTATTCTTACTTGCCGCTGGTAGGTTTGAACCCGGGACCTTAGGATTGCGAACCTTGTACTCTAGCTGCTACGCCAATTTGACTCATCGATATGGGTACTAGTTATTGTCTACATATACCTATATGTTATAAACTGACGCAATTATATTATTTTTTATAAAAGCAATTAAATTTTGCAAAACATATTAAAAATAAATAGCATTAATTTATTTACTTATTAATTTCATTGTTAAATTTATCTTTTTCCATAACCTTAATAATAAAGGAATAACATTTTCAAGAAACTTAAATGAAATTCTTCAATGAGATATCTCAAAGACCGCTCTTAGTAGACGTCTCTGATAAATGTTACCATTTTGACATCATTTCCAAGATATCTAATGTTTTCTTAAAAAAGTTTTCTTAAAGTTAAATATAATATGCTTATATAATATGCTTATGCCTTACGCCTTAAATCTCATTGTAGACACTGCTTTAGACCGTGTCTAAAATACGTCTTAATGACGTCTTTATGTCCCGATTTTGGATGCGTGCTGTCTGGGAAAATAATCGTCAGATCATGACTGAAATATGACTACGAAATGACGTCACATCATGACGTCAATTTTAGGTTCATGTAAAAAAATGGTCATTTTGACGACATATGACCAGATATGACCATTTTGGGACGTCAAAATGACGTAGGCTTGCTACCTGGGTATCATCATGTTTTGCCAATAATAAAAAATAATGGAACCCATATATTATTATATTTGAATGGATTTGGCTTTTAATGCTCTTTAATTTTTGTCCTTACAAAATTTTCCAAATTTTGAAAAAAGGGGTGGGGGTAGAGTAAATTAAAGTTTGAAATTTTTGGAAAATCTAAATATACTATTGTAAAGAGTATAAAATACCATAAAACTTTTGTATAAATCATTTTTTCATAAACCTTATATTTTCAAAGATATTCGCCAAAAACGAAAAAACACGTTATCTTCGAGGGGTGGTTTCAACCCCTAAACGTCGAGATACGCCGTTAAAAAAAATATGGGTTGTGACGTGACAGCCGCAGGCTGCTGTCCGTCACAAGGCCCTGAGGGCCCTTACGCAATAACATCACGCGGGCCCTGCGTCCTCCCGCTCGGGAGCGGACGCAAAAGCGTATTCTCTGTACTTTTGTGTGTGTGACGTCCCACGTGCTGTCCATTTAATTACGTGTTAAGATTTTTGCGAGCGTTATACCGCGGTTGCGGCGGAGATCGGTGGCTGTGAAGATCTCATTGTAGTTGTCGGACGTCTCGTCTCCACGGAAAATCTTCCCGGAGATTGCAGAGGAACGGACAACGAGGGAGTCAAGGAAGACCCTTTTTAAGCGGGGGTCCGCAGGTAATGCCGCCCTTATCTTGCCTACCGTTTGTGCCATGTTAGAATTCCGATACTGCCGCTGAATCACGCTTTCAGGATCCAGCGACGGCGCGCGAGGCCGACATCCCGACGGGGCGACTGCAGACCCGATACCGCGGGAAGTGCGGCGAAGGAATCACGACAACTCCAGATCCGCCGACGCCCCGTCGAGGAGGAAATGACGCCCCGATGGCGGAGGATACGCCGGGCGAAGAGAAAAGAGTCGGCCGCGCAAGGAAGCGCCAGGATTCCCGTGCCCGGGGCCCATAAACATCGACCGCCGTGCGTGGATCGATCAGCCGGCGACAGCGTGGGCACCGCGCTCTGCGCGAAAATCGATTTTCGCGAAATCCGCCAATAAGGGCCGGGAACGCCGGGGGCAAGGTGGGGCGCGCCGCCGAGCGGTCCCCGCGAGATCCAGGATTCCTCACTCGTGCTGCGGACGTATTCCTAAGAACTGTGCGTGCGTTCGTGAGTTCCCGAGACGAGTGTAAGGAAGGACGCAGGGGCGACCGACATCCCGACCCGGAGGAGGCCACGAGAGGAGAGTCGAAGTGGTGAGACGAGCGTCACGCATATTGTAAAGCCACCGATTTCGCGGGTTGGGCGAGCCGCGAGGAAATCGCGTACTTGTCGCAAAATCTCTCGGCGTTTATGAGAATCTCGAGCTTCCGGATTCAACGGAGCTTCGTCGTCTCGCCCGATCGCGCCCGTCCGCGTGATTTCGCTACGTGCCGTGTGTTTCTGAATCGTTTCGCGTTGCGTGTGCGTCCCGATCCGCAGCCGAGTCAATTGTTGTTGCGTCCGGTCGTCGTGTCGCGGGTTATTCCCGCGCGGTATCTTGTCGCGTCGTGGAAGATTTTGTTCGTCAATGTTGTAAAATTTGGTCGATCGCACTGTGACTGCGAGCCCTTCGGGGAGTATATT
This sequence comes from Monomorium pharaonis, assembly GCF_013373865.1. NCBI lineage: Eukaryota > Metazoa > Arthropoda > Insecta > Hymenoptera > Formicidae > Monomorium > Monomorium pharaonis. The sequence goes on along the minus strand of NC_050472.1, from coordinate 15,100,084 downwards.
CGGATAATTGTCGACGCGTTTGTCGTCTCCCGCCGTGCGGGAGAAGCCTTAGTAATCATCGCGCTTATCTTCGCGAGAATCGTTCGAGCACGGGAGAACACGAGTCCGTCGCATGTCGCGCGGGCTCGGAGTTGCGATCCGTCCCGTTCGCCCTTGGCGAGGTCACCCTGACGGAAGTCGGCGTCCCCCCAACGGCGCCGAGTTAAGCGTAAGACAAGTCGGAGAGTTCCCGCGTACGCATCATAACCCGCTCGTTTAACAGACCGTTCTCGAAGAATTTGATATCCAGCGGACACCCGCTGATAACGCGCGCGAGCCACCACCGCTCCGCAGAGTCGGTAGTTTCTGTAATCTTTACGATCAAATACACTTGTTATTTTTATTTGTTACATCTGTGTCGTACAAGCAATTCTCTCGCCTTCCCGATTCCATCCGCCCGCACCGAACCTCCCCCTCTACCATTTGAGGGCTGAGCAGCTGGATCTCGGAGCCGCTAACGCCCCGGTCGCCTAGCGTGCGCCCGTCTTTCCCGAGATTCACGTCTCGAAACATTGGTTTGCGAGTTGGTGCACACAGAGTGGTACGCTTAACGTACCTGGCGCCCAACTTAGTGTTGCGTCGGGAAACCTCGCGAGGATAGCCGCCCCGATACCCGGGCGGCTCAGGGCCGCGGCCAGGGACGGAGGCGAAGTTGGCCGTCGCTCGTGAGCGGCGGTTACAGGGTCTAATACTTTTTCATGTTCTACAACATATCTAAAGCTCATTAAAATCGGTGAGGGACAATTCTGTCTGTTCCGTTGTTAGAAAGGTTTAAGATTTTAAAGAAAAAAGAAGGAAAAAAGTTAGAGCTAAATACGGAAAAAGACAGTAAAGGTGAAGATATTCAATAGGAATAGAAAAGAAAAGTTAGAAAAATGGGAATAAAAAGATAAGGAAATAGAAGAGGTAAAGGTTTAAAAAATCTTGATGTTACGTTTAATATTAGGTGTACTATCTTTGCTTTCGTCGTTTTCTAATAGATGGCTGTAGCGGTAAGTGGTGTCGAAATAAATAGATCGTAGACATCATACAATAAGCTTAGGCATTTGTAAACATAACGCCATCAAAATATTAGTCGATTTGTGTCTGTATCATAAAGTTATTCTCGATTGAAAATGTTAGCTTACGAGCCAAATTCTCGTCATTTGCGGGAGGTTTTAATTTTTTGCTTCAATATGAAGAAATCTGCGACTGAGGCTCATCGAAAGCTCTCAAATACGTATGGTGAGGCCGCTATTAGTGAAAGAACGTGCCGAGAGCGGTTTCAACGCTTCAAAAACGGTGATTTTGACGTCGAAGGCCGGCATGGCAGTGGAAGAGAAAAGGTTTTCGAAGATGCAGAATTGGAGGCATTATTTGTTCAAGACTCGTGTCAAACGCAAGAAGAATTGGCAGGATCATTGGGAGTGACTCAACAAGCCATTTCAAAACGCCTGAAAGTCATGGGAATGATTCAGAAGCAAGGAAATTGAGTACCGTACGAGTTGAAGCTGAGAGATGTTGAACGGCGTTTGTTTGCTTACGAACAGCTGCTTGCAAGGCAAAAACGGAAGAGATTTCTGCATCGTATTGTAACTAGGGACGAAAAATGGGTTCATTACGATAACCCCAAGCGCAGAAAATCATGGGGACTTCCCGGCCATGCTTCCACATCGACGATCAAACCGAATATTCACGGTTCCAAGGTCATGCTCTGTATTTGGTGGAACTAGCTCGGCGTAGTGTATTATGAGTTACTAAAATCGACTGAAACAATCACAGGCGATCGGTATCAAAAGCAATTGATGCGTTTGAACCGAGCACTGAAAGACAAACGGCCGCAACACGATAAAGATTTTGCAGCATGACAATACTCGACCCCATGTCGCAAAGCCCACCAAAACATACTTGAAAACGTTGAAATGGGAAGTCCTACCCCACCCGCCGTATTCTCCGGACATTGCTCCTTCTGACTATCACTTGTTTCGATCAATGATACACGTCCTGGCTGACCAGCACTTCCGTTCTTATGAAGAAGTGAAAAATTGCATCGATTCGTGGATCGTCTCAAAAAATGACTAGTTTTTTCGACGCGGGATTCGTATGTTGCCAGAAAGATGGGAGAAAGCAGTGGTCAGCGATGGACAATACTTTGAATCGTAAATGTATAATTAGTTTTTCACAATAAAGCCTCGAATTTCGAAAAAAAAAAACGGCGGAAACAAAGTTATACATCTAATATAATAAGGAATTATAAAGATTACATAAAGGAGCTAGGAAAAAGAAAAGGTATTCAAGTCTCGAGATTATAGTTTTATGATTTTATAGTCAAAAGGATAGGGATTATAAAGATCACTTATAAAAATGATAAGAAAAAGGAAAGAGGGCAGCGAATAATGTATGGAGTCTAGGAAAAAAAATTTGTAGAAATAATTTTAGTAGTAGAAAGTGGAAGAAATGATTAGAAAAAAAAAAAAAAAAAGTTTATGTAGAAAGGGCAGTAGATAGAGTAAAGGAGTATAGTTTTAAATTAAAGTAAAAGAAAAAAGGCTGTAAATAGAGTAAAGATTGGAAAATAGACAAGAAAAGACGAGAAAACTGTTTAATAGGATTAAGTATTATATGTAGGATTCTTGGCTATTGGATTGTTGAAGAGAATAAAGATTACTAATATATGATTCTTGCGGTTATAGCGCAATAAGATATGTTATGATATTAAATAAGGCCATATAAAGGGTCAGTTAGGATAGAAAGATAGATGAATAAAGGGATGGAGAGATGAATGTTAGGAAAGATTGTAAACCAAGTCCCCTTCTTGGCAAATGTAATACTGAAGAGAATAAAGATTCTACTCTAAAAGTCAAATTTATTCATATATAATAATATATAGATTCCACCATTCAATTTTGGGCAAACAAAATAATAATCTCGTGCTGTAGGCGCCGCGCTAGAAGTAGTGTTGCGTTATTTCTTTAGTCATGTCACATTTAATAATTGCCTCTTCTACAATTATCATACCTATACCATACGATGACAGAGATAAAATCATCTATTTTTATATTACGCATCACGACACTATTTTAATTCTCTTTGTAATACTGTACACATCCCTACATATGTTGCTTTTATTTATGATTTATATCGTGTAATACGTTGCGTATTATGTCATTAAGATTAATCCGTTTTTATGTTTTAATATAAAAATATGTACAGTAGAAACTCCACATTACCACTCTCCGATTTATTGCGTTTCCCCTCAATGCTTTCTTTATTGTCTCACTGAAGGAGAAATCTATTTCTCTACAATGCGCCCTACTGCGCTGCCGCGCATTATCGTCGCGCAGTTTGCTCACGCCGTGTTCGCTACATGCTCTCTCCCACTCTGTCGATAGAAAGAGGTTACTTGCATTGCCACAATTTCACTCAATGACCACGACGCAAACCCTCAAGACCGTAACAGTGCGGAGCTTCTACTGTACATATTTTTATATTAAAACATAAAAATGAATTAATCTTAATGACATAATACGTAACGTATTACACGATATAAATCATAAATAAAAGCAACATATGTAGGGATGTGTATAGTATTACAAGGGGAATTAAAATAGTGTCGTAATGCGTAATATAAAAAATAAATGATTTTATCTCTGTCATCGTATTATGGTATAGGTATGATAATTAAAATATGTACCTATACAATTTTTGAGAAAGTTTGGTGATTAAGGTGAATCAATAACAAAGTGAATTACGACAAATATTCTCCAAATACACACAATCCTACATAAAATCTAGAATTTAGATGCCTTGCTCTCCAAATTAAAACGCCGTTTTAATAAATGACTTAAGAAAATTATGAGGATCTTTATGGAGATTATTTCTACAAAAGTTAAGTCAATTCCGTGAGGGGGGCAAATATCTTATAGACCCTTCTTCTTTAATTTTACTTCAGTTCTTAAGAAATTTACTTTGTTATAACATTTCATTAAAAGCAAATCTTTAATTTTCTAAAAACATTTAAGATTCAATTTTCATTATTTGGGACACTGTTAATGATTGAGCCATTTATCCTAGCTAAAAGCTAAAATATTCTATCCTAGTTAGGGTAAAAATTTAGAAAATAATTTTTTGGTACTCAACCTGGTATAACGTCACATAGTGCCGTATGCAACACAACAATAGGTTCTCTCGGCATTGATGGATGCATGAATATGTAACATCTTCTGTATGGTCCAACTCTGCGTTTTAAGTCTAACCAATTTCTTATAGGATGTATAGCTTCATAATCAGAGATCTTTGGATTTAGAATGAAGAACAAGTATGAGAAATCAGTCAGAAATGTAAATAAAAAATTGAAAGTAGATATACTTGGAATAATTTATAATGAAATTTTGATACTTTGATGACGTTTTGTCAAATTTTAGGTTTATTTAAAATATTTTAAATAGTAGTTTTATTAAAATTTTATTAAAATCTCTATTTAAAATTCACTAGATTCAATAAAATGTTAAATGTTAATTTTCATTACAGTAGATACATTCTTTCGTTCAACTTTATTAAAAATTTATTACAATTTCAATAAAATATTTTTAACCCTAGAACATGCACAGGGGTCTCTGGGACCCCAGAGCGATTTCTTCTTCTTATTGCTTCGTCCACAGCACTGCCCGAGATCTCGGACTGACGGGGGAAAAATGTTTGTTAGTTATACTATAACCTTGAACGATTGCTGGCGTCAATCGTCCTGCGGCAACAAAAACAAACAAATATAAACTTTTGCTTGGGGTCTCAGTGATCCCAAAGCGTAATAACGCTACTTTTTTAACAAATTAAAAACATACAACTTTGCAGTTAAGTTGATTATCTTGTAAGTATTATCATTATTGTTGAGAATTATAAGATTTTATGTACTATTATATTGATACATAAAGGGTGTCACATTTTAACTTGGACAGCAAAATATCTTAAAAACTAAGCCCCGTATACAAAAATATTTCAGACAAAAGTTGTATGGTTTCAAGGGGAACATAAGATGGTACCATTGGTTTTGACCAACAAACCTTGAAGAGTTTGTTGAAGGTCACGTGAAGGTCACTTTCAATTTCTTAAATGGAACGTACCTTTTCTCATTACATATTCTTGTAGCTTATCTCGAGAGCTTTCCAAACCACTATAATTAAGTGTACTTCTATCAAGTACTTTTCAAGTTATGAGACCCCAAAATAGTACTTTGCAGTACATTGGCACAAAGTGCAAAATATCTTGTATGTTATATTGTTATGGGATCAAGTTGATTCTTACGTATCATTCAGGTTGATTTGATTGACAAAAGCAAGATCGAGGTCTAGCCAAAGCAAGATCGAGGTTGATACCTTTGTGGTCTGCAAGGCTTCCAACGAAGGGTTCACGAGTCAGACTTGATGTTCGTAACTTAAGTGTTCCGTGACTTAGGTAAAAGTTGTACACCGCTCAGTTTTTACACCGCCCACATGGAACCGTACAATCCATAATGTGTCCAAGTGAATGCCACTCGTTACGTGAACGTAGTAGAATTCCGTTCTTTTTGGGGTACTTGATTAACGTGAGTCTCTTTGCCTCTCACAATCTGCTAATTTAATATTGTTAAATTACCAATGCATTTCAAAAAATATTTCAAAAATAGCCGATAATATTCGCTTTATTGAATTGGTTATTTCGAGATTCCCGTGAAAGGGTATGCGAGCAAGGGCCACGTGAGGAAAACATAATTCCTTATCGTTTTGCAGATTCTCATTCATGATCGATAACTACCTTGTCAACTACCTTGTATTTGAATAGGAAGTTGTGTACCATGACAGGCTATACACCAAATGAAATAGTTGATATTTTGTTAGTTCTTGGCGAAAGCCATAGAAATTACAGAAATACTTCACGTCTTTATGATCAACGTTATCCCGATCGTCGTCATTCGGGACCGCAACAAATTATAAATATTGAGAGAAAATCTCATGTAATAGTAAATCGTCGCCAAAGATTGGGAAACCGACAGCGAAACCGAAACATTAATAATAATGACCCAAGGCTCCTTGTTGTTTTGGGTATGGTTCATTTGAATCCTCACATTAGTACTCAGCACATCGAACGTCAATTAGGGATTCCTCGATCAACCGCTCATGTTACAATCCGTTGATTATCATCCCTACCATATTACACTTGTTCAGGAACTGAGTGAGAATGATCGACTGTTGAGAGTCAATTTTTGTAGGTGGGCCCTGAATATATTAAATAAAAATCCAGATTTCTTTTCGTTCGTTTGTTTCTGTGATAAAACTACATTTCACAGTACTGGCAGTCTGAATAAGCATAACAGTCATTACTGGTCGCCCGTTAACCCTCAGTGAATAAGAGAGCGAATAAATCAGCACCGATGAAGTCTTCACGTATGGATAGGAATATTAAATGGCTATATTATTGGACCACATTTCTTTGAGCAAACGATCAATGGTGAAATGTATTTGGATTTCCTCCGAAACGACTTACCTGATTACTTGGAAGAAATTCCCTTAGATGTTCGACAAAGAATGTGGTTCCAACATGATGGTGCTCCTGCCCATCACTACCAACGTGTTAGCAGATTTCTTCGACGGCGGTTTGAGGATCGTCTGATCATCCGCAACGGTCCAGTATTGTGGCCTCCAAGATCTCCTGATTTGAACCCTCTTGATTTTTACTTTTGGGGATATGCAAAAGATTTTGTGTATCAAATAGCTCCAACAACAAGAGCTGACATGATGGATAGAATAAGGAGAGCTTGTCGTACGGTTACGCAGGAAACACTTGTAGAAATCACACAAAATTTCAGGCAAAGATTAACTTTGTGTTTGAATAATCAAGGAGGACACTTTGAACATTTTATAGTCCAGATCTTGCTTTTGCTAGCCGGATCAACTTCGATCTTGCTTTTGCTAGCCGAATCAACCTCGATCTTGCTTCTCGATCTTGCTTTTGCTAGCAGAATCAACCTCAATCTTGCTTCTCGATCTTGCTTTTGCTAGCCGGATCATCTCGATCTTGCTTTTGTCAGTCAAATCAACCTGAATGATACGTAAGAATCAACTTGACCCCATAACACACAAGATATTTTGCACTTTGTGCCAATGTACTGCAAAGTACTTTGGGGCCTCATAACTCGAAAAGTACTTGGTAGAAGTACATTTAATTATAGTGTTTTGGAAAGCTCTCGAGATAAGCTACAAGAATATGTAATGAAAAAAGGTACGTTCCATTTAAAAAATTAAAAGTGACCTTCACGTGACCTTCGACAAACTCTTCAAGATCAAACCAATGGTACCATTTTATGTCCCTTTTGAAACCATACAATTTTTGTCTGAAATATTTTGTATACGGGGCTTAGTTTTTGAGATATTTTGCTGTCAAAATTAAAATGAGACACCCTGTATATGTATATATATATATATATATATGCTCGAAGGACTCTTATAATAGCAGATTGGCCAAAGTTTGTAAATAATGCAAAAAACACATCGCTTTCGTTTTAATAAAGTAATATCGCAATTAACATAATTCGGACGTTGTAATTGTCTATATCGTTGTAACTATCTATATCGTCTTCGCTGATTAAATTTTCAATTGTTAAGCAATTAAAAATTTAATCAGTGGAGATGATTTAGACAGTTATGTATAACGCCCGGATTATGTTAATCGCGATAATACTTTACGAAAACAAAAGCGATGCTTTTTGCATAAGAGAAGACGACCATAAAACAATGATTTATTGCTTAAAATGTCTACGTGCTATGTGTACTAATCATGTTGAAAAGTCTGTTTACAATGTTCCGTTGATCTGCCTTAATATTTTCTTAAATTTTGATTAATTAATAAATGTATTTTTTATATATTGATGTGTATATACTTTTATTTTGTCTTCCATTTAATTACATATTCGAAAAACATGCGTAGCAAAGAAAACCTCTTTTGAAAATCGGTGATTTTCAATATGCAAAATAATTATACTTTTTTAAAAGAACGCATCACGTTTTTTTTTTCTTAAAATTTGAACTTTTCCTTCAAGAAACTGTACTTTAAAGTTGTCCAAAAGTCATATTTTCATTTTTTAATCATGAAAAAAGCAAATTTTCTTCAATTTTGTCACAAGCTCTTCCTTATATTTTTGTTTATAATTTTTTTTTTAATTCTTTAAAATATTTTTTCATGTAAATTTCTAAAATTCTAGAGATTCTGACAAACAAAACTAGACCTCGAACGTTTAAATCCGTTTAATTTCTAGGAAATCGCACCTGTTTGAGTGTTCATAAGGTCTTCAGGACCCCAGAGCGGGTTTATGAAATTTTTTTTACGTGCGTGTTCTAGGGTTAAATATTAAAAAATAATTTTTTGTTAAAATTCTCGTTAATGTATTTGTTTTTCATTAAACGCAGAAAATAATCTTTTAGCGTAAAATAAGATAAAAATTAAAAAGCGCCAAGTTCTTGTTACATATTTACTAAAAATTATATAAAATTTATTAAAAATCAAGTTCATCAAAATTTTATTAAAATTTTACTATTAAGGATATATAATCTAAGATAAAATATAAAAACTCTAAAACAGTTACTTTTTGCAATATATCGCATGCACTTTCCCAAGTTATTCGTTCCATTTGTAGGAAACCCACGGAGAACCAGAGTAAGAGCAAATCTCGCAAAGTATGATTTAGTTGTTGTATTACTACACTTTCATCAGTATCCTTTACTTCTGACATCATTTCCTAACAAATATAAAATAATAATAAAATAATAATTTTAAAATAATAAAATAATAAAATAATAATTTTAAAATAATAAAATAATAAAATAATTTTATTTTATTATAAAATGCCTCTAACGTATTTTATTTTATAATAAGATTAAATCGTCGAATCGATACACCATGTCACTATGGATATGTGAGCGTGTATATACAAAGATTTCTCTATTTTGCTTACCAGAACATCGGTTCTTAGATCGACCAAGAACTTGACACCATGCTGCAATCTTCCCATAATTACGAATAACCAGTGATAAGCAGGCATAAGGATGTTTTTCAAAGTTCTCTCGTAAATGATCATCTGTCGTTCATTTTCAAGCTACAATAAAAACTAGGACATAGATACTTTGTACAAAAATGATATACAATAAAAAATAACTCATCGAAACAATGTCGAATCGATATTTTTCGACTATTTCCTTCCCAGTCAGCAAACAATATTTATAAAATATTTACAAAATATTTATTTGAATATTTTATAAATATTTATCAAAATATGTTATAAATATTTTTGTGGCCTTAGATTTGACCGATCATAAAGATTTATCATAAATATTACAAAAATATTTATAAAATATTTATGAATATTTAAAAAATATTACTACAAATCTTTATGTTTATTGACCACAAATATTGTATAGAATATTTAGTCTATATTTCAATAATACGTTGAATAAAGATTTTTTTCTTCATGTATATAAAATATATATAAAATATTTATATAATATTTTTAAAAAATAAATAGAAATAAATATTTATAAATATTTATCATAAATATTGTGTGCTGTCTGGGTTAGATCATACTGGACTGCGCATTGCCATGTATGAATTGCTGAGTTGAGATAAAAGAACAACATTATGATATAGTGACATATATACATCAAACTATAGCGTTCGTTGCTAATTTCTAACAATTACATTGTAACATTTTATGCAAATTATTATTATAGATAAAGCTATCATTACGACATTCAAGCTCTATTAGTTAATATCTTAAGGATGTATCGGACTGAAGTTCAAAATGGTACAAAGTTGCTAAAAAAATTTGTGAAATTGTTCTTTTAATTTCCCTAATGTACGGCAAAAAATTGAAAACGTATCCACTAAACGGTTGCTGAGTTATAACTATTTTAATTTTCACTGATTTTACATGGTATCCTTTTCTATTTTATGGAAAAAGACGATCTTGACGGATGAAATAGCTAAAAAAATATAGAAGAAATAGTACCAGCGTTTTGAATTTTTTTGTACATCTAGTATATGAATAGAAAACAATATCTGCCAAGTTTCAATTGTTTTCACTATACCGTTTTAAAGAAATAAAATATAACTTTAGATAATTGTGCATTTTTACTGTCAAAAGTTTAAACTCATAAGTGAAAAAAATCGCAAATACGTGAAAAATACCTTTGTAAGAGTAAAAATAAGACTCCAACCATTGTTCAAATTTCTTACATCTAGATTTACCATGCGTTAGGCGTAGATATTTAAGTATTTCAAATTTCATGCACTTTTGTCTAAGATTGTATGTCCGATACACCCTTAATTGTTAACACATAGTATTGTATATATCCGCAATTTTAACAACAAAGTATATGAAAATGTGGCAACGCAGCACTTGGCAATGTTTACTCTGTTGAAAACACACTGAGACATATGTTTCAAATTGTAAATTGCTAACTCACAAATACATGGCTCTGAAAAAATATATCACAAAATGCTTACGCACGCGTAATGCAAAGGGGTAGGGGATACGTGGACATGTATTATATGAATGTGTTAATACATATGTATCGATATACAAAGAGTAAAAAAATCAATCACAGGAGGGAACTATCAGTTAAGGTACAATTTACTAGGGATGGAAGTAGTCGAACAGTCATCTTAAGTATCGACTTTTGTGACATGCACATCAGCATGTTTCCATGCGTGTGTGTCTTTGTGCGTATTGTTTATAAATATACATATTGCAATGAAAACATTTAATTCTGGCGCCAGCAAGCAACCATCTTGAGCGTTTACTTTGGCTACGTTCTGATGTTACTGCCAGTACTGAAAATCTATAGTATACGTAACAAAAATCATAAATTTTCAGTACTGGTAGTAATATCAAAACAACCTTTATATACATAACATATCCATCTTCATCGCTAAAACCAAATGCGCTCTCCTGTGATTCTTTATTCTTTGTCAGTACACTCATCTATACATAATATCACCACATAACACGCCACATGATCATCCTATGCAGTACAATATGGGAGACCGGAGCTAACCCGACCTCTAAGTAAATCCGACCCTCTTTATTATCTCAAAAAGATAATCACATATCGAAAAAAGGAAAATGCCATTAAAGGTATTGTTGTGCCGCTCCGTGTACGTTGGAGGTCCGTCCTCTGCCCGGGGCCTTCGCACCGCTGGTCTCTTATTGTTGAAGGCACTTTGCTTATTCGAAAGTGTATTTCTAGGGGTTCAATGAAGCACTCACGATTTAGATAGTATGTACACTTTATTTTACTAAGTCACTTTACGCGACAAATTACTTTTACAGTTAACAATTACGCGACCGCATTACTTGACAAATCGATTTTTACTGAGCCTATCTTGGCTCCGATCTTGCCTTCCCTTTTATCCCAGTTTTCTGGGTTAGCAAGCATCCTTGCCGATCAGCGTTCCTGCTACTGCAAGGCTGCTGCATTCGAATTCTGCTTATCCTATTCTAATTGGGAGAGGTTCAGTGGCGCACAGTACAATTGGACACGTTGCAATTGCCCACCGTGCTATTAGACACGAAACATTACGCACCGTTTAATTGGACACCGTTCGATTGGACACCGTTCGATTGCGCATCGTTCGATTGCACAACTGAACAATGTGCAATCGAACGATGCGCAATCGAACGGTGCGCAATCGAACGGTGTCCAATCGAACGATGCGCAATCGAACGGTGCGCAATCGAACGGTGTCCAATCGAACGGTGTTCAATCGGACGCTGTCCAATCGAACGATGTCCATTCGAGCGGTGTCCAATCGAACGGTGTTCAATCGAACTGTGTCCAAACAAATTGTGCGCAATTGAACGGTGTGCAATGTTTTGTGTCTAGCACGGTGGGCAATTGCAACGTGTCCAATTGTACTGTGCTCAAATGAAGGCCTCTCTTCTAATCAGGTCGGTGCGCTTCTTTTCAATTGTCGCGGTCGGCGTTGCACGATTTTACTATTTGGTTACGTATTACAATTCGCCGAATGCTTATCCGCTTACATTATTCGGTTATGAGATCGGATTACGTAATCCGGCTCGTAACATCCTTTCCCTTTTGGAAAAAGGAATGAGGGTGCAACATTTTTTTGTTACATTTTTTGTAACAAAAAAAATTTTTTTTAATTGTGTTTTTTTTAGTAATACAGCATTACCTCATCTCTTTGTCCTTGATTTTCGCTTGTCGCTTTACTTTGTTTGTGCGTTTTACCTCCTTTTGTTCGCCAAGTGATTATTGCTATCGCTATTACTATGATTATTACAATGATCCCTATTCCCGTAGGATGCAAAAAGTATTTGTTGGTAAATATGTTGTTATTGTTTTTTTCTAAGATATCTTCCACTTCTTTTAGACTTAAACTTAATTTTGTTAATTCTAAGGGGTCTCGTATGATTTGTTTTATCGTTTCTTCTATTTTTGGGGGCTAAACTCGTTTTTGTATTCTCTCGGTTAATTGTATTTATAATTATGTAATATTTAGTAGGTAGGTAGGTTTGTATGTAACTCGTTTCGATACATTTTTGAGTGGTAAGTGTGACGTATGGTGTGGTTAATTTACAGTAATTACTTAAATTTATTTTTCCTGTTCCGTTTAATAAAATTTTTTCTTCGGTTGATTGGTCGCATCTTATACATATTTTTTGCGCGGATGGCGTCGAATACAACCACGCGTTTAGTTCCGTTAATGTTATCCATATAGTAACGTTGGAATATATGTGTTGGTGTGTGCAGTGATTAAAGTGCCCTAGTGTCTGCGTGTATGTTTGCACCTTGCATGGTGCGTTCGTCTCGGCGTAGTACGTCGGAAAATTTCTTTTACACGTATATGTGTCCCTTTCCTTTATATACAGTTTTCTAAGTCTACCTTGTCTATTGTCTTATATTGGCGGTTCTTTTTATCTGTAAAATAAATTACCAGCTAATAACTGGTAATTTATTTTTATTCCTACAAATACATTGTTATTTATATGTATAAGTAACGGTTTCACTTTAATGAGCTTGTACGTCGGATACGCTATGATCAAAAAGTGTAGTATTATATATATATAAGGGTCTGTATATTTCGCCACTTTTCTAAATTAATTTTGAAAGGAAAGTGCTGTCCTTTTGTTAGTTGCGCCGTCGTTTCTTTAAGCGTCGTCAGTATTTCTACCGGTAGCAAGCATGTTATTATCATGTTCTTTTGAGCGTACATTAAATGATCCATGATGTCTTTCACGTCCTGCATCAGGTCCGCCATTATCTCTATGAGAATTAAAGTGTTCGTTTAGGTTCGCCTTTTGTATACATTTTTCTAGTTGTGACTCTAGTCTTTGCGTGGTGTTCAGGAGTAAATTGTAGTTGTATGTTAGTACATCTTCGAGTTTGTCAATTAAAAATTTTTACGTGGTATTTTATGGCATGTTTCAGGGCTTTCTCGTTGTTGTGCAGTAATTGCAACTGTTCATTTATTCTTTTTGCATCTTCGTCATCCATTATGCCGAAGTGTTTTGCTGACCGTTCCAATCGCGTTTATTAACCAGCGTCGGCGGTCGTTGCTTCTGTATATTCCTTTGAGGTTCGCGAGCAATGTGATTAGCTTCGCGTTATCCTTCTCTATTATTCGGAGCATGTTCGTACACGTCTGCTGTACATTACCGATCGTGCCCTTGCATTGATGCTCTAGTTTTTCTAAGTACCCCTGAAGGTGTTAATGTCTTAGTTTAAGAGCCTTAACATCCGTTTTTATCACTAGTTTCCATTGTTGCGCCTTGCGGTACAACAAAATATTTTTGCCGTACCTTGCGGTGCGACAAAAGATCTTTCGGGATTCGTTGCTGCCCAAGGAGTAGGAACTCGCGGAAAGAGGCGGCTTTTATAGGCAGGGTCCTCAAATCACTCACTCACTGATTCTAAGTTCAATTGATATAAAAGATTTATTTCTCTGTTGTTGTACACTGGTTGCGGTCGGCGAAGGTGCCGCGTCGTGTTACACTAGATTAGATACGGCGCGTGACTCGGAGTTAACGCGTCGTCTCGTTGCTCGCTCGAGACTTGCTAGCGGCTAAGTTCCGAACTCTTAATTCACTCGTGCGGGCCGTACGTATCGGCTTGATTACTATTCACTGATCCCCCTGGCCGCTGTTCGGCAGCGGCTTAAATAGTGTCGCGGGTTTAATTATTAGTGGGGGCATCGGGCCCTCCGCATGACCATATATGGTCATTCCCGCGCGCATCCGGCGCGCGGGAAATATTTGCGAGTTTAGCAACAATTGCCAAAATGCAGGTATGCATTTCCGGTGGCATGATTGTTGCTAAGCTGGCTTCGCTATTTCTTTAAGGTGGCTGGTGCGTTGCCCAGTGCGATGACCGGCCGGCAGTGCACGAGGCATGTGTCACCTGACACCTTGTGATAGCGAGCCTTCCTCGGCGAGCTATCTTATAATTTTAATATTTTATTTCCTTTATTTTATGATATGAATTTATTGGTTGTGAGTGTTTCGCTCACAACACCATGCCGCTCCCACTTAATTTATTTGTTTCCGTATCCCGTTTCTTCGAAGTATATTCCAGGTTCATGACTGAAAGGTGTGAAAGCCAGGTGTCACCCCTCCGGTGCATCTCCACACGCACATGATCCTGCAAGTAAGGATTCAGTTTACTTCCTTTGTGAATTCTTACCTGACCTTTTTTTACTGTTCAATAAATAGTTTTAACCTATTTGCGTGTACTCTTTGCGTCTTTCTTCCGCGCTTAATCGTGTAGTTTACGTCGCTGTTTTTCTAGCACAATGTATGGTCCTGTCTATTGGGAGTCTAGATTTTTTTATCTTCTGCGGCGTACGGTCTCGTCATGTAGTAACATCTTGTCTCCTATTCAAAACGTCTTTTTTCGCGATCTTGTCATGTTGTATTTTTGCTTGGTTCTTTGCCTGTATGGCGTTTTTTTTCTTCGCGATTTGATTGGTAGCGCGCAGCCTCTCCTTTAATTCTTACGCGTAATCTTCATATGAATACGTCGGCTTGCTTATGCTTCGGCGGTTTCGTCAGTACCATAAGCAGAACTGTGTTATATGTAAACATAGCGTAAGGGAGCCACTCGATCCAATCAGTTTGTTCTTTTTTAATATAATGTTGCAGATTATATGCTGTTGTCTGGATCTTTTCTATTTTTAATAATTTGCAGGTATTGTTAAACATTTCGCTTGTGAAGTCGGTTCTCTAGTCGGTTAAAATTATTTCAGGTATTCCATACTCCACTATTATTTTTGTAACAAAGGCTTTTGCTACCGTGCTTGCTTCCTGATTTTCTACAAGTATTGCTTTGATAAACTTAGCGAAATAATCTTGAAAAGTTAAAATATATTTATTTCCATTGGTGGTTAACAGTAATGGTTTCCCTATATCTAATGCGGGACTGTCCCGCAATTGGACATAGTAGTATTTCCCGATTGGACACAGTCCCGATTGGACACGGATTCGATTGGACACAGACCCAATTGGACACGGACTCAATTGGACATAGACCCGATTGCACACGGACCCGATTGCGCACCGACCCGATTGCGCACCGATCCGATTGCGCACCGACCCGTTTGCACACGATACGATTCCGCATTGTAGTACATGGGTTATCAACTTGGACGGGTGGGTGCGGGAAAAGGGAAAAGCCCCCCTTGCACACCCCCGTATGTGTGTGTGTGTGTGTGTGTGTGCGTGCGTGCGTGCGTGTGTGTATGTGTGCAATGATAAACATTTATGAAAATATTAAAAATATTTACACTATTATAATCCAAAAATATAAAAGCATTTTCTGCACCACAAGGGTTTGCGACTATAAAATATGTATAAGAAAGAAAAATGCTTATAATAAATATTTTGTACGTATTTTTATGTCTGAGTTTGTCAGGTATAAAAAAATTATGATAAATATTTATGAAAATATTCAAAATATTTGTATTATTATAATTCAAAAATATAAAAAATATTTCAAGTTTATATACCATAAATATTTTTCAGGACATTTTAAAAATATATTTCATATCTTGTTAATAATAGTTTTTGTATTATTTCTAAATGGTTTATAAAAACTGATTATATAATTATTAAAAAATATATTTTAAAAATAAATTCGTAAAATATTTACGAAAATTTATGCTAAATTTTCTGTGCTATCTAGGTCGTTTTTGCATTATTCTGTAATGCAAAATCGTATCATGTGCAACCAGGTCCGTGTGCAATCGAGTCCGTGTGCAAATTGGTCGTGTGCAATCGGGTCGGTGCGCAATCGGGTCCGTGTGCAAACGGGACTGTGTCCAATCGAGAAATACTACTGTGTCCAATCGCTTATGTGTGCAATCGGGCCTCACTCATCTAATGCACATTTTTCAAAAGGTCCAAGCGCTTCCGCTCAAACCCATGTAGAAAATAAATCTCCTACGGTGGTACATCTTACCGAGGTACACGTTCGGGTTGGTGATGCAGCAGCCACCCAGAGAAACGCTAAGTGCTATTGACCTGGCAATAAGAGCAAGCGTAAAGAGGACTCTATACTTGCACGAGACCACGAGTAGTGCCTTCCTATATACATCTGTAAAGGAAGGGGGTCTGGGCCTCAGTGAGATCCAGCCGATGGTTCTGTTGGCCTCGATAAGGAATGCCGCAAAGGCAATGAACTTTATGGACGAGTTGGTCCAGAGTGCGATCTACGATGAAAGGTCGCAAAAAATGTACGGGGCATTTGCCGCCGCGCTGCGCCTATCCTGGCCAGCCGAAATAGAACAGATTGAGAGTAGGAAGCGGCAAATTAAAGAAGACTATAGAAAGAAATAGTCAGAGCAGGTCTCCCAAGGTCAGGGTGTAAATGACTTTGCCCAAGAACCTTTGAGTAATGCGTGGCTCACGCGCAACCGACCGTGTGCATAAATGTATTTGACAAGGAACCTGTCTCACGACGCAACAACGTATTTGACAAGTAAAACATGTCTCAACGCAAGGCCTATAGGAGAGGAGAGAAAAAGAGAGCATGCCCGAGTAACTCTTTACAATGCCAGGCCCCGCAGTGGGAATATCGGTGTTCTTAAAAGCACATGCGCAGCGAGTAACTGATACCAGCAATTCGTCGGAGTCCGGTCGTTCCGGAGTATCTGTAGTAATTAAGAGCATTTTGGTTTTCCGGCTTAATTTATTCTTTTGACAAAATTCGCATTTACTCATATATTCTTCTACGGTTATTTCATGCCAGTTATGCGTTAATCTGATTCGATTGAGGATTCGTGCGACGCTGTGGTGCCCTCCAATCGGCGCATCATGATATTCGAATAATATTTGCTGTCTTTCTTCTTCCATATTCTTTTATTGCTTCTTTTCTTTCTTCTTCTGGCATGACCGCACTAACACGTGCGCCGTCCGTAACCGGATACCGACTGGGAGCGTCCCGTTTGCCCACGTCAATGTTGGCTACGATCCCAATTGACCACGGGGTGGATTGGCCACGTCAATATTGGCCACGCGTCAATATTGGACACGTCAATATTGCCCATGTCAATAATGGCCACTAGTCAATGTTGGCCACGTCAATATTGACCACGCGTCATTATTGACCACGTTTTTATTCACTATTGGCCACGTCACTACTGTACATGGGTTTGCGACTTGGATGGGGTGAGGGGGGGAAGCCGAAAGCCCGTGTGTGTGTGTGTGTGCAAAGCATTTCTTTGCGCCACATGGGTTTGCGACTTTCCACGCTAAACAAAAAAAAAGATTAATATGTTGTATCCCTCGTCTCGGGATACAGTGCGGGACCAATGACTCCTCGGGATCAAGTATCCAAAAGATAACGCCGAGAGTTGATAATAAGAGATATATGTATATATTTGTTCTACCGTCTTACAATTTCTTTAACAAACCTGAAAGGTGAATAATTAAGTTTAGTTCGTTGATTCGACGAGCGACGTAGACCCGTCGCTATTATTATTAATAATGAGCCCACTCGTTCTCTTTCCGCGGCGTTTATATACTCCGCTTTTCGGCTTGTTACCAAGGGATGTCACTCGCGGTCACGGGCCTTTGGCCCATGCACTAGCTTAGCCAGTAATTGCTAGCTAGGCGCATTCCACCGGAAATCAGGAGATTTCGGGTGGCGAAATGAATAGTAACCGGATATGTTGCCCGGTGCGATGTCCGGTGTGAAGGCCGGTGCGATGCCCGGCAGCAAGGCCAGACGGTGTCGTCGCGCGAGGTGTCACTCGACACCGTTATTGCGAGTATAGTTTGTGTGAGTGTCGCGCACTCACAACATCCCTCCCCCTTATTGAAAAGAAAACGAGGGGACTGAGTTTTTGCAACTAATAGATTACGCAACATTATCGCTTTTCGCGTAGTGCAAAGCTTTATGCTGACTATACTAATTGCTATTCCCTTATTGTTTTACAGTACTAATAATTACATACCATACGTAGCTGGTATCGCTCGTTCTCAGATTCGCGTACACATAGATTTAAAACTTTTCAAAACTGAACATGTTCATATCCAGGGTCTCATTTATGGCCTCTTCTTCGTCGAGGAATATTTCGATGCACTTCCGGCAGTCTCTGGCAGGGCGCACGTCCATTTGAACTTTTCCGCACTTGAAGCACTGGGTGATCGTTTCTCAATGTTCGTCAGGTGAGAGCTGCGTCCGGTATCCGTGCGCCGATGGGTCTCGTATGGTGCAATGAAACCGGTATCGTTGGCGATAACAGCTTCGGCACCATCTTCTCCAAGGAAACTCTGTTTCCACTAGACATCTCTCCGTTGGTTGGAGACAGATGCTTCGTAAAAGTCTCCCGTACCTTTCTGGGTGGTCCAATGGGCGCACTCCATCGATGGGCTGACTGAGTTCGAATTCCATAGAAATTTTCATCCTGTTCTTGAAGTTAGTGTGTATGCCCTGGAAGCCTATGTCACCGGGGTAATTTGCGGGGCTGATTCCGCCTGGCTGCTGCTGTTCTTGTTCTTGAGCTTGATTTGTTTACCGTGACGACAGTATCGAGTCTTTGGAGCTCGATTGGGTCGTCAGTTTTTATAATCCCGCGAAAAACGGAATTGGTGGGGTGTAATGCCCTAAATCGGACCATATATGGTCATAGTCAATTCAGCTGTGTACATCCGGTGTGTGAGCGTAATTTGCAGAAAAAAGTTTTTTGATTCTTTTGTTCCGGTGTAACGCGATCGTGTGGTCTGATTTTGTTAATCCAAGACGTAGAGCTGTGCAAACTAATGCTACGCTTTTTTTTCGCGGGAGGGGGGAAATGGATCAAATTGTATTTAATATATAATAATAAGAATTATTATTAATTACTATTACATATATCTCAATGTTTTTTGTGTTAGAAGCGTGTACTGTTGCTTCGTTTTAACATAGATCTTGGTATCGAATATTCTGTATCTATATCTAATGTGACCCGCTTATTGTTATTCCGCTTTTTCTTTTGTATTATATTAATTCCTATTGCTATGGCTATTATTATTATTACTATTGTCATTCCGCTTGTTGCCATTGGAAAAATAAAATGTGGCGACTGAAGAATCGAATTTGAATCTTTATCTAGTTCGTTGTCTATCTCCTCTAATTTGTCCTTGGAATTTTTTAATTCCGTCGGATTTGGTATAATATTTCTTAATCTTATTTTCTTTGTGAGGCCTGTGTCATTTTCTAAGTCAGGCTTCTGTAGTAATGAAATATTATACTAAGGTAGATATGATTCTACTCTTGTCTCATGTGACATCTTGGGTGATTTTATAATTGTATTTTCTGTCACTAACTTACAGTTATTTTTTAATGTAATTTTACCTATTTTTTCAATCGTTTCCTTTATTTTTCCGTGGTCTTTACAATGTAGAGTAATTGCTTGTTTCGTGGTGACAAGTATAGCCACGAGTGTGAATTACTTAGCGTTATCCAAAAGCTGTGGTTCAACGTCGCATTTTTTATGTTACAATTTTTATCTTTAGTTTCTAGGTACATTTTTATTTCGCAAATAGAGTCTGGGTTTATTCGATATACGAAGTGATTTTCCGCGCATAGGTATTCGGTATTTATTTCTATGCATTTTTGCAGGTCGTTCTTTGCGAGGATTATGTAAGTACGCTGTTCTGTGTCTATTGCGATCAGGGGATTGTTAATTTCTACGAACGAGAAAATGTTGTTCTGACCTGGGATAGATAGCGGAATTACGCTTAGTATTTCATATTTTGGCATCGAAATTAGAGGAAATCGCAAAATAGTGTATATATTTATTGGGTCGCAATATGCGCCTACTGTGGCAAATTTCTCTATTGTCGACCATTCATCCTCTTTTATTCTGAATGGGAAGTAGAGTCCCCTTCCCCTTCGGGGAAGAGTCCCCTTCGGGCAATTGCGAGCTAGCGTCTTTAAGTGATCCTATTATTATTGCAATGGGTGTTAAACAAGGATGCAAAATTCCCTTTTTCAAAAACGTCAAATATTCTAGTACGTCTTCCGCGTCGCGTGTTAGATCAGACAGTACCGCGTTAATCATTATACAATTTTTGTGTAGGTTACTTTGACGTTCATCCTCTAATAATTTTGTCCTTAGTTTGTCTGTCGCGTCCGCGAAAGTATTCTCGTTTTGTCAGATAGTTCTTTCACTGTTATCAATGTGGGCGATAGTGGCTTGCATAATTTTTATTTGGTTTTTTATTGCGTGTTTGTTTAATTCTTGTGAGTCGTGTAATACCGTTAATTGTTCGTTAATTAATTTTTTGTCGTTTGCGTCCATCGTACCGAACAACGATTTTGCGACTGACCCTATCCCGTCGCTATTAATCCTCTTCTGTGTATTCTTGTATTGTATATTGAGTTTATGCGTTCTATTAGTTTATTAGTTTTTTCACACCCTTTTGCAATGACGCTGTGTAGATTTTTTGCATGTTTCTTTACCTATGACTGCTATCATTTTGCATAAATTATCTGTTTTGCGTACGTATTTTTCTACCTGTGTGAGTCGTTTCGATAGTGACGTCACGTCTATCTTGATGACCACCTTCCAGAAGGATTCAACCTGATGTAATCCTCCTAGCTTCTCAAAATATATCCCTGGATGGTGCGTAAATTTTTCTATTTCATACGGCGCCTTCATGTCCGAGTCTTCTGCGGAACTTAGCGTCACCCAGATTATAAATCTGTAATTATTTTGTTTTATTTTAAATAAATACTTGTTTTTGTTTGTGGGTATGTATTTAATTATTATAAAAGTATTTTTGTAATGTGGTCGCTGTAGGACCGTGGGAGCGGAAAAGGGTTCTCAAGTTCAGATGGGAGCGGAAAAGAATTCTCAAATTTATATCGTTTATCACTTCGCGCTTCGAAATGTGTCATATTTTCGTTTTCGTTGCCTGCGCGTCTCGTTGATTCCTCATTTTTTTATCGTTGCTTAGCGTTGCATCCTGTTATCTATTTACACCTTCTTTTGTGTGTCTTTTCCCCTCTGGACGATCCGGTCCTTTAGTCTCTTGTCGGCTACCCGTTGGTGCGTTAGCTCTGACTTTCGTGCGAGTATCGTTGCTAACTATGTCTCGCCGTGAGTATGGTTTTGGCAATTGTAGTGAGGGGAGTGATGAGAGGAGCGGTAATAGCTCCAGTGCTTTTAGTGATGAGTTCAGTGATTTAGACACTGGCTCTTTTGGGCGAGAGCTTTTCTTCCGTCGAGGAGTGTGCGGACGCCGCTGACCCGTTGTCCGTCAGTGGCTTTGAGCATTTGTCTAACCATGACGATGGTCCAGCTCCCTGGGAGGACCTGGACCCTCTTACGGGTACCTCTGTCGATGGGTCCGATATTTTCATTCCTGCGGGTGCTGAGGTTCAAGTCTCCGACTTTTCCGGAGGTTTTTCGGAGCTCGCGAAGGGCGAGCTTGCGGTCTTTTTTAATTTTTCCTTACCCCGGGAAAATCGGTCGGGATCCCCGGATTTTCTTTCTGCAAGTATGGGACCCAGCGCGGATCTGGCCGAGGAATCCACGGAGGCTGTAATTCCCGGCCCACTTCTGGCCCGCTTTTTATTCACTGAATATAGTGAGGAATTCGATGATGACCTTGATCTGGAGTTTGAATTTGCTGTGGATCAGTATTTACGCGAGGGAATTCTGCCGTGTTTGGATCTTCCGCCGGAAGATCCAGATATGGACGCAGTTGACTAGTTATGCTTTCATACACTTTTTATTTGTAGTTTGTAGTGTTGGTAGTTTGTAGTGTTTGTAGTTTGTAGTGTTTATGTTATCGTCGTGTACTGGACACTATTTTGGAGGTGTTTCCTTTGGCCCGTGGATTATGTTCCGGTGGGCGGCCCTCATCTTGGTGAATCTAAACTACTTTTTTTGTGTGTATGTGTGCATGCGAGCATGTTTTATTTTCTTCTTTGACCGCGGGTTAGGCTTCAATGAACGGTTTCAAACGGTTTACGTGCACGAGTGTTGTTGTCCTCCCTCGCTTTATGGTATAGTTTATATTATAATGTTTTTCGATTACCGTGTACGGTCCGGTCCATTGCGCGTCGAGTTTCTTCGATCTTCCGCGTCAGAGCGCTTCGTCGTATAGTAACACTTTCTCGCCGACTTTGAATCTTATTTCTTTCGTCTTTTTGTCGTATTGTGTCTTGGCCTTGGCCTTTTCGTCTTTTATATTTTCGCGTGCAACACGATTAGTGGCCTTTAACCTTTCCCGTAATTCTTGCGCGTAATCATCGTAGTTGTAGGTAGATTTAGACGGTTTTGTCAGGGCCGTCGGCAGTTCTGCCCGTAGATTAACTCAAACAGTGTGTACCCTGTCGCCGTGTGCGGCGTGGTATTGTATGTGTACATCGCGTATGGGATCTATTCGTCCCAGTCGGTTTGGTCTTTGTTTATATAATGTCGCAAGTATTCGGCCAGAGTCCGATGCGATCGTTCTAGAATTCCATTACTTTCGGGGTGGTAAGCAGTCGTCTGGATTTTATTTATCTTCAGTAGTTTGCACGTGTTCTTGAATATTTCGTTCATGAAATTAGTGCCTTGATCTGTCAATACGTAGTCTGGCGTTCCGTATTCCAGGTCGATTTTCGTGACGAATTCTTTGCTCACGGTGTTCGCTTCCTGGTTTGGTATAGGTATCGCCTTACTAAATTTTGTAAGATGATCCTGAGGTTAGTAGATACCGATTTTCATTTCTCGTTATTGTCAGTGGTCCTACTATATCAAGTGCACACTTCTCGAAGGGTCGACTAGGTGTATCTGTGATAATGAGTGGTGCTTTTACTCTTCGAGAAAGTTTATTCTTCTGACAAAGTTCGCATTTTTTAATGTACCGCTCTACATTAGCCATTAATCCGGGCCAATTGTGAGTCAATCGTATTCTCTTTATTGTTCTTTCAATCCCTTGATGCCCTCACGTAGGTGCATTATGATATTCATATAGAATTTGTTTTTTCTTTTCTTCTGTGTATGCTGGTTCGCATACGTTGTCCTCTTCCTGTTCATTTTTCGTAGATGCATGTGCGTTTTCGCCATCTTCGTCTAACGTGAGCTTCCCGCTTCATGTTTCGACTTAGCGCGTCGGCGTTCGCGTTTGCTCGACACCTTATGAATAATTTCATAATCATATTCCTCCAGTTTTAATCGCCATCGGATCAATCTTGATCCGGAATCATTTACATTAAATAACCATATGAGGGGTTTGTAATTGGTTACGATTTTGAATCTTGTCCCATAGACATATGGCCGAAAGTGTTTTACAGCCCATACTATTGCAAGTAATTCTTTCTCTGTAGTGCTGTAGTTTTGCTCTGCGCGGTTTAATATTCTGCTCGCGTAAGCAATGGGACGGTCTTTTCCTATCGGTCCCTGTGACAGTACAGCCCCTATTGCATAATCTGAGGCGTCGGTAGTCACATTAAATTCTCTTGTAAAGTCTGGATATTGGAGTACGGGCGCCGTGGTTAGTTTTTCTTTTAATGTATTGAAAGCTATTTGCTGTTCGACAGTCCACGCGAATGTTTCCGTCTTTTTTGTTAATTTCGTTAATGGTTTCGCAAATTTGGAAAAATTGCTGATAAATTTTCTGTAATAACATCCGGCCAGGCCTATAAATGATTGGATATCTTTGATCTTTTTTGGCTCTGGAAAATCTTTTATGGCTTGCAATTTTGCCGGATCGGGCGATATTCCATCTTCGAAAATTACATGTCCTAGGTAATTTATTTCCTGCGCAGGAACTCGCACTTGTCCGATTGCAACTTTAAGTTCGCTTCTCGTAGGCGTTGCAATACTTCCGTTAGACGTTTATTATGTTCGTTTAGACTCGATCCGTATATCACTATGTTATCGAGATATACTAGGCATCTGAGCCTTGAATTCCCATGAGTACCGAGTTCATCAGCCTCTGGAATGTGGCTGGCGCATTTTTTAATCCGAAGGGCATCCGATTATATTCGTAATGTCCGTATGGTGTCTAGAACGCTGTTTTTTGTTTATCTGGCTCAGCCATCGGTATCTGATCATACCCTGACGCTAAATCTAGCGCCGAAAAATATTTGGCGTTTCCCAGTTGGTCTAGTATTTCCTCAATATTGGGTAGGGGAAAAGAATCGCAAATTGTCATTAAGCTTTCGAAAGTCGATCACGATTCGGAGCTTTGGTTTTTCAGACGAGTCAGTCTTTTTGGGTACCATTAGTAGTGGTGCATTCCATTGGCTCGTGCTGGCTCTGATAATACCATCATGCAGCATTTGTTTTATCTGTGAATTCACCTCTTCCTTATGCTTTGCGGGGAGGCGATACGGCCGTACGTTGACTGGCGATGAGTCGGCTTGTGTACGTATCTCGTGTTTCACTGCTGCAGTGCATGTCAGTGGTTCTGCACTTAGGTGGAAGGTATCTTGGTATTCTTCGCATATCCGTGTGAGTGCCTGTCGTTCTTCCGAATTGAGATGCTGGGTACGCAATGTTTGTCAGATCCGTTTGCTTCGTGGGAGTTTATCCGCACGTTCCGCCTTGTTGATAACCGCGTATATCTGATGATCATTTTCGTCGTGATCCTCTATGGTCACGTGCGGCGTGCGTATCTCTACCGGCTTATCTGTGGTATTTATGATGCTAACTACGCATGCAAAATCTTTCGGCTCGACCATGCATCGACCGATATATACTCCGGACTTAGTTTCCTTTGCTTGGATTACTCCGGGTTGATTTCGATTAGTGGTTGCTCGGACAATAGTCTCACTGCGCGGCTGTAGAATGATTTTACCGTAAGGTTTTATTTTAAAGGTGACGCCGGCTATTTTTAATTGTTGTTTATCGTAATCGCAGATCACGCGGTGTTTTTTCATGAAGTCGAGTCCCAGTATTCCGTCGTACTCCATGGGGAAGTCGTCCTTGACCACGTACATGGTATGTCTTAATACTTGTTCGCCTAAATTAATGTGGGCCTGCATGCTTCCAATTGTATACATTTTGTGCCCCGTTATTCCCGCAAGGGTGATTTTTTCGGGGGAAATTCTAGTTTTCCCTTTTAGATTTTTTACCTTGATGAGTGAAAGGGTTGCGCCCGAATCGAAAAGCATGTTGATTTCTCCTGAGCGTGTCTCTCGTATAGGAAGCGTGATTTGGTCTAGGCCGCTGCTCGGCTGGGCAGCTCGAGTTACTTGCGCGACCTGATACGACCTGTTGTGGCCCTTCTCAAATAAAGGGTCACAGGTAATAGGGATCGTCTGCCGATGCTCCTCGGGTCGGGTCTTTGAGAGATAGTAGCCAGTTGTATGATCACGATATATATTTTCCGTCTTGGGTACACTTGATAACACTTATATATAATAATAAACCGTAACGAGTATTACAGAGTCAGCGACATACGTGCGTCGCTGTATACGGTATAGCAAAAGCCCGCTCGTTGTCTGTCCACCGGCGTATTTATACACCGGTTTTGGGCGTATGACCGCGGAAGGTACTTCCGCGGTCACTGGCCTTTAGGCAGTGTATGTGCTTAGCCAGCAATTGCTGGCTATGCGGATTCTACCCCAAAATCAGATGATTTTGGGTGTTGACTCTTAGGCAACCGGGTGTATTTCCCGGTGCGACGCCCGGTATGTAGGCCGGGCGATGTCCGCGCGCGAGGTGTCATCTGACACCTACTATCGCTTGCAATAGGCCGTATGTGAGTGTGATGCACTCACAACAGACCGGGCGCGCTTATCTTTCTTTCCGGCTGATTCTCTTTCTTTTTTGCTACTAAACTCGTATCCGGAATTCTTCTTTTTACGTGATTCGATCGATCGCTTTTCTAGGGTTGTTATTTTTAATCCTATTATTTTGTGGTCGTGGAGGGTGATATGACGTTTTGTTACGAGGTCTCCCGTTCAAGTGCCAGCACTCGGCTTGGGTGTGGCCACGTTTTTTGCAACGCTTGCAGAATTTTTTTACAGCATTTATACGTGTTTTATCAGGTTGTGGTAGTGCAAACCGGTTCGAGTATCGACTGTTACGATAGTTTTTTCCGTGGTGTCCTAATTTTGGTATCCGCACTTCCGACATTGTAGCTTATTTTTGTAACTATCTGCGACCGGCATATAATATTTTGGTTTCGGGCGGGAAGTTGCCGTTCCTTTTATTCGTTCTTCTGCGGTCGCGGCGGCTACCGCATCCTGCAACGTTGCATATCCTTGTGATCTAACTACGGCTTTTGTGTCGTCGTTTAGCCCTATCTGATAATTTTCGAGCGCCTGCTGTTGTAGGATATCTAATATCACGCGTTTATTTTCCGTCGTGTAATGTTGTCGGCCCTCTATCATGGACTCGTACAAATCCATTGTTAATTTGTCGGCTCTAAGTCCGTAGGTCCGCGCACTTTCTCCGGTTTTTTGTTTGAGAGTATTAATTCAATTTGTAAATGAGTGGTGCTCTTTTTATTCGCGTAGCACGCTTTTAATTCCTGTTTTAGTTGTTCAAAATCGCGAATTTTTCGCGTTTGGAAATCCAACATTGCGCGCCCTTTCAATTTTGTGCATAGGATAGCTCCTAACAAAGTTACCTTGTCGTTCGGATTGATGTTTTCGACCGCGTACGTCATCGCGCTTAGAAATTCTTGTAGTTTACTTGCATTCCCGTCGAATTCAGGGATTATGCAGCGCGCTTCCTTTAGTGGTAGGGACCCGCGGCCTCACTGGTGACAAACGTCATCGTGATCTACGTAGGTTGTGTCTCTCCTGCTGGGTCGATGGTCGTGAATGCGCTGAGTGTGTAATCGCGTTTCCCGCACGGCGTCTATATCTGTTTGTAACCGACGTATTTCTTGGATCACCGCGCGCAGAGTGTCCCGAACGTCATTGTCTCTTTCGTGCGCTACGCTGGGCGGTGCTGCTCGTACAACTAGGTTTTCGCGGATTTCTTGGTGTATTTCTTGAATTTCCCGCTCTGCGTCGGCTATGAATTGTTGAGCCTCCGATTGTTGAGTTCCCGAGAGTTGGGCTTGTTCGTTGGTACTCATTTCGTATCTCTCGAAAATTTCTTCAGGGTTAAAGATATCGGAATCGTACGAGGTCAGTGAAAATTCACCTCGTGAAAATACGCGGCTCGGAGTGCGACTGACGTACGGTCTCGTCCGTCTGTCCCGTCGTGTCACGTCAACTGCGTTGTTGAAAAATAAACTGGAGTCGAGGCCCCCGAAAGAAAATTCTCGCTCACGTAAGACGTGCTCGGGTAGCTCGCTATCGCCGTCGAGGGGACGCCTTAAAGCCCTACGAACGTTATCTCGATCCTCGCGGAGGGCTTGTGCCGCTTGCCACGCTAGTTCTAACTCACGATAGTGTATAGATCGTGCCGCCGCTTCACTGAATAGCCACGATTCGTTTTGTATCGGTGTACTATTGTCGTCGGACATTCGCTATCGCTAGTACGCGTTTCGGTAATAGTGTTACCGGGGGTCTAAGCAATTCGGGTTCGCGTGTCGCTCTTATTACAAAATTTTCTGGTGTACAAAATAGTTTCGTGGACTTACATTACCGCGATGTATCGCTGCATGTTGTCCGCCGCTCAGCTGCTTGTGGCTGGTGCGTCACGATGCGGTAGGTCGGTGCCTTCTTAGATAACGCCGCTATCGCTGTTGTCCGGTGCTATCTTCCTTCCTTGTCTTGAAGGATCAACAGGTCGGCTCCATTACGCCTTGGATGAATTGTCGCCCTGGCTTTAACGTTTCTCTTCGGCGGTTTTCCTCTGTGTGCTGAGTCCGTTAGGGAGCGTTTTTCCTTTTCGGTATATTTCGGCAGTGAATCCCACCGCTGCCACTAATTTGTTATATCCCTCGTCTCGGGATACAGTGCGGGACCGCTGCCAATGACTCCTCGGGATCAGGTTTCCAAAAGATAATGCCGAGAATTGATAATAAGTTATATATATATATATATATATATATATATATATATATATATGTATATATTTGTTCTACCGTTATAATTTCTTTAACCAACCCGAAAGGTGAATAATTAAGTTTAGTTCGTTGATTCGGCGAGCGACGTAGACCCATCGCTATTATTATTAATAATGAGCCCACTCGTTCTCTTTCCGCGGCGTTTATATACTCCGCTTTTCGGCTTGTTACCAAGGAATGTCACTCGCGGTCACGGGCCTTTGGCCCGTGCACTAGCTTAGCCAGCAATTGCTAGCTAGGCGCATTCCACCAGAAATCAGAAGATTTCAGGTGGCGAAATGAATAGTAACCGGATATGTTGCCCGGTGTCCGATGTGAAGGCCGGTGCGATGCCCGGTAGCAAGGCCGGACGGTGTCATCGCGCGAGGTGTCACTCGACACCCTTATCGTTATTGCGAGTATAGTTTGTGTGAGTGTCGCGCACTCACAACAAATATTAACGTGGGCAATAATGACGCGTGGGCAATATTGACGCGTGGGCAATATTGACGCGTGGGTAATATTGATGCGTGGCCAATATTGACGTAACCATTATTGACGTGGCCAATATTGACGCGTGGCCATTATTAACGTGGGTAATATTGACGTGTCCAATATCGACGCGTGGCCAATATTGACGTGACCAATCCACCCCGTGGCCAATCGGGACCGTGGCCAATATTGACGTGGGCAAACGAGTGCCACTCTACTCACTCTAGTCACTCTACGACTCAGGGCGTCTGCATTGACATTGCCTTTGCCCGCTCGATGCACGATTTCACTTAATCATATTTTTCGAGTTTCAATCTCCATCGAATGAGCCTGGGTCAGTGACATTAAACAATCATACTAATGGTAATCAATGATCTGTAATAATTTTGAACTTGATCCCGTACATATATGGCAGAAAGTATTTCACGGCCCAAACTATCGCTAGTAGCTCCTTTTCTGTCGTGTTATAATTTTTTTCGGCTTTATTTAAAATTCGCCTAGCGTAAGCTATTGGCTGGTCGCTGCCGATGGTTTCTTGCAAAAGCACGGCTTCTATCGCATAATTAGATGCATCTGTTGTTACTAGGAATTTTTTTTCAAAGTCCAGATAACCTAACCTAACCTAACCTAACCTAATACCGGTGCCGTAATTAGTTTCTTTTTTAACGTCTCGAATGCGTTCTGCTGTTCTATTGTCCATAAAAATTTTTCTCCCTTTTTGGTAAGTTTTATTAGCGGTCTCGCAATTTTTGAAGTCTTTTATAAATTTTCTGTAGCCCCCTGCTAGTCCTACGAAAGCTTAAATATTTTTAACCGTTTTTAATCGTGGAAAATTCCTCACAGCTTCTAATTTCGTAGATCTAATTCCACTCTCTGTAATTATATACCTTAAATAAATTATCTCCTTTCGCAGGAACTCACACTTGTTGGGTTGTAATTTTAAATTATTTTTCCGCAGTCGTCGCAGTATTTCTAGTAGGCGTTTGTTGTGTTCTTGGGGGCTAGGCCCGTATACCTATATCGTCTAGATAGACGTTTAGATAAACTAGACATTTGAGCCCTTGCACTTCTGTCAAGATAGTATTCATTAGCCATTGAAACGTTGCCGGTGTATTCTTGAGTCCGAATGGCATTCTGTTATATTCATAGTGACCATAGAGTGTGAAAAACGCAATTTTATTTTTGTCTCTCTCTGCTACTGTAATTTAATGATATCCGGATGCGAGGTCTAGTGTTGTAAAATATTTTGCATTTCCTAGCTGGTCTAATAGATCGGTGATGTTAGGCAGGGAGGAGGAATCTCTTATAGAGATCATCTAACTTACGGAAATCTATTACAACCCTATATTTCGATTTACTGGATGCGTCCGGTTTTTTCGGAACTACCAATAAGAGTGCGTTTCATTGGTTGGTGCTTAGTCAAATTATTTCTTGCTCGAGCATCTCCTGTATCTGTCTGTTGACTTCTACTTTGTTTCTCAGGAAGTCTATATGATAGTACATTGACCGGTGCGCTATTGCTGCGCGTAGTTATTTCATGTTCTGTCGTGCTGGTCCACGACAGAATGTCCCCTTCTAAATGGAAAATGTCACAAAATTCTTCGCATATCTCTTGTAGTCTTTTCTTTTCTTCTTCATTTAAATAGCTAGTACGCATTTATCTCCATAATCGCTCCTTGTTAAAAATTTTTCGGTTTTTCGCTCGTCAGCTGTCCTTATAGTATGTATGTTTGCATCATCGTCCGTGTGCAGTTCCGCGACAGTGACAATTGGCGTTATTATCTCTATTGTTTCTCTGGTCATATTCATTACACTGACCGAACAAGTATTGTCCTCCAGGTATACTAGGCAGTTCCTGATAAACACTTGGGTCGCATTTCTTCGGCTTGGACAATACCTATTCTGTTTCGATTTGTGATTGCTTGTATTACCGTTTCGTTACGGGGCGCTAATTTGAATTTTTGGTACAGATGGAGTTTAAGAATTGCATCGCCTATACGCAATTATCTCCGTCTGTGGTCGCACTTTGCTCGGTGCTTCTTTAAGAAGTCTATCCCGAGAATTCCTTCGTAATAAATCGGGAAGTTGTCCTTTACTACATATATCGTGTGTCTGACTTCCCTACTTTCTAGTTTTATGATCGCTCTTAGTTTTCATAGTGTGTATTTTATGTCCCGTTACGCCGGTAAGCGTCATTCGCTCATCACAAATCGGCGTCAAATTTCCTACCTTTAATAGCGTGATCGTTGCGCCGGTATCTAGTAATAAGCTTATTTTGCCTTTTCGTGTTTCTCGTAGCGGCAATGTTACGAGATCAAGACCGCTGTTTGCTTGCACGCTGCTCGTTACTTGTGTAACTTGATGTTCACGTGCCGTTCGTGTCTTCTTTTTCCTTGTCTTCTCTTCCTCGCTCTCGCTGCCACTGCTAAATGACGTTTCGTCACTGGTACTATTGTCTCTTCTTTTTCTTGCCTTGGCGGCCGTGTTAATTGGTCTCTCTTTATCAGCTTCCTTCCTTGTTTGCCTCGGCCTTACTCTTTTAGGTTTTCCGCGTATAGATACCAGCATTCTTCTCTCTTATGTCCTGTCCTTTTGCAGTGTGTGCAATATTTTTCGACGATTTGCACTCGCCATTTTTTTCGAGGTTTGGAAGGATAAATCTATTTGCATATTAGTTTGTCCTACATTCTCTTCCAATATGACCTGTCTTTCCACATTTGTGGCGTTGCATTCCTGCATTTTTGTTTCGCAAATTCTCTTGCCCGTTTCTATTTCCTTCGTTGTTTTTCACTTGCTTTGCCGGAGTGCCTTTTAATTTTTCTTCGGCCGTTGCTCCTAAGATTGCGGCCGATAAATTGTCGTAATTGCGAAATCGTACGATGGTTTGTATTTCTTCTCTTAACCCTAGCTGGAAATTTTCTAGGGCCCTTGTATGGTGTCCAGGATTGCTTTTTTCTGTTCTGTTGTTTGTTGTCGGCCTTCTATCATCGATTGATAGAACTCCATTGCGAGTTTGTCCACGCGCAATCCGTACTCGCGTGCGCTTTCCTCGGGCTTCTGTCGACTTATGTTGAACTCTCGTTGTATGTGCGTGATGCTTCTTTTCGTTAGATAGCACATTTCTATCTCTCGCTTTAATTGCGCGAACAAATGGATGTCTCGCGTCTGGAAATCGTGCATAGCCTTGCCAGTGAGCTTGGTGCATAGAATCGCTTTTAGTAATTACCTTTCGTCTTTCGGATTTATTTCGCTCATCGCGTATGTGCTGGCGTTTAAGAACTTTTGCACCGCATTTTGTGACGTTCTGTTCATCTCCGAAATCATATCGCGGGCTTCCTTTAGCTTCATAAACAAGGTTATCGGTCCTCAGGAGTTTCTACGTCGTCCGCCGTACGTCCGTACGTTATATCCGCAGGATCTGCGATCAGATTCGCTACGTGGGCGTCATATTGGGCAAGCTCCAGACAACTTAGCCGTTCCTGGATGGCTCTCATGCCCTCCAACATCTCGTCTAGCATCGCGTCTCTACAATCGCGTAACGGCCCTGCGTGATTCTACCCTCTGTTTATTGAGGTACGCATTCTATCTATTTCGGCGTCTATCTCCGCGCTTCGCTGGTAATTTACCCGTTGGCTCGCTATTGAGGTAGATCAGAGTATCGCTGAGGTCAGGTTGCGCGTTGCTTCGCTGTACCGGGTGTCTACTTCGTCCGCTGCTGTCCGCCTGGCGTCCTCAACTGTGTCTGGCGTCTTCACATCTTGCCTGCAGAGTTGACCAGGATGTTACCGAAGTTCCGTAGGGTGGTTTTTTTTAGGCGGATCCCGCCGCTGCCACCATTTGTTGTGCCGCTCCGTGTACATTGGGGGTCCGTCCTCCCGGAGCCTTCGCACCGCTGGTCTCTTTATTGTTGAAGACACTTTGCTTGTTCGAAAATGCGTTTCCAGGGACTAAGGTGAAACACTCACGATTTAGATAGTATGTACACTTTATTTCACCAAGTCACTTCACGCGACGGATTACTTTTACAGTTAACAATTACGCGACCGTATTACTTGACAGATCGATTTTTACTGAACCTATCTTGACTTCGATCGTTTCCCTTTTATCCCAACTTTCTGGGTTAGCAAGCATCCTTGCCGATTAGCGTTTCCTGCTATTCGGCAAGACTGCTGCGTCCGAATTCTGCTTATCTTATTCTAATTAGGTCAGTGTGCTTCAATTATCGCGGTCGGCGTTGCACGATCTTATCATTTGGTTACGTATTACAGTTCGCCAAATGCTTATCCGCGTCCTACATTATTCTGTTACGAGATTGGATTAGATAATTCGGCTCGTAACAGTATTGTTACTTACCAGTATTTTAGTGACATACAATGAATGAGTTTGGTTTTGAAATGTTTAAGTTTGAAATGTTATAGTCAATGTATTATTTTTGAGATTTCTAATTTTACTTTTTTCCTTTACAGAAAGTCAGTTAAAGTTATTAAACCTGGAGTTCAAAGCTAAGTGTTTTTTATTAATGTTATACAATATGGTTTCTTAGAAAAGAGGGACATTTATTATATCTTTATTATTAAAAGTTAAGATAAATCTTTAAAGTAAAAAACATTGATCGGAGCAAATGCAACCTTAAAAAACCAGAGTAAAACCGACTCTCTCCCCATATTGCGTTTTTTGTATTTTTTGATCTACGGGAAGTATTTTTTTATTGTTTAAAGGTTTTTGTATATAGTTGATTTTCATATTACGCGACAAAGCACGACTGCACACTATAAAAAAGGATCAGTATTAGCAACTAAAGTCGAGTTAAACGAACGTAATTCCAGAGTTGTATAGCAAACTAGCTGCTTTAATTCTTGCAACAAA
Source organism: Monomorium pharaonis (assembly GCF_013373865.1). Classification (NCBI taxonomy): domain Eukaryota; kingdom Metazoa; phylum Arthropoda; class Insecta; order Hymenoptera; family Formicidae; genus Monomorium; species Monomorium pharaonis. The sequence goes on along the minus strand of NC_050472.1, from coordinate 15,066,234 downwards.
ATTTTTATGTTCTTGTAACATCTTATTATGTCAAATAAACTAAAAATACAGTTACATTAGACAAAGACTGTGTTGAATTGATTAATTAACAAAAATTACTCATAATGACTAATTTTAACTTTGGATTAGTAATAAATCAATTCAATGCAATTAGATCAACCTTCATCGTCGTTGAAAGAATATCTATAATGTCTATATAACTACATTTTAGTTGTATTAACCTTTTACTTTTAACTAAATTTTTTAGTTGAAACTTCTACATTAGATTGTTAAACAAACTAAATTTTTATCTAATTTGATTGTAGTTGACGTAACTAAATTTGCTCAACTCATAGTCTTGGTTTGTTCTACTCAATCTGTTTTTTCGTGCAGCTGTTAATTATTGCGAAAAAAATAAAGATACAGATAAAAAATAATTTTTTGTTTTGTATTTTTCTACACTTCAACAATTATATTCTTGAAAAAATTATTTTGCAACATGTTAATTTTTTTATATTTATTAGATAAATCTGTTTAATTTCTTAATGTTTTTGTTAATCTCCTCTATTTTATTAATTGTGCTAAAATTTAGAAGTTCGAATAAAGATTAAGTTTTGTACCACAAATAAGCCTAATTCTTATTTCACGTAAAAAAACCCCTAAAATAACGAAATAATTTGAAAAGTTAGAGTTAAATAATAAAAAATAATGGGGGTCGGGTTTACCCTGACCAGAAATCGGTTTTACCCGGGGTTTTGAAGAAATCAACATTTTTATTATATCTCAGAACTAATAGGTACTATACCGCCAATTATTTTATAAAAAGTTGCGCCAGGCAATAAGCTATCTAATGGTACTTTATTTATTGCAACACATTTTATTTCCGGTTGAGAATTTAAATCGGAATGCATTATGTATAGGGCTAACCTGACCTCCCTGATTTTTAAATGATATATAATTTAAAAATCTTAGGGAGGTCAGGTTAGCCCTATACATAATGCATTCCGATTTAAATTCTCAACCGGAATTTGAACGCACTATGCTGCATCTTGCACAACTTTTGGCAAGAAAATTGAAAAATAAACTCTCATACGCCTAGACTTAATTAGTATGTTAACTTTTTATTAATGCATTTTAGCTACTTTTATTGAATCTGTAGAATCTTTATCTTAATCTTAACAAGGACAAAATTTTCGTCGGTAATTGCAATATTTGAAAGTTGTTGGTAATTTTTATTATATATTATTTTGTAATTAAATCAATAAAACATTTTAAGGTTACGTTCATAAACTTCCTCTTTAAAAAAAATTTAGTAAAATTTTTCTTAAGATATTTCAGAAGCAGACCTAGATTAATGTTGTCATGGGTTTTCAATTTGTTTCTTTCTGCAGATAATTGGTACAAATAAAATAAAAACTTTGCAGAGGATTTGATGAATAATTATATACATGCTGGTAGACAGAAAATTGATAAACAAATATATAAGTTTATTTAATTTTCACGATTAAACCAATTTGGTGAGCTCTTTTCGCGTCCGTTTTCGAATAAATCATCATATTTAAATAATAAGAACAATAATCTTATTGGCAATTTGCAATACTTAACAGACACTGATTGTCACTATCTTTAACGAAACAGATCTAGATTAACTTTTAGAAATTTTTATTACACACATGAATAAGTGCCGGCGATCTGTTCTACTTACTATAATTGGCCTCGGTAATTATTTCCTTTGTTGTTAAGTAAATTTCGATACATTCTACACATAGTAAAACCAATAATGATTCAGATTTAGACAAGAAAAAAATTTTACAATAAGAAATAGAAGTATTAATGCATCATCGATTAAAAATTAGAAACAATTAATGCTTTTTTTTAAGTACAATCATTTCAAATTGGTTTTTCTAATATTTCAAATTTATTCTTATTCCTAATATTTTCTCTATTTTATATAAAAGATTTCATGAAATCAGTAAGTATTTAGAGCCTGTGGATAATCTGCAATGCAGTTTGATATAAACTTACTATGAACTATAAAATTTTCAATCCCCATGTTTTGAAACGTATTATTCGAAGAGATTAAATAAATCTTTATTCCATCATCACCACTTATTTCACTCGGTTCATGAAGCCAAGTGGTTTTTAAACCCTCTCGGGTGGATAGTGACAATCTGAACATCTCACCTGAAACTTAGACATAAGCGTTTTTGAGGAATCTGGGCTCTCTGTGGATGCTTAGGTGCATCTGAGTGAGAAATCGGAACGTAGCCAAAATATTCTCGCGTAACACCAAGTGCTGTTTCCCACTACTTTCGGGTAAGGCGATCAAGTTGCCTGAATATGGCAAGCGTTTTGGTCAAAGCCCTAAGTAATTTATCTAATTCGAAATCGAATAAAATATTTCATTTTATCAAATAAGCCATGACAATTTTGTAACAAATCACATCGGACATGATTTTCTGAGTGAAAAATTTAATTAAATTAGTTTGTTATTTAAATAAGGAATATATCTTCGAAAAATTACTTCCATTTCATAAAAATAATTAAATGTTTTATTAAATGTTTTGTTTTATGTTTTAAATGTTTTTTTTATGGTCTTACTTATTTATGAGTTAAAACTTATTTATGACTTCAAACGTTCAATCACAATCACAATTACAATCAGTATATACGCAGTATATATATATATATATATATATATATATATATATATGCAGTTTGCTATATACATCGTCGCCATTTTGTTTCAGACTTCAGGATTGTCGCGTAATCTCTTAGTAAAGGATCACTACACATAGCGGACGACGAGCGTCCCTCCGAGCATGGCGAATCTAGTCAATATATACTTACAATTAGTCTCGTGATCTTAATTCTGTAAAAAAGAGTGAGTCCCAGATGCGCACAGTAATAAATGGACACAGCAGGCTGAGTGAAACAGACACAGTAACAAATGCGCACATTGAGAACAGACACAGTAACAAATGCGCAGAGACAAAATGTGCACAGTCGCAAACCCATGTGGCGCAGAGAATGCTTTGCACGCACGCACGCATTCCCCCCCCCCACACACACGGGGGGTGCAAGGGGGGCTTCGCTCCCCTTCCCGCACTCTCTCCGTCGGTAGGGGTGCCCTGAGAAGTCGCAACCCATGTGGTAAGTCTGTTTGTTATTGTGTCAGTTTAATTTTTGCGCATTCGGTCTGTGCGCATTTGGTCCGTGCGCATTTGTTACTGTGTCCGTTTTGCACTATGCACATTTGTTACTGTGTCCGTTTCACAATGTGCGCATTTGTTACTGTGTCCGTTTGTTACTGTGTGCATCTGGGACGCTCCCGTAAAAAAGATTAATATGTAATAAAGATATCTTATCGTTAAAAGTATTTGTGTAGCAACTCCAAGGTCCTCGTTAGTAAATGTGACGGATTGGTGACCTCGAGAAAAAACACGCAGAAAGTGAGTGATCGACGCAAGAATTAAATACTTGGACCAAAAACGCTACAACAATGCCAGCAGAACGTTTGCCATCAAGAACAGATTAACCGCCAGCGAATGCAAATGAATTAAAAGGATTAGAAGATGCTAAAATACATGCTAGTCAACTAAGAGACATGAAGATTACTACATTTTGTGGTCCCGACCGAAGTTGTGGTTCGTGAGCTTGAATAGCGAATTCGCCGCATCCAAAATTAGCTTAGATGAAACTAAGTACAGAGTCACAATATGGCAATAAGCAAACTATGCTCACGGTGGCAGACATACTTAAACAACCTCCGGAATCAAATAAGTATGATACTCTAAAAAATGCATTAACAGAACGTTTTTCAGATTCAGTAAAAAAACAGATACATACTCTACTAACAAGGGAACGGACAGAACTGTCCCTCACCGATTTTAATGAGCTTTGGATATGTTGTAGAACATAAAAAAATATTAGACTCATATTTTTTTTTATCTGCGTATCTCGACGTTTAAGGGTTGAAACCACCCCTCGAAAATAACGCATTTTTTCGTTTTTTGCGAATATCTTTGAAAATATAAGGTTTATGAAAAAATGTTCTATATAAAAGTTTTATGGCATTTTATACTCTTTACAATAGTATATTTATATTTTTTAAAAATTTTAAACTTTTTAATTTATCCCACCCCCCACCCCCTTTTTTCAACATATAAAAAATTTTGTAAGGACAAAAATTAAAGAGCATTAAAAGCCGAATCCACCCATGTATAATAACATATGGGTTCCATCATTCTCAATTATTAGCAAAACGAGATAGTAATCTCGCGCTATAGGTGCCGCGCTAGAAGTAGTGTTGCGTTATTTCTTTAGTCGCGTCACACTCAATAACTGCCACTTCTGCGTATATTTTTATATTAAAACATAAAAATGGATTAATTTTAATTATATAATACGCAACGTATTACTCGATATAAAGCATAAATGTATATATATAACAAAATTAGCATATATATACGTATGTGCCTACGTACATTTTCATTGTTACAAATGCGAAAATAAATTAATATGAAGCAAAATATTTTTTAACATTTATAACTGCAAATACAATATAACAAAATATATAATATCAAGAGGAAAATATAAAATATAAACTGCTATTATATAAATATAATAACTATTTGCATAATTATATTATTTACACTATATGCACGTAGCACGCTCTGATAATAAAGATAATATAATATATAATTTAATAAGTTTGAAATATTAATTAAAAAATATTATTAAATAAAAATGAAAGTATAAATAAAGGAAAAGTGAAAAGAGGTTGAAGTAATTGTTACAAATATAATTTTACCAATATAAAATTTTTATTAAACAGAAATAAAAGAATACCAATATTTATTGCATGGGTAAGGAAAACTGCTAAAATCTTACCAAACATGTTTATAAATGTCTTATATTTATGGCACATATTCATTACAAAGATGATGTTCGTGGAAAAAATGTGTTATACAAAGCGATTTTCTACACCAAGAACAAGTTATAATGGCTATTTCGTCACAAAGATCGCATTTTACTTTAGAATTCTTTTTAAAACAAAAGTCTACTGGTGTTTCAAATTCTATCGGTATAACTTGCAGGTATTCATCGTATGCATTCTCTACGTACCCACTTTTAGTCCACGCATATTTAAATATATTTTGAAACCTGGGCGACGAGAATTGATGGTGTGTTAATGATTGTAATTTCAAGATATTATTTCTATTATAAAGATCTAAAGCCAGATTTAACAACATAATAGTATCAGAAAAGTATTTAATGAAATTCTTCCACAATCGAAATCCGTATACGTCTAATGGCTGTATTTTTCCCGTTGTACCGGCTGGAATAGTTAGGAAAACAATATCTGTTGCAGAATCTGGTTTAGTTTCTGAAACTATGTTAGGACAATGTCCACTCCACGAATCTAACAACAATACTGATTGTGGCCCGACATTCGGAAAAAATACTTCCTTTAGCCAAGTTTTTACATGATTTGATGTTAATTTGCCTGACTTTGAAGCCGTAACAAAGATATTAGGCGCGTTGAATAATGTTTCTTGTACTCTCGGACCAAATGTTCCTGTAATTTCTTTTAATACTATGAAAAGAGGTGATAATAATCTACCATCAGCCGAAATAGTCGGTTGAATTGTATAGCTATGCGTGGTTGCTGATATAGACTGTACTGTAGATTCTACGTTTTTAATACCTTTTTGAGCTAAAGTACGACCAGAATGAAATTCTAACTGAAATCCACTCTGATCTGAATTATAAATATTTTCCACGCCAAATCGATTAATATAATATTTTACGTTTGCAATAAATGTCTCGCATTTATTTTCTAAATCAGGTTTTGATAATAGAGACTTTTTTGTAACAAATTTTGTTATTTTTCTAGATACAATATTATGTTTTTTTAAATCTTTGTACCCATTTCTCTGAAGCTTTGAATCCTGCCACATTTTCTTCATTTTGTGTTTGAGAAGCCCATCGAGCGATGTCAATGTCATGAATGATGATTTTTTTTTAATGCTTTATTAAAATGGTCTAATGTGTATTGAGAATTTTTTTTTAATTTTTCTGGCCTACTACCACCTTGGATGAAATAATTTTCCCATCGTCGTAATTGTCGTATCGATGTAACTTGTCTAAATTTTTGCTTAACTCTTTCAAGCGATCTTGGTTTTGTCTTACCACTTTTCCAGTATTCCACAGCTTGCCTCTTATAATCGTTTGATATTGTTTTTTCAACTGAATCACAAATAACTTCTTCTGGAAAAGATTTTTTCTTTATCCGCCTCTAATAAATCAACTTTTTCCGCTTCTGGCACCTCATACTTATATATTATTATATTAAAATATTTTATTAATAATAAAATGCTTATAGATAACCTAAATTTTTTAATCAATAAATAAAAATTAAAGTTTACCGAAATAAAATTTTTAAATGATTAATAAAACTAATTTATTAAATAAATTATTTTATTCATTAAAAAACTTATCATCATCATAAAAATCTAAAGTTTCTTCCTCTTCTAATTGAAATTGTTCTTCATTTTTTATTTCTAATAGCATACGTCCAATTTTTTCATTCACTCGTCTTTCCTGCAATATTATCGGAGTATTCGGATAATCCAAACCATTGAAAGTTATAGCGAGTAAAAATATCACATTATATGGATTAAATTGCAGCATTCTAAAATATTAAAATTAAATATATATGTCAATCTTTTATTATATGTAAAAAATAATACACTTTATAATCAATAAATAGAATTATCTTCCCTGGTGGAAATATTTATACAATTTTTTATGCATTTCTATAAAAAATTAAAATTTTTCAAACAAATCAAAACTTTCTACAAATTAATGAAAATTGTAAAAATTTATGACAATTTGTATTAATGTAGTATTTTTGAGTTTCTACAATTTTTTACGAGCACTTTCATGAGCGACGTAATTAATTGTAGAAGTTGTACATTGTTGTAAAAATCACAACTATTCACAACTATCTACAACATTCTACGAATATTTTTATGACCGCATGTAATATATATACTTATAATATTTTTATCATTATTTTTATATTTTTATAACATATCTAATATTAGAATTGGATACGTTAATACCACTAATAAAAATATTTTTTAAATTTTTTACGCAAAAAATGCAAACACTACAATTTTTATGATATAATTACAACTTTGTACGATACATTATTTGTATGTCAAACAATGCGATTTGGGCCATGCTTGTAATATTTTATAGATTTGCGTAGAAAATTGTGATTTTCTATAATATTACAACGTATCTACGAAAAATTATACTTTTCATAGATGTTTGTAATTTTTCATAAATGTTTGTAAATTTTCATAGATGTTTGCAGTTTTCCATAAATTTTTCTACGTAAATCTATGAAAAATTACAAACATGGCCCAAATCGCGTTGTTTGAAATGTAAAAATAAAGTAGATGTATCGTACAAAGTTATAATTAAATCATAAAAAATTGTAGTCTTCGCATTTTTTGGGGGTAAAAAATTGTAAAAATATTTCTACCAGTTTCTATGATAGTTATGTCGTCTCAAACTCTTGATAAAAAAAATAATAAATCAAAATGAATTAGTCACCAAAACTGAATAATAATTATAGGGAGACCACAGTCAAGACATTAAAATAAATATTTGACATTTAAAGTAAATAAAAAATAATTTTGTAAACAAAATAGTTGTGCTAATACAGATGATTATAAAAAATAAGTAGAATCAATCACATCAATTACAACATTTATTGTTATGAAAATTGCTTTAAAAAATAATTTTTTTAGAAATATAAAATCGGAGAATAATATAAAAAATGACAAAAAATGAATGACGATGACAGAATTAAACGGCACACATTAAGAGAATAAAGAGTAATAAATTAAAAGCAGATATTTACATGTTCACGAAAGAACAATACTTGCGACAATACACTATCCAATATATTTGTTCACATTACCAACTACGAGCTGAAAATGCAGCTTCTCCTTTATACATTTATACGGATGTATATATGCAATACATTTTGCACACGACACCGGCGTATAAATTTAGCAACAGTGATAGACGGATTGGTTGTTCTTGCGCAGGCGTGAGGCTTCAATAAATTATCTATTAGTAATAGGAAGGAGATGTTTGGTCCCCATACAATTTTGCAAAAAATCTTACCAATATTTACCAAATAAAATACAATATTTATAAATTATTCTAATTAATACGAGAAAATATACATGCGTGTTTAATATGTGTAATGTGTTCACGTTTTTATAAATTTGCAAAAAAATTGTATGAGGATCAAATATCTCCTTCCTATTACTAATACATGCTTTATTGAAGCCTCACGCCTGCGCGAGAACAACCGATCCGTCTATCACTGTTGCTATATTTATACGTTGATGTCGTGTGCAAGATGTATGATCAAAGATCTCCTTCCTATTACTAATGGATATTCTACTGAAGCCTCACGTGATGCGCTTGCGCGAAAACAACCGGTCCCTCTATCAACACTGATATTAAAGTTATTTGTCCGTGTCGTATGCAAAATGTATATATACATCCGTATAAATGTATTTTCAAACTTTAAATTAAATTAAATTATATACTTATATACTTATCTTTATTATCAGAGCGTGCTACGTGCATATAGTGTAAATAATATAATTATGCAAATAGTTATTGCAGTTTATATTTTATATTTTTCTCTTGATATTATATATTTTGTTATATTGCATTTGCAGTTTTAAATGTTAAAAAATATTTTGCTTTATATTAATTTATATTCGCATTTGTAACAATGAAAATGTACGTAGGCACATACGTATATATATATATGCTACTTTTGTTATATATATGCATTTATGCTTTATATCGTGTAACACGTTGCGTATTATATAATTAAGATTAATCCATTTTTGTTTTAATATAAAAATATATGCAGAAGAAGCAGTTATTGAGTGTGACGCGACTAAAGAAATAACGCAACACTACTTCTAGCGCGGCACCTATAGCGCGAGATTACTATCTCGTTTTGTTAATAATTGAGAATGATGAAACCCATATGTTATTATATATGGGTGGATTCGGCTTTTAATGCTCTTTAATTTTTGTCCTTACAAAATTTTTAAATTGTCGAAAAAAAAGGGTGGGATAAATTAAAAAGTTTGAAATTTTAAAAAAATATAAATATACTATTGTAAAGAGTATAAAATGCCATAAAACTTTCGTATAGAACATTTTTTCATAAACCTTATATTTTCAAAGATATTCGCAAAAAACGAAAAAATGCGTTATTTTCGAAGGGTTGTTTCAACCCCTAAACGTCGAGATACGCAGATAAAAAAAATATGGATCTAATATTTTTTTATGTTCTACAACATATCTAAAGCTCATTAAAATCGGTGAGGGACAGTTCTGTCCGTTCCCTTGTTAGTCCTTAACCCAGGCAATCGCAGGCCCATCAAAAAGAGTTTCTGGTGGAAGTAACCACACCAATCACACACATTGGCGCCGATTTGCTATACCACTTCAACCTTTATGTCAACTTAAGAAAACAATGCCTACAAAACAACATTACAAGGTTAGAAGCAAAAGAATGGATCAAGGAAGTGACATACCTTTCAATACACACAATAGACCAGGATTTAGAATACCACCATTTAATGACCAAATTCCCTCATCTAATACAAACATCGATGGCACGTGCAGCACGAAAGTGGCAGCATGGAGTACACATTCCATTCAGATATGATCTTCCAGTGGCACGTTTCAGACATCTCATATCTAAAAAATTAAAGATTGCAAAAGCAGAAGGGAATATGCCGATCTTCAAACAGTCCTTGGGCTTCTCCTCTTCACATGGCATCAAAAAAAAAAGAATGACACCTGGCATCTTTGTAATGACTATAAGGGTCTAAATGCAGTAACGGTTCCGGATGGATACCCACTGCCACATATTTATGACTTTACCCAAAAACTTTATATAAAAAATCTTTTCCACATTGGACTTAATGAAAGCGTACCACCAAATTTCTATGGCTCAAGAGGATATTCCTAAAACGGCTGTCACACCATTTGGCTTATTTGAATTTACCTCCATGCCACTTGGATTAAAGAATGTTTCCCAAACGTTTCAGAAATTTATAAATAATATCTTTCAGGGGATGGACTTCGTATTTTGCTATTTTGATGACATCCTGGTAGCGTTGGAAACACAAGAGCAACATCAAGTACATCTACGCCTCGTATTTGAAAAACTATAGGCAGTAGGAATTCAAGTAAATACCGCAAAATGCAATTTCAGGGAAGTAAATTTCTTAGGCTACACCGTCTCAGAACATGGAATCAAGCCAACAAAAGACGAAGTCGCTGCCAAATGTAGTCCTATTAGTGCACCTCTGCAAAGGAACACGAGTCTGACGATGGATGCCTTGGAAACGGTAGTAGGTGTGGTATTGGAACAAATAGTAGACGGAAAGATGCAGCCTCTGGCCTTTTTTTCCAAGAAGTTAAGTGCTATGAAAACTAAATATAATACTTACGATCGCGAACTACTGGCTATAGACAAAGCATTAAACTATATATAAAATATCTAAAAGATTTAGTTTTAGGCAGGCAGCTAACTATCAAGACAGATCATAAGCCAATAACTTTTATTTTTAAGCAAAAATCAGACAAGTCCTCATCAAGACAAGCACGTAAATGGACTTTATTACGACAGAAATAGTCCACATTAAAAGTGTAGAAAATTCAGTGGCGGACGCATTATCTCGCATCAAAACTATCAATGCACCAGTACTTTTCAATACCGAAGAAATTGCAGCAAAACAGAAGGATGAGAAACTACCCCACATTCTGGAAGGATGTCACTACGTTTTGTAAGAAACGAAATAGTGAACACCCGTTGTTATTCGGATGGCGTGAGAGTAGCGCCGCGGCTGCGCCGCGAGCGAGAGGTGACGTGCTATGCTTCGTTTCCAGAGCCCGACTTCCGGGCCGGGTTTTGTACAAAATTCTGGCAAGCAGTGTGGTCACTCTCTATCGTGAAGGAAATTCGTGCGTACGAAACGGTTCTCGATTAGTCAGTCGATGTAATATTAGTAGTCGTAGTTGTAATTGGTAAAATACAAGTCTTTGTTCATACACTAAAAAGATTGAGTGAGTCGCAGCAAGCCTAACTTCCTGTCCAATCCCCTACGTTCCTACGGGAGTAATCTTCTTGACACTTAACCAATCGTATGCGGGACCGGCCATCGTGAATCACGATTCGTGATGGTGTCATGCGTACTTTCCACGTGCTCGCGCAATCGCTAAATCTGACTTTAATAACATCAGGATTACTTACAGTTTACAACTATTCAATCTCACTGGATCGAACAAAACGTTATATTGTGAGGTCACTTAGGAATCTGTCAGACCTGCATTCCAAAAGTACTGAGAAAGAAGCTTTTTGACGTGGTTTCAGAAATAATAGATATTCTAGACGAAAGTTTCCAACAGGTGCACTTGGACTTAGTGGGACCTTTACTTATCTCCAAAGGCTTTAGATACTGTTTAACTATGATAGACCGCTATTCAAGATAGCCTAAAGCAACACCATTAGCTGATATAATAGCGGAAACTATAGCGAATGCCTTTTTCGCGACATGGGTCTACAGATACGACATGCCTGCGGTAATAACAACATATTAGGGAACACAGTTTGAGGCTAAATTATTCAAAACACAATTTACTGGGATGTACGCGAACTAGAACCTCTCCAAGTGGAATTATTATTTGGAATGACCCTCAAAATTCCAGGTAATTTTTTAAAAATATCGATAACCAGATAAAGCCAGAAACATTTGTACAGCAACTCCGAGATAAAATGCGAAGAATACGACCTAAACCTGCTACTCATCATGGTATTAGAACACCGTTCATCCACAAAAATTTGCAACAAGCAATTCATGTATTTGTTAGAGACGACACCGTACGATAACCTTTACTTCAACCAGCTTACCAAGTCCATATGAAATTCTTGCAAAAATAAATAAAAAGCTTTACACTGTACTAGTAAAAAACAAACCATTCAACATATTGTTACGCGCGCTGTCCGGTATACTCTCCGTCCGCGAGTCAGCTGTCGAATCGGCGATGTCGATCGGCGGCGGCGGTCAGCTGTTTGGAGCCGGGCAACGGAAATTGACGAGAATAAACAAACAGTCGTTAAGAGGCATCGAGCCAGATCGGTCGTTAATTGTAAATGCTAAGAATAAAGCTGGGATAAAGTTCCGACAAGGGTAAACCTCCGATTGCGCTGAAATTTTAACCAAAGCTCACCCTTAATTAGAGAAGAAAGTCCCTAAAAGGATTTTTGGCAACAAAGCCTCATTTACCTCCCAGCCGCCTTCAAAGTTTTTACAGTTCTTACTAAATATCTCCGAAAATATTGATTTTAGAAAAAAAAGTTTGAAACAAAAAATGAAGCTCATAAATAGCTCTACAAAAAAGATTATATACATTTTTTACGTAAATTTATTATTTTGGCTGTTATGACCCAAAATAACTCGGCGGCGGTCAAATTGATCCCGTCGAACATTTTCTTTAACTTCTGTTTTATTAAATATGCGAAAATTTTTTAATTTAAAGGTTATATATATTTATTTAACGTAAAGAAAAGTTTAATTGCAAATTTGAAAAAAAAGTAATTTTTTTACAGTTTAACATAAAACAGAAAATTTTTCTATAATCTCGTTTTGCGAGAAATATATCTCGTTTCGCGTGGAAATTCGCAAAAGGTTGTGCAAAGAACGCGTGGACGGGGAAGGGCCCCGCCCCTCCCCGTAATTTTTTCTAACCTAACCTAACCCACACATTTTAAAGTCGATATTTGGTTAATGCGAAAACATTGGAAACGAACAACGTGGAAAGTCGCAAACCTATGTGATATAACTATACAAGCGTGGATGTCGTTTATTTTACGTTTTATAAATACAATACATGATAAATATTACCTTTTGTGTTATATGTTAAACTATAGTAATGTTTGTTTTATTTTAAATTATATTTTAAATTATAAAAATATTTGTTTTATGTTAAACTGTAAAAAAATTACTTTTTTTTCAAATTTACAATTAAACTTTTCTTTATGTTAAATAAATATATATAACCTTTAAATTAAAAAATATTCGCATATTTAGTAAAACAGGAATTAAAAAAAAATGTTTGACGGGGTCAATTTGACCCCTGCCGTTATTTTGGGTCATAACAGCCAAAATAATAAGTTTACGTAAAAAATGTATATAATCTTTTTTGTAGAGCCTTTTATGAGCTTCATTTTTTGTTTGAAACTTTTTTCTCTAAAATCAGTTCTCTAAAATCATTTTCGGAAATATTTAGTAAAAACTGTAAAAACTTTGAAGCGGGCTGGGAGGCAAACAAGGCTTTATCGTCAAAAATCCTTTCAGGGACTTTCTTTTCTAATCAAGGGTAAGCTTTGGTTAAAATTTCAGCGCGATCGAAGGTTTACCCTTTTCGGAACTGTACCCTAAAGCTGTTCGTTAAGAGTACGGAAGAGTGTCTTTTCATTTCCGCGAGCGTAACAATGACCTAATTTACACCGAGCACTTGGTACGCGTATCAAATAGTAAATAACTAGTAAATGTGTTTAATCATTGGCTGATCAGCTTAAATTCACTACTTGATACGCGTACCAAGTGCTCGGTGTAAACTAGGTTAATATCTATGGAGAGACTAAAACCAGCATATCTCACGCTAAAATAGAAGAAAATATTGCTGCAACAAAAAGCTGAAATACCAACTCAACATCAAGAAAACGCCAGCATACAGAAGAAAACAAAAGTAAAATTCAAATGAAAATACAAGACTTTTCTGAGGCAACGCTTAATTTTCTTAAGAATCTAGTCGACATATATTTACAATCTTGTGACCACCTTAATTCTGTAAGAAAGAGGTTGATAATGTAATAAAACAATCTTATCGTCAAAAATATTTGTGTAACAACCAAGGTCCTTGTTAGTAAATCCCTGAGACGCTGCACTTTGACATCAAGGTTGACAAGAGGAGATTTATATTGGCCTCCTGATAACTCTAAACGCTGATTCGTCTAACCATGATTGGTGAAATTGGCCCCTGACGAATTACATTGAATCACTTCATGAACAGAGTTGTTTTAAAATCTTTCTTAAAAATAAACATTTTTTAATTTCAAAAGCTTTATTTTTTATGCATAATTAGTTATATTATTTTTAAATGTTTATTTGATGCTTATATATTTTTTCACTTATTTATAAACATTAAAATAATAACATATAAGTCTTATTTATTAAGTTTTGTTTATTTTAATAATACTTTTCAATTCTTAGTTACTAAAAATAAATTTTTTAAATTTAATTATGTTTCAGAATTTTAAAATTAATTTTATTTAATTTTTATTTGTAATTTAAATTTTATTTTTAATATTTATTTTTATACAAAAAAAATAATAAATGTTAATTTTTATTTCATTTTGTTTATAATAAAAAATTTCATATATTTTTCTTGTTTTAATTTACACACATAATCCTGGGACTAGTCGGATTAAATAGAAAAAATTCTGAAATCTCGAGATCACTAAATCATCTCGGGATTAGAAACTCTAGTCATATCTGATCCATTACTCACAGCATGTCTGTACATAATTTAAAAATTATATGTATAAATTGTATATCAATAGTCCTTATCCTTGTTGCTTGTATTTTTTGCATGTAGATTTTTTCTTTGGTTTCTTTTTTTTTCCCTGTCTCCACGCTGTTGATGCATCATTTTCAACATCCTATATTTCAACTTTTATTTTTTAAAAATAAATGTAAATAATAAATGTTTAAAAAATAATGTCATCATCAATCATAAATGTGCTATTTTGGGATGATACCTTCCACAAAAGTCATATAAAAATATATAAATATATAAAGACAAAATATAGATGAGGCAAAATATACTCTAAATAAAAAGGCGTTTAATTGAATTTTTGCAGCAATTTTCAAAAATAAAATCAGTGTAAAAACATTTGCTTTTGACGAAAAATTCATATATTCTGTTTCACATATGCTCACATGTAGATTGTATCAGTTTTCTGTAATGTGCACTCTTCCAAATGTGCAAGTTATGAAAATCAATTAAAATTTTATTAACGTTTCTGTTAGCATATACAACAAAAATTTTAATTAGCAATTAGTGATATTAGTCTTCAGTAAAATACAACCCCTATAATGACAACTTAGAATGACATAATTTGCATAAACCTAACATCTATTACATTACTAAATTTGCAGGTTACACTTATGTAAATTACATTGTATGTAACAGCACCCTTATACACAAAGGCTAGGTTCAGGGAGACGCTATTAGTGCTAAAAGTATCATTCTACCCTTGTTGCTTAGTGAATGTCGAAGAAAGATAGAGCATGCTCACAGCACCAAAAGCGTGCTCTCTGAATCCAACTGAAGACATATATACTTACTCATCTGAAACTAGATGTTTTTATAGATTTCTATAGTGCATATAACATATCCTACATGGAATAAAACTGATTTCAGATAGGTAAGAATTATTATCTCCATGTGTATGTACAAATATAACTCACACAAAATAGTATACCTCGGTGCAAACTAATTTCCTGGCTACTTGGTATATATTGTCGTGTTGTACAGCATACCGTGAAGCTAATGTACGCAAAATTTGCTGGCGATTATCCTTGTTGCTTTCTGTATATCGAACGCAGAATGCACGTGTCCTGTTCTATAAATATCTTCTGATATACAATCTCTATAAGACAGAAAGAAAATTGCGCTTTATATCATACAATTAAAAAATATAGTTTGTAACCTCTATGATCCAATTGCTAATGTTAGTATCCTTGAATTTAAAAATTTCCTGCAGTTCCTCATCTACGGATGTGGTGTTTGCTTTGGCATGTAAATCGGTCGTTCCATATTCGCGTTTAACGTTGCGTTTTAACGTATTTGCAAACTTTAGTTCAGTTGCCAATCTATAACGATAAATATTCGGAAATTCATAGAGAAGTTTTCCTAACATTATAACAAATATAATTTATCTTCTTCTTTTCCTTAAGGCACCCGTCTCTGTTCGCTGGAGGGACGATTCGGTCTAAAATAAAATTTATATAAATATTAAAATCTACACAACTTGCATAAGCGCATAATCATATGCCATGATATACCAGCACATGGTGGAAGAATACTGGTCTGTTCTTTCTATCTGCACTGTTGCACTGGTGCAATAAATTAGAATGAGAAAAAATATACTTGTCTTACTTTAACTTATAGCACCGGTGCAACAGTGCAGCTAGAAAGAACAGACCACAAAGGTGTGCTCTTGCACATATGAGTGCAACCTAAAAATAACCAATCTAACAACCAATAAAAAATGTGCTCCAGATACCGCCATCTTGTTGCGGCAATTTGAATTTGGCATACGTATTATTATTGGTTTAACTTATTTTTGTGTTTAAATTGTGATTGTTTCGTTATTTTTACTTTAAGATAATTTTTTAAAAATTACGATATTCTAATTTAAAATAATGCGTTTTAAAATTACTTCCCAGCAAACACCAAATATAAATGCAATATAACGTGGGAGTAACATGTAATGTAACAGATGTTACACTCTATTTATATTATAGTTACGAAACTTTACTACATATATGTGATGTAACAAAGTTATGAAGCTATAATATTACTCCGTTATTTGTATGTTACAATAACCGAACAGTGATGTAACTACAATGTTGCGTGGTTACACAACAATTGTTTTATTTATGTTATATGGATATTATAAAATTTGAATCTTGTGAGACTCTAACCTCAATCGCACAACGTACATCTCGTGCTATTAGGCGCGCTTTCCGCTAGTGGATGCTATAATGACGAAAGAGAAACGTTGTTTTCTTGCAACTTGACTTTAATCAGGTAATCCTTTATGTTTTTTAAGTCAACATTTATTAAAGATTATATAAAAAGGTGTAGAAAATGTTGCTGCATTTAATTAACATATATTATTTTTCTTATGTATAATATACATCATAAATAACTTATTATAATCTTTCCTACATGTTTTGTAGGTTATGTTTAGTCAGCAACAACATAATAGATTTATAAGTTATAACCGCCTTTATATATTTTTTATTTTTGATACTACATGTTAATTCGATACAACACATGTATTGTGGAATTGACGTACATTGATAATTATACATTTTAGATCCATCATACAATTTCGACAAAATTGTATACGCTGCTTATTCGATGCATTTTTGCACAAAATGAACAAAAAAGTATGGCAGATAAAAGTTCTACTCCATCTTGCGAAGCAATAAATTTATCGTTAAAGTTAAAACTAACAGATATGTATATTATCAAACCTATTATTGACAAAATACATAACGATATGTTTCCTGTTTTGATCCGCACAACTACATATTTTTATATTTAAATAATGTATTTCTTAAGTAAATTTAAAGATAATTTATTATTTGGGCTGCTAGTTTTACATACATTTCTAGTTACAAAAGTCACCTAGCATATGTGTAAATTATGCAATATATAAAGGCAGTTATAAACTTATAAATATAATTTATAAAGACGTATCATATTAAAACTAATTTTATATTACAGGATTCTGCCAATTATTCTTACATCATTCGGACAACTGTTCTTCTTAAAATTTAAAAGAACGTAAAGAATAACTGAAGTTTATAAAAGCTGAAGAAATTTTCACAAGGATTAGAACAGGTAAGAATAAACTATAGCCATTATATGTTTTTAGAATAAAACCCAGCAAATTAGAGATGGGAATAATCAAATGTTCCTTCTCAAGTTCCACTTTTGTGCACATTTCCAGATAATCATACGCACATCCACTGGTCATTCTTAAATTATTCTATAAATAAAAATATTTTATTTTGTCTTTCGTCTCATATATGCCTATTTTGTAGTCTTTCGTCTTATACATGCCTCAATTTACAAACAATTAAGTTAGAGAATCAAAAATATAAATAAAAATTCTGAATGTTATTATTGTGAATGTATGAAGAGAATTGTATTAATTAGAATAAATTATTTCGGGAACAGAGTATTTAAATACTTACTTTTTAGTTTTTAATGTAACTAAGAGCTTTATCAGTATATTTCTGAGGCGTATATCTGGCTGACACAAAATGCATGACAATTACTAAATGACTAAGACTTACAGATGATCCTTGACATTCATAAACATATTTCCTATATTACAGCCTGCGACCACATCATCGGCAGGTTAGTTGAGTGATATTAGTCTGTATACTTTGTTGTAATTGTTTCAGATCAGATTTCACGCTTTTTATTTATTTCAGTAACAACTATCTAAAAAAGATAGTTGTACGATACCTTTAAGAGCCACACAGTTGCAACACACTATTAAAATAAAATTATAATATTTGTCATTATTCTCTTACCTAGCCTGCCATAAGATAATGCCATAAAATAACATACTTGAAGAACTAGGAAGTACACCTTTAGATAATCCTTTTGATATGAATTGCTCTGTCAATTCTCTATACATATAATGGTTCGCTGAGCTAAAACAGGGATGAACTTTGGTGAATTTTTTATCAATAGCATACATCAGCTTACAAGAAAGAGAATTTTGGTGTAACAGCCAACAATTTTTTAATAATGTATTAATAAAATTTCTTACTGTTTCTCTTTAAAATTCGAATAATAAATATGATAATAATGATATGATAATCTCATCAAATTGCTTGTTCTTTATTAAATCTTTTGTAAAGGTTTTCTCGGAACAAGTTAGATTGTAATAGATACTTTCTCACACAAAAAATAAATTGTTCACTTCATCCTATAACTTTTTTAGTAAAATTATGTTATTTGATACCTTCAAGGTCCACATATTCTGTTCGGCACACTGTAAATTCCAAGCTGTGAGGTTGATCTCTCTTTTACATCTTTCTTTCCTTACTCGTCTACTCTTCTACTTTACGCTCAAATAGTGTTTCTGCCTCTCTTGCTTTTAATATAACTAAAAATAAAACATAACACAAAGTATTCATCTTATCTCAGAATACTTACTCCATACAAAAAAATAAAAATTTTGTGAGACTTATCTGATTATACAATCCATAGTGTTAGACTAAACTTTAAATTAAGCACAGCCGTATTTCCCTTCACGATAAAATATGCAAATTATGCATAAAACTGAAAATTGACTCGCTACTAACCTCGCGCACATCATCATGTTGCGGCGTTGCGCGTGCAGACGCGTGCACTGGCGTGCAAAATAGCGAGATGCGTACAATCGTACATGCGCATGACAGTTCATTCGTACCAATCCGAATATTCTAAATACGTATTTAATATTCTATATATGTTTAGTGTATTGGTGAGCGTTATATAATATTATTTATTACTTACTTTTTACAGAAAACTGAACTCAAATGGAAGCGCTTGCACTCTCATGTCACTATCATGTCCTGACAATTTCGGATTTTATAAAACTATAGGAGATGTTGTGATTGACGTTGAGATTGTGATTGACATCTGGAGCAGAGCTATAATTTTGTTTAACATTACATGAAGTTTATTTAATGTTTTTCTCTTATTTTCCCTCGTTTTTTGTTTTGAAAAGTTATTTTTAAAATATTTTACTAATAATCATAAAGTATAATATGTATATATTTGTTTAGATATAAGCTTATTTTGTTGATAAATATGTGTTAAATATATTAAGAAGTTTATTAAAAAAACTATTTTTAATGTTATCTTTTTCCTTCATAATTATACCTATTTTTTATAATTTTAGCACTTATAATTTCCAGGAAGTCAAATTCTTAAATTAATTTTACATAAAACAACGAAATTGCATTCAAAGAGTATTTTTTGTTTTATGTGAAATTAATTTAAGTACTTGACCTCCTGGGAATTATGTGCTAAAATATATACATGTACATATATAACAACACTGTATTTTTTATAACAGCAATATAATAGTTCATATTGCCATTACAAAACATCTCGGTTATGGTTATCTAACAGTTCAGTTCTATGTTATATTTGTGTTATATAACTACAACATCACATGAGTGGGAAATTATAACTAACAGGAATGTTACATGTAACGTTCATGTAATATTATCTGTTACATTCCGTTTTATTGCAGCAATGTAATGGTTATATATTGGTGTTTGCTGGGTTTCTAATTTAATTTTATATAACTTTTGATAAAGTTGGTTTTTTGTTCATACAATTTTTAATGTAATAAAATTAATTCTATAAATATAAACTCTTAACTATATTTAGTTCAAAATTTTTTAATTTATACTCAATCTTGATATTTAATAATAAAAAGTAGATTAAAATATACATGTAAATTATGAAAAATAATCATAAACTAAAAAAAGTAATTTTTTAAAAATAAAATTATCTAATTTTATTTGTAACTTTTTGTAGTAACATTTGATACATTTTTAATTTTAATTTAATTAAGTAGAAATACATTGTAATTGTAGAATTAAAAATAGTAGAAAAAAAGTAGAAATACATTTTACAACAAACAAAATATAAACAAATCTAAATATTTGAATTAAATTTCAAATATTTAGATTCAGAAATAAAATAAACATAAAAATAAAAAGTTAAAAGTATTTTATTTCATAAAAAAGTAAAAATTATACAAAATTCAGAGGAATAAATATTCAAACATAAATACATTCCAAGCTCTGCATTATTTTTTTATATTTGTAATTTTTCTCATCTTTTTTCGTTTCCACTTCATAATGCAACCTCACGTGAATATCCAGTGAACACATTTTATAGCGGCAATATAACATGGAAGTTACAAGTAATTTAACATTGTTATTCTTGTGATATGTAGGTGCTATCCCAGTGAAAAATAGTACATCGAATCGACATCGATTCGACATCGAAATCATCATTTCGATGTCGATTCGACGTCGAATTGATGTCGAATTCATTATCGTTTCCCGCTGGGATATGACATGGAAATAACCTGTTACGTAATATTTGTTATACGCAAGTGATATAGCTGTTATACATCGTTTTGGCGTTACAGTTATTCAACAAAAATTGTATAATCGTAACATAAGGGCCACCGCACAAACTCTTCCATAACGCGTTACGTTACGTTAAGTACTCCATACGAACTTAAGTTGTACTTAAAATTTCACTTAAATCAACGCACAAAGAAATCCTTAACGTAAGAACTTAAGAACTTACGTTAAAAGTTTCTTTGTGCGTTGATGTAAGTTTAATTTTAAGTACGAACTTAGATTTATGGAGCACTTAACGTAACGTAACGTGTTACGAAAAAGCTTGTGCGGTGGCCCTAACACGTTCGTATCAATGTTATTACGGAACGATGCGTCGTAGTTGACTCAGAACCCAGGTAGCAAGCTCACGTCATTTTGACGTCCCAAAATGGTCATTTACTGAGTATTCTTGACGTCACGAAATGACGCCCTTATGACGTTAAAATGACGGTCGAATGTCACAAATTCCTGACGTCATGAAATGTACCGTATTTTGACGTCATGGAATGACGTGAACAATATGTTGTCAAAAAGATTTGTAAACGATATCCTGTTTCTGAAAATCATAACATAAAGAGACTTTTAAAAGATAACATCCCAGTGAACACAGTAATATAGCAGCAGTGTAACAGCAATGTAACCGAATATAACAGGTTACGTTACTCTGAAATTACACGTAACTTACATGTAAGTTACAATTTCCGACTCAGCAATATAACATGTTATAATTACATGTTATCTAACCGTTACACAACAGTTACAAAAAGAAATAAAATAAAATAAAAATTTCATTTTTTTGAAATTATTTTTATCAAGCACATACTACATTTAGAATAAATTTTTATTAATTAATTAAATTTAAATTATGTAATTTTTTATTTTATTCTTACTTGCCGCTGCTAGGTTTGAACCCGCGCGGGACCTTAGGACGAACCTTGTACTTTACCTGCTACGCCAATTTGACTCATCGATATGGGTACTTGTTATTGTCTACATATACTTATATGTTATAAACTGACGCAACTATATTATTTTTTATAAAAGCAATTAAATTTTGCAAAACATATTGAAAATAAATAGCATTAATTTATTTACTTATTAATTTCATTGTTAAATTTATCTTTTTCTATAACCTTAATAATTAATTTGATGGAAATTGCGATCTATTTAGCACTAATCTTTGAAGCGTTCAAATGATTAATTAGATGGTTAACTATATAGATCGTAATTCTAAGAAAAAATTGAATAGTATACATTTATTATTCTGTTTTTGTTTAGCACGTGATGAATTTCAATTTTGTGCATTTTTTGTGCGCAGTAATTGTAGACAAACCATTATTTTTGAAAACATTATTTTTATAATAATTTTTTTTATTATCAAATAGATCTGTTATTCAGGATGTTATAATGTTGTCTGATTTCTGAGTCAACTACGATGCATCGTTCCGTAATAACATTGATACGAACGTGTTATGTTACGATTATACAATTTTTGTTAAATAACTATAACGCCAAAACGATGTATAACAGCTATATCACTTGCGTATAACAAATATTACGTAACAGGTTATTTCTATGTCATATAGCACCTACATATCACAAGAATAACAATGTTAAATTACATGTAACTTCCATGTTATATTGCCGCTATAAAATGTGTTCACTGGGATATAATGTCAGAATGTTAACCAATGCATTGTTTTTTGAGAACAGAAAGATATCATGAAACTGATATCTAAAAGATTTCTTAAATCGAATATCTTTAAACTGCAACTAAAGAAAAATAAAATAAAATAAAAATTTCATTTTTTGTAATTATTTTTATCAACAGCACATACTAAATTTAGGACAAATTTTTATTAATTAATTAAATTTAAATTATATTATTTTATTTTATTCTTACTTGCCGCTGGTAGGTTTGAACGCGGGACCTTAGGATTACGAACCTTGTACTCTAGCTGCTACGCCAATTTGACTCATCGATATGGGTACTTGTTATTGTCTACATATACCTACCCCTATAACCATTTCTGCTGTGACAAATGTTGACAACAGATTCTGTTGCCAAAAAGGCGACAAATGAGAAACATATCTTGTCATTGCAAACACTATTAGCAGATATTCAGCAAATATTTAGCAACGTCTGTCATCAGAATACATGACAAAATAATAGTGAACTGCGAGCAGATTTATTGAAAGTATTGATAACAGATTGACGACAAACACCAAAGTGCAAACAATGTAAGCAAATTGCCTGTAGAAATGCAACAACATTTGTGTGTCAAAGTACGCGACAGATTGATACCAGAAATGCAGCAGATCTGTCGAAATGTCAAATTGGCAATAAAAAGTGCGGCACCGTAGATAGGCGGCTTATTTTCTCGGGAGTAAAATGCAGTCAACTCGCTACATAAAGACCACTCGCAGCGCGAAGGTAAGCAAAAATTATCTTCCTTCGCTGCGCCTGCTGAAGAGTCCGATGTGGCGGAGGACCGCCACATTATACTTTTATGATACAGAACTGGTAGTATTTTCATTTTTTTGGAATGAGATTTAACTACAAAGAAATTTAATAAAATTAATTGCACCTAGAATAGATGATATACCTGCGATATAAATGGAGAAAATAGATAGGTCAATTGATCCCCCCTATAGGAAATATTAGATGCTAAGGAGAGGGTTGGGTAAATTATTTAATCTGTTCCTACTCCTGAATTAATAAATCTTCCCAGGAGATTGCTTACATCGATTCTCAAATAAAATTATAACTGTGATGAAAGAAGAAATGAAAAGATTCGACAAATCTGTCGCCAATCTGTCATCATTTATGAATACAGATCTGTTGCATATTTGGCGCAAATCTGCTGTGAGTTTACGTTGCAACATCTGTTCTCAATTTGCTGCGTGAATTTGTCATTGTATTACTAGTGACAGGTCTGCTCTGGTGTTGCACCCAATTTGATATCAGGATTTGATAACAATTTTTGCTTGCAATTGGGGCGCACTCGAGGACACAGTAGGCCATGGTTTTGGCAGCCTGATTCCGCAAGAAATTTTTAGCAGTCTGCTGACAATTTGGTAGCAAATGGTTAGCTGGGTATATGTTATAAACTGACGCAATTATATTATTTTTTATAAAAGCAATTAAATTTTGCAAAACATATTAAAAATAAATAGCATTAATTTATTTACTTATTAATTTCATTGTTAAATTTATCTTTTTCCATAACCTTAATAATAAAGAAATAACATTTTCAAGAAACTTAAATGAAATTCTTCAATGAGATATCTCAAAGACCGCTCTTAGTAGACGTCTCTGATAAATGTTACCATTTTGACATCATTTCCAAGATATCTAATGTTTTCTTAAAAAAGTTCTCTTAAAGTTAAATATAATATGTTTATA
This sequence comes from Monomorium pharaonis, assembly GCF_013373865.1. Taxonomy (NCBI): domain Eukaryota; kingdom Metazoa; phylum Arthropoda; class Insecta; order Hymenoptera; family Formicidae; genus Monomorium; species Monomorium pharaonis. The sequence continues at coordinate 15,041,712 of NC_050472.1, read as the reverse complement.
CAATATGCTTATGCCTTACGCCTTAAATCTCATTGTAGACACTGCTTTAGACCGTGTCTAAAATACATCTTAATGACGTCTTTATGTCCCGATTTTGGATGCGTGCTGTCTGGGAAAATAATCGTCAAATCATGACTGAAATATGACTACGAAATGACGTCACATCATGACGTCAATTTTAGGTCATGTAAAAAAATGGTCATTTTGACGACATATGACCAGATATGACCATTTTGGGACGTCAAAATGACGTAGGCTTGCTACCTGGGAAATCAGACAACATTATAACATCCTGAATGATAAATCTATTTGATAATAAAAAAAATTATTATAAAGAAAATGTTTTCAAAAATAACGGTTTGTCTACAATTACTGCGCACAAAAAATGCACAAAATCGAAATTCATTATGTGCTGAACAAAAACAGAATAATAAATGTATACTATTCAGTTTTTCTTAGAATTACGATCTATATAGTTAACCATCTAATTAATCATTTGAACGCTTCAAAGATTAGTGCTAAATAGATCGCAATTTCCATCAAATTATTAAGGTTATGGAAAAAGATAAATTTAACAATGAAATTAATAAGTAAATAAATTAATGCTGTTTATTTTTAATATGTTTTGCAAAATTTAATTGCTTTTATAAAAAATAATATAGTTGCGTCAGTTTATAACATATAGGTATATGTAGACAATAACGAGTACTCATATTGATGAGTCAAATTGGCACAGCAGGTCGAGTACAAGGTTTGTCATCCTAAGGTTCCGGGTTCAAACCTAGCAGCGGCACGTAAGAATAAAATAAAAAATAACATAATTTAAATTTAATTAATTAATAAAAATTTATTCTAAATTTAGTATGTGCTGTTTATACAAATAATTTTCAAAAAATAAAATTTATATTTTATTTTATTTTTCTTTGTAACTGTTGTGTAACGGTTAAATAACATGTAATTATAACATGTTATATTGCTGAGTCGGAAATTGTAACTTACATGTAAGTTACGTGTAATTTCAGAGTAACGTAACCTGATATATTTGGTTACATTGTTGTTATACTGCTAATATATTACTGTGTTTACTGGGAAGTACCTATATCGATGAGTCAAATTGGCGTAGCAGGTAGAGTACAAGGTTCGTCATCCTAAGGTCCCGGGTTCAAACGTAGCAACGGCAAGTAAGAATAAAATAAAAAATTACATAATTTAAATTTAATTAATTAATAAAAATTTATTCTAAATGTAGTATGTGCTGTTGATAAAAATAATTTTAAAAAAGTGAAATTTTTATTTTATTTTATTTTTCTTTGTAACTGTTGTGTAACGGTTAGATAACATGTAATTATAACATGTTATATTGCTGAGTCGGAAATTGTAACTTACATGTAAGTTACGTGTAATTTCAGAGTAACGTAACCTGTTATATTCGGTTACATTGCTGTTACACTGCTGCTATATTACTGTGTTCACTGGGACTTTAAACAATACTTTAAAAATACATGATTGTGTTACATAATTACTATTTTAATGAAGTTAATAATCTTATCATACATTGAAAACAGAGTATTTTTAATTGTGTAGTGTTTTGCGATATTAATCAATTTTATTTAATGATAACAGAGTACATACAAAAGTTTGGTCTCGGCGGAACCGTTGCGAGATTCAAAAAAGATGTTAGCACGAGCGAAGGACGCAAAACAAAACGTATTATTACTTCGACGGCGCGATCTGTTCTCTCCTCCGTTTCTTATCTCTCACCAAGTCTTACACACAGCCGAATTTTCCCACCATCCGACTACCAGTGCCGTCACAAAATTTGGTCCCCACACTCGGCCGTCCTGATCGAGTATTCGACCCGAATACTAGTCATCTCCGCCGCTGTCATCGATTTCCGAAACTTCATTGTCGTCTTCACCGCTGATCCACGACTTCATATGGTCTGCTGCCGATGATGTCTGGAGAGGTCCCTCATGTTCACCGACCTTGCGCACATTATAGCGATCATTGCGCAGAACTCTCACAATTTCGTACGGCCCAAGATACTTAGACGCTAACTTGAGACCAGGCATCTGTTGCGTGCGTTTGATAGCCACAAGGTCTCCCTCTCGATAACGAAAAGACGCTTTTCTTCTTTTATTAAAATTAATTCTATTTTCTTTCTGAATTTTAATAATATTTTCTCGAGCTTGTCATCGAAACAACAAATTCATTTTCTAATAATTCCCTGATATTAGGATCGTCACGAATACGCGGATCGACTCCAAATAATACGCGAAAAGGCGTCGTTTTAATGCTTCGGTGCGGCGTTGTGTTTAAACATAATTGCGCAGCGTCAATATATTTATACCATTCATTATGCTTTGGAGCTGATAGTTTAGTAAGCAATGGTATCAAGGTACGGTTAACGCGCTCAACTTGACCGTTAGATCGTGGTATTCCCGTAGTTGTTAAGATATGCTGCACGTTCTCCGTCCGGCAATATTCTTCAAATTCTCGCGACGTAAAAGCTGAACCTCTATCCGAAATTATCCGTCTGGGATTGCCAAAAATAGACGATTGCCTTTTCAAACGACTAACTACCTCAGCCGCGCCTGTCGATTTGGTCGCATATAACCATGTAAATTTAGAAAATGCGTCAACGATTACAAAAATGTTATAACTCTTCTTGGTAGATGGCAAGGGTCCCAGATGATCGATATGAAATGTATCTAGTGGCACAGTTCCCTTCTCAATAGGATTTAAGAAGCCTTCTTGTTTTCCTTGTTTTTTCTCCGCCAGAATACAGGCAACACAGTTTGCCACAACGCTTTCGACTTTAGAACGTAAATTCGGGATCCAGTAATCAGCTCTAACCAACGTCTCCGTTTTGTTGACGCCAAAATGGCCTTGTTCGTGTACCTTCCTTATTATTTGTGTTTGCATGACCTTAGGAATGATCATCCGTATGTCGTCTCCTATTTCCTTGTACAAGATTCCTCCGCGAATTATATGGTCGCTTATTTCTCCTCGCTCAGTCGCCTCGAAAATTTTTGCCAAGCAAGCATCCTCTCGCTGCGCCCTCCTTAAACGCGTCGCCAATCCATCTCTGCATTCGCTTACTACTAAACAAGATGGTAGTGGATTTCGACTCAGGGCGTCGACATGCGTCATGCTCTTGCCAGGTCGATGCTCCACGACATATTGAAACTCTTCCAACAGTAGTGCCCATCGGGCCACTCGCACGCATAAGTCCCTCTTTGCCATTGTCAACGCAAACGACTGACAATCAGTTACAATTTTGAACGGTATGCCTAATAAATATACTCGAAAACGTCTAAGCGCTCGCACTATCGCAAGGACTTCTAGCCCATAACTCGTATACTTTTCTTCCGCCGGAGTAGTTTTACCGCTCGCGTAATATACAGGGTGTAATAATCGATCTTCGCTATTTCTTTGTAATAATATCGCTCCGTAACCATACTTCGACGCGTCAGTATGTAATTCGGTTTCCGCATTAGCTCGATATAAACTTAACACCGGTCGCCTACTCAACATAGCCTTTAACCGCTCAAACGCTTCTCTTTCGGCTACACCAAATTGAAACCGTTCACCCGCTCTCAACAAGTTCGACAATGGACGAGCCACAATGCTATAACCCGGAATGAATTTGCGAAAATATCCGCTCAATCCGAGAAAAGCCTGCACCTGACGCACACATTGCGGCTCAGGGAAGCACATGACGGCCCTGGTCTTCAGCTCAGATGGACGGATTGTACCATTCTCGACAACATGGCCTAAAAACTCGACTTTTCTTTGTAAGAAGCTACATTTTTTCCAATTTATCGCTAATCCGGCTTGACTCGCAACATTCAAAACGGTTTTAAGATTATTCAGCCCGTCATCTTCATTATTCGAAAGTACAATTAAATCGTCTAAATACGTCAACACAATTTTTCTTTTTGCTAGATCTCGGAAGACCGCGTTAATAAACCTTTGAAAGACGGAAGGCGAGTTGCATAAACCAAATGGTACTCTTAAAAATTTGAACTGGCCATCAGTACAACGAAAGATGTATATTTTATACTTGCTTCGTCCATTCGAACGTGAAAAAACCCGTTCTTCAAATCGAGTGTACTAAACACCTCAGCGTCCTGCAACCGATCCAACTGATCTTCGATCAGAGGGAGAGGATATCTATCTTTAACTATATTTTTATTTAACAATCTATAATCTACGCAGAGTCTGTAGGAGCTATCTTTCTTTTTTACCAACACAACGGGACTGGCAAAATCGGACGTAGAAGGTCGAACAATGCCCTGTCTCTCCCATTCTTCGATTTGCGCATTTACAATATCTTTTTCCGTTTGCGATAAACGTCTCGCCTTTTGGTATATCGGCTCGTCATTTTTTAAAACTATCGCCATCTTAATATCAACCTCACGCAATTTATTTGGTTTATAATTTACAATTAACTCTGTCACCGCTCGCTTATGATTTACGTTTCGTATATATGAGACATCTATCTCACTCGCACTCTGCACCGCGTCAATCGCAAGAATCTCCGATCGTCCCTCGTTGTCAATTACCGGTTCGCATATCGGTTTTATTGAAATTACGCCGCGCTTTACATTAACTTCTACGGAGTCAAAAAAATCGGTGCCAATTAACAAACCGTGCTGTAAAACCCCGTCCGAAACAACATAAATAAATATAGGGAAAGAATGTCCGTCTATCGAAATTTCTGTCTTAAATCGTCCTAACGTTGTCGCGCTGTAATTTCCGACGCCGCAAAATTCTATTCTCGATGCTTCTAATTTAGGCGATCCAATTAACGCGTATTCGCTCGCACGCATAATTGAAATGTCGCTACCGGTGTCCATTAATGCTACAAAAATTTGGCCGTTCACTATCACTTCTTTCGTATATTTTTTACGAGGCATGCACGAAACAGACGCGACCGCAGTCTCCTTCGGCTTAACGATTTTTTTCGGACATTTTGACGCGATATGCCCATAGTCACGGCACTCAAAGCATTTAGTGCCCCTCTCCTTCATGGGACAACTCGCACTCAAATGATCTCGCGCACCACAATTAAAACATCGTCGATCACGGGTGTTCCTCTCGCCGTTTTCGCCTCTCACATCTCCGTCGGCTCGTCGCGGCCGTTCGCCTCTCGCTGCTCCATTCCGCTCCTCCCGTCGGCCGTGATTCGGCGCGCCGCGATCCCTCAGAGTCACTCTCTCGAACGCGCTTATCAGTGCATCAGTCGTTGTAAATTGTTGTATCCGCGCCTGGTCACGCAATGCCGCGTCCGGAATACCGTCCACGATGTGCTCGATCAAGTCATCTTGGTCGATCGGAACGCGATTGCCCATAATTATTTTTTCGTGAACATATTCGTGGAAACTTTCGTCTTTTTTCCATACGCGGTTGTTTGCGAATCACGCAATATAAAATCGCTGGGACCCTGCGGATGGGAGCAGGGTGAGAGGACGTTGTGACAATAATGCTCACGAAATGAATTAAATAGATATTTAATGATTATATTACATTGATCAGAATGAATCTAATCGATCACAGAAAGTGAAGTTGTTCAAATGAGATTGTCCATGCACGCATTCTAAACTGAGCTTACGAGATTTCACTGTGAAAATAATCTGTCTATTCACTCGCTCGGGTCGATTATACTAATCGAGCACCGGCCTGGTGAAGGTGATGCCCCTGAGCCGTGTGAACCACGTGGCGCCGGCCTGCGCTATACGTGGTGAGTTTGAGCAGGCGTTGGTGATGCACTTGAGTTCACAGATGCGACGACTAATGAGTTGACTAATTGTTCTTGAGAGCACAGAATGAGAATGTCCACGAGCTGAGAAACACTAAAAGCTGCCTGATGTACGATCACTCGTATGTACACACGGAAGCCATAGCAAAAACACACTGCCGGTCACAGCCCGTCTTCCCGAGCCGGTCGGGCCTGCGCGTGCGCGATGCGCCGATCCTAGTTATGGTCTTTTCCGTGGCGCCGGCGGATGCTGCCATCTAGCCGGTTCGCGAAATTACTATTCAATGATTCTTGAACAGCGGTTCTCGAATTTTCGGCGCAACACGACTCTACTTTCGCGGTGTTGAAACATCGCTCGTAATTTGCCTATGATTTCTTCAAGCGGCAAGCTTAAATATTCTGGTCTCGAATGAAACCATTCCAATGCTTTCTTTTTGAGTCGCATTTCAATTAATACTTTAACGTGATCGTCTTCTAAACGATAAGTAGTACGCAAAAATCTTAGCTGCTTTTCCCACGTATCGAAATTGTTGCCAATACCGTCAAACTCGTTCAACAAATCCGCTATCGTTGTAATCTTCATTCGCATAGGCGTACGCGACACGTCCGACACCCCGACGTCACCACCGACCACCGGTCCCGTCTCAACACGACGCGCAGGATCTCCCCGTTGCATTGCGCGTAACATCGCGATCTCTCGGCGAGCCAACTCAAGCTCTCGTTCAGCGAGCTCCTTCTCTCTTCTATAAAGATCTATCTCTCGACGTTGCGACGCGTTCTCATATTCGACATCCTCGCCATCGGAATCCACGTCGCAACCGCTCCGTTCGGTCATCCACGAACCTGCAGGATCAGCCTCCATCAAGCGAGCAACGAGATCACTTTTGGCTCCCGTCACGGCCAATCCGCGTTTTTTTAATTTCTCCTTTAGCTCGGTCACCGTAAAAGCGTTAGGATCAGACATTTCAAATTATATTATCGTTCGTCTCAACCGATTACCGCGCCGTATGTCTCTCGCTTGGTCGTCACGCACACGCCGCGTGCACAGTCGCGCCGCTCGCAACCGCTCTCCTCGTCGTCGCTTAACTCACCGGGGTCACCGTCGTCCGCACGTATGCGTTGCCCGTCTTGCAACTCACCGTGCACCCCGTGAATCAGCCGTCGTCTTCTTATGCCTCGCAAGGCCCTCAGCCGCACGTCTCTCTCGCCGCGTGACCACTTCGCTCCGAAACTCTGATCGCTCCAACTCCTCGCTGGTCTCCTTCGCAGATTTCTCACTTTATCTTCGCCAATTTCCACCGATCCCGGCTGAGCCCCCAATTTGTAGTGTTTTGCGATATTAATCAATTTTATTTCATGATAACAGAGTACATACAAAAGTTTGGTCTCGACGGAACCGTTGCGAGATTCAAAAAAGATGTTAGCACGAGCGAAAGACGCAAAACAAAATGTATTATTACTTCGACGGCGCGATCTGTTCTCTCCTCCGTTTCTTATCTCTCACCAAGTCTTACACACAGCCGAATTTTCCCACCATCCGACTACCAGTGCCGTCACAAAATTTGGTCCCCACAATTGTAATAATCAATCAAATTATTTATAATATTTATATCGTACTTTTTAGATTACCTACTACAAACTCATGGAACTCGCAACTTGCTCGTGATGTTGATTTGGCTGTACCAGACCATAGACATAGGGTGCGTTCGGGGAGACACTATTAACGCTACAAACGCTAACGCTATCTGAACTGTTCGTGGAGCCAATAGCGTGGTAGTGATAGCGAGTTCCGTGAACAGCTATAGCGTAGCAAACGCTGTTGGGCAGTTGATTAGCCACTGCCAGCAATATTAACAAAATGTTTATATATATATTAATAATTATTTATGTTAACTATGTTACTTAGTATATTTATTATTATTTTTCTTTATATATATATATAATACTTATTTGTTTATATTTATTTTATATTCAATATTTTAATAATTATAAAATGATTATTAAACAATTAAATTTTTCAATGAAAATTGAAATTATTGAAGTTCACAAAATAAAAATTATTAAAATTATTTACGATCTTATTAAATAAATTTTTTAATTTTTAAATAAATTAAATAATTAATAAGTCCTATATATTACTCTTTAATTAAAATTATTTTATATGTAATAAAATAAAATAATTTAAACAATTTCCTATAAATTTTTATTTTGTTCCATTTTTCTATCTCAATTCAAAATCAAATTAATTATTAATTTATATTTATTTTACATAATAATATTATATGTTTGAAGCTTATGCCTAATATAATTTTTTTATGTAAATTTATGTTCTTTTGCATTATGTCATATACTGTCGCTCTTGAATTGCATTATTTAAACTAAAATTTTAAAATAATATATGATTACGTTATCAATTTAATTGATAATAATGATACTTAAGTCGTTTACATATTTGCAATTGGTACAGAAAAGGATTGCATTTCAAGACAAACAGTACATGCAGTCTAATGAATCAAAATAGTATATATTATTATATACATATTTTGATGAAAAATAATATTAAACTCAAAGATCCAGTCTTGATCACCTTGATAGAAATATATTAATGAAATATTTCACAAAAACTTTTTTATTTGATCCCTTTTTATTATTTATTAAGATTTATTAAAATGCATTAAAATTCATTAAAATTTATTAAAAATTAATATTTAACATTTATTGAAATTTATAAAATTTATTTATATAATAAATAACAATGTAATAAAATAAATTTTATGAATTTTAAGAAATTTTAACAAATTTAAATGAGTATATATTAAAGAATTTTAATATATTTTAATAAATTTAATAAATTTTAATGAAACAGATCTCCTCTCTCTCTCTCTCTCTCTCTCTCTCTCTCTCTCTCTCTCTCTCTCTCTCTCTCTCTCAATGAAGAGAGATTTTTAATTAAATATTTTCATTAAGACATATAAACAATTTCTTATTTTCTTCTTTCAAGATTACGCATAAATTTTCTCTAACCTTAAAAGAGAGATAGCACGTGATGTTTAAACAGACAATGGTGGGGATTGAGCCAAACGCTATCCATGGTTATTCTCATTTCGCTCACTTCTATTACTATCTCTTTCGTTCTTAATGATCTCTCGCTCGCTCCTTTTACTGTTTCGCTCGTTCTTATTGAATGTCTCGTTCGCTCTTGTATTTTCTCGCTCGCACACATACGAAAAATCAATAACTCTGTTACCGTCATTTCGTCCACATAGCACGGAACACAACCAGGTAGCACGGACGCACACCAAACGAACGATTTTATTGACAGGGTCGAAAAGTGGATGTGGTACGTAGTTTTACATCCACGTTTGGCGCTGATGCTACATCCACATTTCGGTCGCACGAAAAAGGCCGCGGTGGCCGCTCTCAGGCTTCTCTCTGCTGGTACATACTACTAGTTTACACCAGGGGCTGTAATCTCCCATGCTTTTTTCGTGAACAAGGTTTGTGGCGCCGCCGCTGCAAGCGAACCAGCCGAACCGAACTAAAATGCAATATGGCCGCTCTTTCCCCTTTCACCTCACTCCCCTTCCCATCCATTGACCCGTACGTACACACATGCACATACATACACATTTAAATTAATATTTAATAAATTTTTTTAATTTATTTATTTTATGGAACCATTACATGTTTTTATAATAGAATTACATTCTATGTGACAGAGCACCTTATTCTCTAAATCACGTTGTTTCTCCTCCAATACAATTTTCTTGCTTTCTTACGCTACAACATACTGGAAAGTAGTTTGCATTCAAGTGATTTGTCTTGACACCCATTAGCTTCGACAAACGATGACCATTATGACCAAAGTTCAACTGATTGTAGCCTCTTTCTTACGTTCATGTGGAATCAGCTGCTTCTTCGTAACTTAGGCTGCGTTCCGATATTCACTGCCAGTACTGAAAATCTATAGTTTACGTCACATATACTGTAAATTTTCAGTACTGACAATTAATATCGGAACGCAGCCTTAACCTGTTGCAAGTTGCGAAGAAGCAGCTGATTCCACGTGGACGTAAGAAAGAGCCTACAATCAGTTGAACTTAGGTCATCGTTTGTCGAAGCTAAGTAATGTGATCACAGATTGCTTTTTCTTGGTTATAATTGTAGCTCCCTCATCTAACTCCTCTGACAGCATCTTTATTCTATATGGTGTCGAAGGCTGGTGTACAAATTGGAACAGCTACTGGTGTCTAAAAAAAAACAGTTTCTTTATACCATACCACAAATTAAATCGCAGCGAGAAAAAAGCTGTTTCTGTAAGCGGAATTGCGATTACATACCATCAGTTTCAAATTATTCCGTTCGTAAGAAATAACCTCCTTCTTCGCTCGTAAGCTTTGCTTCACTTTACTTTGCTTGTTGAACGAAACTCATTACTACTGTCATGTTGATTTTAAACGGCCATATTGCATTTTAGTTCGGTTCGGCTGGTTCGCTTGCAGCGGCGGCGCCACAAACGCTGATCACGAAAAATACATAAGAGATTATATGCCCTGGTTTACACAGAGCACTTTATACCTTCTCTATAGCCTAATTTACACCGAGCACTTGGTACGCGTATCAAATAGTAAATAACTAGTGAATGTGTTTAATCATTGGCTGATCAGCTTAAATTCACTACTTGATACGCGTACCAAGTGTTCGGTGTAAACTAGAGCTATGGCTTAGTTTACATCGTCAAAGGCTTAGTTTACATCGTGCATTTGATACGCGTATCAGGTACCATATTCGTATCAAATTCGTACTAAATATTTAGTACGCACGATGTAAACGCTGCCGGATCAATTTGGTACGAGCGTATCAAGTAGGAGTATCGTACTAAACTGATACGCGTATTAAGTGATACAAATGTCGATGTAAACGCATAAAACGCATTTTAGAGAGAATTTAGCAATTGAGCATAACCTCAGTGCTAAAATCTAAAAACCGGTGTGAAAATGTCTTAGTAGGAGATATCAACATGAATTAAATTTGTATTATATTTTTCACAGTACATGCTTAGTACATTCGATGTAAACGCGCCCGTACTAAGGCTTTGGTGCGCACCAAACTTAACACGCGTACTAAGGTTTTGACGATGTAAACTAAGCCAAAACCTTAGTATGCGTATTAAGTTTGGTGCGCACCAAAGCCTTAGTACGGGCGCGTTTACATCAAATGTACTAAGCATGTACTGTGAAAAATATAATACAAATTTAATTCATGTTGATGTCTCCTACTAAGACATTTTCACACCGGTTTTTAGATTTTAGCATTGAGGTTATGCTCAATTGCTAAATTCTCTCTAAAATGCGTTTTATGCGTTTACATCGACATTTGTATCACTTGGTACGCGTATCAGTTTAGTACGATATTCCTACTTGATACGCTCGTACCAAATTATCCGGCAGCGTTTACATCGTGCGTACTAAATATTTAGTACGAATTTGATACGAATATGGTACCTGATACGCGTATCAAATGCACGATGTAAACTAAGCCTATGATAGAATCGCAAGTCATAAGAAATCGCCAATCATATTCAATTATTCTTCTTTAAATTTAAATGTGATTTTAGAGCCACCGCACAAGCTTTTTCGTAACACGTTACGTTACGTTAAGTGCTCCATAAACCTAAGTTCGTACTTAAAATTAAACTTACATCAACGCACAAAGAAACTTTTAACGTAAGTTCTTAAGTTCTTACGTTAAGGATTTCTTTGTGCGTTGATTTAAGTTAAATTTTAAGTACAACTTAAGTTCGTATGGAGTACTTAACGTAACGTACCGCGTTATGGAAGAGTTTGTGCGGTGGCCCTAACAACTTCATAAAGTTTCTACCCAGCAAACACAAAGTTACATGTAACGTGCTTGTTAGTTGTAATTTCCCACTCAATAATATAATTGCAATATAACACACATGTTATATTACAATTACATTGTTGAGTGGGAAATTACAACTAACAGGTACGTTACATGTAACTTGGTGTTTGGTGGGTATCCTCTCTAGTATGATTAGTTTGTATTATGTAACAAAAACACGATTTAGATTAAAAATTAAATAAGTATATTTATTAGTACAGATCTAAAAAGCTTGAAAAAAGTTTACTTTCCTCATTTTTACCCCTTTAAAAAATATTGTTAATATAATAACAGAATTATAATAATAAACTTATAATAATAGACTTCGGATTTCAGCTATTATCTATAGCTAATTATCTTTTCCTTGCCGTTAATTTAGCTATTATCAGAGAGGAATCTGAGAGAGGCCACCGCGGCTTTTTTCGTGCGACCAATATTTGACTAGCATCAGCGCCAAACGTGGATGTAAAGCCCGTTCTACATTAATTGCAATCGCCAGTTGCAATTTGCAACACCCAATAAATGTCGAGCTTTAACTAGAAACTAAGCGCCTATTGGATGTCGCAAGTCGCAACTAGCTGCTTGCAATTAATGTAAAACAGACTTTACATCCATGTTTGGCACTGATGCTAGTCAAATATCGGTCGCACAAAAAAGATCGCGGTGGCCGCTCTTAGCTATCTTTTTTTCCAACTGTTGGCAACACTGGTGAACACTAGTGAACATGAGTGATGCTGACAAATGTGACAAGTGTGCTGAAGTGTACTATTAGAATATTAACGTCAATTTTCTTGATGAGTGTCAAATTGCAAAATACATAGAGTGAAAGTGATCGCGTGCTTCAATAACAGTAACGTACAGAATGCAAGCGTCGCGTTTTTATTATCATCTTATTTGGAGTATTTGGTGTTTCTGGTTACAAGGTGATAACCAAAGCATATTTGATTACACATACCTTTTTCTTTTTTTATTAGACCGCTCTACCATTCTTTTACTGTTCTATCTACTGACTCTATTTTCTGTGCTTTTAATGTCAACCTCTCTGTTCTTTTACAAATGTCAATTGTAATAGACAAGAATAGTGTCACTATTTTTAAGGTCACTTTAACTCCAATTAACTTTCATTAATGGTTAACTTAATCGTTATCAATAGGTGATTGAATTAATCACAGGAAAGTGACTCGTTACTTGTAATGAAGTTAGGGTTCCAATTAAAGCTTGTAATGCTCTTGAAATCATTTATTTTTGTTCCATTTAATTTATGTTCTATTTATTTAAAATCAACATTTTTAATGTTTGTGTGATTTACTTACTTGCTTTATTTGTTTATAATTGCTTACTATTCATGAAATAATAGTAATAGAATGGTAATAGAATAGTAATAGTAATAAAAAGAAATAAGCAAATAAATTAAATAAAGCAAGCAAGTAAATTACATGAACATTAAGAATATTAAGTGAATAGAGTGTTAAGTAAAAAGTAAAGTTTTAACTTTAATGACTATGTTTATACATCAGGTTTAATAACACCAGATTTATAAAACTGACTAATTACAGCTATTCCTTTGAAGAATGGAATGGTTAGGATTGGCTAGCTCTAGAAGCATAGATGTATTAAACCTGATGAAGACTGATGTGTAATGTCAATTTCTACATATATTGTGTTGTGTTATATATACTTTAATGTGTACACACACACAGACACACATGTACACACACAATATATATATGTATAAAATATACATACATATATATATATATATATATATATATATATATATTCTAAATTATTAATTTAGTTATTATATTAAAAATGTTTTGATTTAGAAATAACTATAATTTATTACAGAGAAAATAATGCAGCATATAACTGAATGTTTAATGTAATAAGTATTCAACTAATGTTTAAAATGTAAAATTTTTTCCATTTAAAACAAAAATGCATAAACATTACAAAAAATTAATAGAAAAGTAAGCAAAAGATAATGACTAAATAAACACAATATAATGAGCTCGGTAATGCAAAGCAACAAATTGTATGAAGAAACAGGTCAATACATCGAGCTAATATAATATTTTTAGTAAAAATGTGATTTATTGACTGATATAAAAACTAAACAAATCATGAATATAAGAAATTTAATACGCATTATAAATTAAAGAAACATTTTAACTCTACGGAGTCCTCATCAGTCTATGTTACAAATTATATAATATTGAATTAAGTACTGTCCTAATGTTAACGATGAATAAAACAATACATATGAAGCATTACAATATTGTTGGGAAAACCAGTCATAAAGTCTAAAAAAGTAAAATAGTAATTTTAGTCAATGGTATTAAATATTAGTGTAATTAATGGAAATGTGTTAAATTCTAAAAATTGGAAAAAGTTATATATATAACTATGGAGTATATGATATACAAAAAATAAAGTATATAAAATGATCAAACATACTTGCAGAAATTATAGTTGTCAAACCAGAGTAAAAGACCATTATAGGAACTAAGCGTCTGAACTATTCGACAGTTAACAGAGGTGTGAGCAGGCACATTATTCACTTTCACTTTTTAGACAGAATGTCAAATAGACAAAAATATGAATTGTCGAGAAACTCCGTATCTTTTTGCAAGTTGATACCGTTAACTTGTTCTTTGATGTGAATCATCTCTGAAATGAGTCTTTTATGATAGCGTGGTTCAGAATCTAAGATCCTGACATTATTTTAATCAAAAATATGATTTTTATTTAACATGTATTCTGTCACTACAGAATTTCTTGGCAATTTAAGTTTACAGTTATTTGCGTGTTTTTTTATTTGGGTTTTGAGCTGCCCTTTTGATCTGTCCTACATACGAAGCATTACAATTTCTTCTTCTTTAAAGACCTCGGGTGGATATCCGACTCAAAATAAGAGTCACAGTACCACACGTTAAAGGGTTAAAAACTTCGGACTGTCCCCTGGGGCAAGAGGGTCAGTCTTATAGTATCAAAGCAAAACTCCAAAATTCGATGAGCAGTTAAATATGATATAATAATAATAATCCTCAGATCAGCTCAGACTTGCCGTCAGTGATGGTGATGGAAAAAAAAAGGAGAGAGAGAGAGAGAATTCGACCATAAATATACATTTGAGTAATCAAAGTTTCAATTTGTTATCTGTAATAAATTTAATGATTAACTTAGCAATATTTTTCTTAAAATTACAGAGTAAATAATTCATTGAAAAGGGAGCTTGCAAGCCACATTTGAACAAGTTGCCAATAAAGATCATATCGTGCAACAAAGGGCAAAACCAAAAAATATGGTTCAAATCCTGCTCTGCTAAGCCGCATTCATACAGCAGAGAATCGCCCACTTCAATTTTAAAGAGAAAAGCTTTATATGCATACCCTGTGATAACTCTGTTAAGCAAAGAAATCTCCCTTCTTTTAAATTTACTTTTTCTTTTTTAAATATAAAATATTAATATCTGAAAGAGAGTTCATGTAATTATTACCAGCATTAATATTGATTTTTGTTAAATAATCAGAATCTATAGAAATGTAGTATTCTTTTAATGATACTAAAGCCTGTTTGAAATCGATCTTGTTTGATGGAATATTTGTTAAGAGATGCCACCTTAGCAGCCGTGTCAGCTGTTTTGTTCCCTAAAATGCCCTTATGGGCAGGGCACCAGGTAAATCTAATGAATTTATGTAACGAAGCATTACAATTAATGCAGCAGATTTTGTAGACGACATTATTTCTCGATTTAATATCAGTTTGGTCTTTCTGCAATCGGATGAACATGTTTAATTTGTTAAGACAATAAAAGCCAACAATGAACAAATTTTTATTAATAGCGTTAGATGTTTGATGTAAGGCAGTACAAAATATTTTTTGTTATTTTGTTGGCTTTCAGATGTGGGAAGATTGTTGAAAAGTTTTTTTAATCTTGAATTTATTTCTTTAAAAACAAGATCTAGAGGATATCCATTTTCAAGTAATATATTTATACAATTTTCGAGATTCTTCTGCCGAAGAAAAGAAGTATCCGACAACAAGATTGCTCTGTCAACTAAATCGTGCCTATTTTATGGCAAAGAGGGTGATGCGAAAAAAACGATAACTATCTCCCTGAAAATGTGTTTTTATGAAACCAGTCAATTTTTATCTTGTTGTCCTCAACTTTCAATAGAAGATCTAAAAAGCTAAGATTGCGGTTATTCTCTAGTTCAAAAGTGAATTGAAGTCTGTTATGTAAGTCTGTCATTAAATATGTTGTTGATTTCTGTTACTTTAGTCTTTGGTACAGTTAGTAAAATGTCGTCGACATAGCGATAATATATTGGAATTTCAATAAATACAATTTCGTTAATTACAAAGTATTTTAACGACAAACTTAAGAAGATTCTTAAATATAAGATTAAACTATAAATATTAGCCTTTTGTATTAAATTATTGACTGCTGTGCGCCTGCAAAAAACAATTGTCAGGAAGCATATTGGCAAGAAATAAAGGAGATAATATTGAGCTGGCAAATAAGATTTAATACAAATAAATTATAAATATTACAAATAAATACTTTAATACAAATAAATATTTTACTACAAAAACTTGGCGCTGCTAAACTGAATAATTTGCCAGCTTTTTCTTTTTCTTTTGTATGTGCATCTAAATGTGTGTGTGTGTGTGTGTGTGTGTGTGTTTAGTATATAACTTAGTTTATAAGGAAGCGATTTATTTAAGTTTAGTATATAAACTTAGTTTATGAGGAAGCGATTTATCTTTAAGGAAGCGGTTAATATCTGTCCGTTATGCGTGCGTACGTTAGAAATCCCTTTCTCTCTCTTTCTCTCTCTCTCTCTCTCTTTCATGAGTGCGTGTGTTATATATATTTTAGTATGTAAGTTAGATTGTAAGAAAATTATTTTGTATTAAAGCAAATTATTCGGTTTAGCAGCGCTAAGTTTTTGTAGTAAATTATTTATTTGTATTAAAGTATTTATTTGTAATATTGATAATTTATTTGTATTAAAACTTATTTGCCAGCTCAATATTATCTCCTTTATTTCTTGCCAATATGCTTCCTGACAATTGTTTTTTGCAGGCGCACAGCAGCCTCGTATCGGCGCACAGCAGTCAATAATTTAATACAAAAGGCTAATATTTATAGTTTAATCTTACATTTAAGAATTTTCTTAAGTTTGTCGTTAAAATACTTTGTAATTAACGAAATTGTATCTAAAGACAAACTTAAAACAATCAAACTAATATTCTCATTTTATAGTATTAAATCTAAAAAACTATTTTGTATTATAAAAACTAGCTAAAGAATAGTAATAATGTTTTAGTTTCTATAAAAATATTTGTTTTTATAATTGGCGCAAAATATTTAGATATCACTATTTTTGTAGAGAAGTTAATTTGTGTGTGAGTATAAATTTTAAAAATTTCAGGAATATATATTACTTAGGTTAAATTTAACATACTTAGTATATAATACTTAGGTTGAACCATTCAAAAGTATATACCACTTAGGTTGAATTTGATTAAAAGTTTTATCTTAAATTTGTTATTTTTTCCATATATTACTTAGGTTGATCCAATAATTTTTTTGTTTAAAGGAAAAACCAAACACTTGGCACCTTTTTTTACTTTTTTTAAAAAGGTAATTTTGTTGGGATATCACGCATTTTGTAGTATTTATAGACCACTTAGATTGAATTTAATGCATGTATCACTTAGATTGAATTTAATCAAAAATATCTTATTTGATACATAAGTAAATTAATTTTTTCTATTCCATATATCACTTAGGTTGAATTTGATCAAAAGTTTTATCTTGAATTTTGTAAATTTTTTGTTAAAGAAAAACCACACACTTGTAAAACTTAAACCTTTGACAAAAGCGCAAAAAAGTTATGTTTCAGAATTTCTGTGGATACTGAAAATCTATAGTTGTATATGGAACGGAGGAAACTACTTGATGTTCATGATAAGAGGCTAAAATATCTATAATTCTATTCTAAGGTTGACAACATTCAGGAGTAGTATGGGAGAAGCGTGCACTGCAGAACCACGATTATGACAGAACAGATGGGTGCGTTGATGGAGATGACAGGTCAGTAAGACGGAGGTTAGTGCTAAATATTTTTTTAGAATCTGTACGAGTTACTATAAACTGACTTTGCTGTTTAACCCTGGCTACTTTTATTATCTAAAGATTATCTTTTTCATAAAATTATGTTGTGACTTTAACACGTGTTGGCTTTAATAATTAAATTAATTAATAAATGCAGCCAGAGTTAAACAGCAAAGTCAGTTTACATTATTGTATAGATCCTAAATTAATAATCTCAGTTAAATTAATAATCTAGAGTTATTAGAAATTAATCTTCTTATTGATTCTTTCAGAGTTTATTTTTATATAAACCATTAATCAATCTTGCAGAGGTGGTTTTGGACAAGGAGTAGCAAATATTCCCCATACAATCCACAATCTTCGGGAATAGATGTTGCTTCTGGTATCATAGGTAGTTCAGATTAAATTGGCATTCGATGGATATTGAAGTATGTATTTGTGACTCTCACATGACAATCCTGTGCTCACTGGACAAAAAGCAGTCATCCAAGAAATTTCAATAATAAGAGATTGTGTGTTGATTCTGATTTTGATTGAATTAATTAAGATATTGCAATATCAATTTTAATAGTAAGAGATTGTGTTGATTCTGATTTTAACTGAATTAATTAAGATATTGCAATATTAATTTATATTCATCTTTTTAATTTTATTTTCCAAGAAAAAATAGAAATTGATATTGCAATATCTTTACTAAAAAATCAACACACAATCATTTACTGAAATTCCTCGGATGACTGCTTGTTGTCCTGCGAGTGCAGGATTGTCATGTGAAAGTCACAAATACATACTTCAATATCCGTTGTATGCCAATCTGATCTGAGCTACCTATGATACCAGAAGCAACATCTATTCCCGAAGATTGTGGATTGTATAGGGAATATTTGCTACTCCTTGTCCAAAACCACCTCTGCAAGATTGATTAATGGTTTATATTGAAATAAACTCTGAAAGAATCAATAAGAAGATTAATTTCTAATAACTCTAAATTATTAATTTAACTCAGATTATTAATTTAGGATCTGTACAATACAAGTTACTGTAAACTGACTTTGCTGTTTAACTCTGGCTGCATTTATTAATTAATTTAATTATAATTTTATGAAAAAGATAATCTTTAGATAATAAATGTAGCCAGGGTTAAACAGCAAAGTCAGTTTATAGTAACTCATATTGTACAGATTCTAAAATATTTAGTACTAACCTCTGTCTTACTGACCTGTCATCTCCACGAGATTATTTTTGATTGATTTTTCAACGCACCCATCTGTTCTATCATATCATAATTCTGCCTTGCACACTTATCCCAGGCTACTCCTGAATGTTGTCAACCTTAGAATATACTTTAGCCTCTTACCATGAACATCAAATAGTTTCCTCCATTCCATACACAACTATAGATTTTTAGTACCAATAGCAATTCTGAAACATAACTTCTTTGTGCTTTAATTGATAATCGTGTCAATGGTAGAACGTCGTCGTTGGAGAACAGCTTCCTGCATCTTCGTCGACGACGTTCTACCATCGATCGAACCATCGACACAATTATCAATTAAAGCACAAAGAAATTATGTTTACACAATTTTACATCACACAACATCTCATCTATTTCATTGACACAAGTGTAAAATCTTAATGAATGATGATTAAATAACCAATGTAAAATTAAAAAAATTAATAATCAAAAAGTAAAATAGCTTTCGAATTTTACATTAGTGTCAGTGAGAGATGAGATGTTGTATGATGTAGAACAATTGTGTATTGGTTAAAAAAAACCTCCACTACACATGTCACACTTGACACGAGCTAACTCGTGGCCTGAGCAATCCATGTGACTCATTAATCATCAACACCAATATAAAATTAATTAATCAAAAAGTAAAATAGCTCTCAGATTTTACATTAGTGTCAATGAGAGATAAGATGTATGATAGAAGAATTGTGTTAAATGTTGCTGTAATTGTCAATCAATATTAATAAGTATTAATTAGATGTAACAAAATTTCAAATGAATGGTTTTATAATACTATTTTTATTCTTTACTTTACTAGTAATATATAATAATTGTTAATATCTTGGTGACAAAAGTAATACCGTTGTGATGGTGATAGTTCTTATTCTTACAACATTATCATGACAATTATAGCAATAATACACATTTTACATCACGCAACATCTTATTTACCTCATCGACACCACTGTAAAATCTGAGCTATGTTACTTTCTGATTAATTAATTTTACATTGCTGTCAATAATTATAATTGACAATTACAGCAATAAAAATACACAATTTTTTTACATCACACAACATCTCATCTATTTCATCGACACAAATGTAAAATCTTAATGAACTATGTTATTCTCTGATCAATTAATTTTACATTGGTGTCGATAATTAAATAGATGAGATGTTAAAAAATTAAGAGACACGGTCAATATAACCTCACACTATACATGTCTTTTTTTTTGGGGGGGGAGGTTTATTGTGTCTGATCTTATGCAGATATATGACACGTATGTCTCTTAGCTATGCAAGGTTGCTACCTCGTCTCCCTCTCTTTCTTTCTTATATAATTCTCCCTATTTTCTTAATAAATTCGTATATTATCTTGAGTGTGCTTAGTTCCTCTCTTTTTAACCAATTCCAGACGCTGTCCGGGCTGCTGGCTCCTACTTTGGGGGGTATTTTCAAGGTTAGTTTCGTCCGAAGACGAAAACTAGACGTGCTCGACCTCCCACGGGGATATGTGGTCATATGACGTCGTGAGGTGTAATATAATAACTCGCTCTCGAGATCGAATTTAAATTATTTTTCCTATTTTCTTGATAAACTTGTATATCACTCGTAGCTTCTTCCAGTCCTGCCTCTTAAGGATCTCCGTAATGCTCTCCACTCCATCTATGTCTTGTCGATATAACTGGATGCCCATATCTATTCTCTCAGAATCGTACCTATGGCACTGCCATAATAGGTGATCAAAATCTTCCGATTCAGCACCGCATTCACATCTTGAATTCAGTATATATTCCTTTCTTGCCAACGATGCATTCAAATTATAGTGATTAGCTCTTAATCTATTCATGAGTGTAACAAAGTATCTCTCGCTATCTAAACTATTGAACCATGGTTTTTTACTATCTTTATTAAAAAAATTATTATAGTAAAATACTCCTTTATTTCTAAATTCATTATTATTTCTAACTTGAGTAAAAGACCATGATTCTTCTTTATAAACTCTTTTCAGATCCCTTATGGGAATCTCTATTTCTGTGGAAGCCATTTCCTCCGCTCCCTGTTTAGCCAACATGTCTGCAATTTCATTGCCTGTCAGACCTCGATGTGAAGGGATCCAGACAAATATCATTTTCTTTTTATTTGTGATTTCTTTAAACCTAGAATGTAATCTTTTAATTTCAAGTATATATTTATTTTGGTAAACATCTAGTCTATTATTCTTAAGAGCTTGTAAAACCGATTTACAATCCGAGAAAATTATTACATTATCTCTATTTGTACATTTATACATGACTAGTTCTATCGCAGTCTTAATAGCAAATGCCTCCGCTGTGAATATGGAGCATTGCTTTGGTAAACTTACATAATATCCGTTATCGTGTTCTTCAAACAATAATCCGGCTCCTACAGAAGCAAACTGGTCACCCCTTGATCCATCCGTATATGCAATCAACGAGTTTTCTGACATATTATATTTATTTTGAACTTCTCTAATTAAATTAATATCTTGATTATTATATCCTTTAATATCTATACTATTACTCGAGGTCTTAACAGGGTTATATATTTTAAAAGTTTCTCCAATTTCCTCCTCATAATCTATTCTATCTGTAATTTGTTTGTACGACATATTCCATAACTCGAAAGTATCCAATGGTAATCCTACTTTTTTTCTGTTTACCATAATATAATCCCATGCCGAGCTAATTATGCTTCTACTAGTAGCCGGATTTCTGTAATTTGCGTACATTTCTCTTTCCCTAAGTATACATAGACTATTTCTAATTGCGTTTTCTCCGTATTTAAATATCTTAATACAGAAATTTTTTCCTAACATCACTGCTCTATCTCTAATATACATTAATTTTGACTCCGCCATAATGACACCATTAGGAGTACTGCCGCGATATCCCAGTGCTGTCCTGATGCCCATAAATTGGCCTCTTTCTAATTTTAACTGGAGATTATAATTATTGGGTGCATATACAAATGATCCATAATCCATGATTGATCGTACTATACTTTTGTAAAGCATCAATGCAGTATTGACTTCTATGCCTCTGGAGATACCACAAAGATATCGCAGCAGTGAGTTAGCTTTATCTATTTTATTTCTAATTTCTGTTACCTGTTTATCAAAAGAGAGGTGATTATCAAACCATACGCCCAAAAATTTTGCTGATCGTTGATTCGCTACCTTATTACCTTTAATCTTGATATATTGCCTTTTATCAAATCCGGTTTTTGTAAATTCTATTAAATTAGTCTTTTTTGGTTCGAGTGCTAACCCTAATATTTCCAAATTTTTTCTAACTTTATCCACTGCGACTTCTAATAAAATTCTGTTATCCATTTTCGAGTTACTACAAATATAAATCGCGATGTCGTCTGCAAATTGCAATATATCAATATTATCGGCAACGCCCTTCGTAATTTCATTAGTATACAATGCATATAATGTAGGACTGAGGACCGCACCCTGCGGTAACCCCCTTCCAACGTATCTCTTAATATGTTTCTGTCTATTTACAACAAAGCTTGTTTCCCGTGGTACTAGCCAATTCAGCATGAAATTCATGATGCCAGAAGGGCATCCAACATTTTTTAATTTTTTCAGTAGAATATCCAGATCCACATTATCGTATGCGGATGTAATGTCTAAGAACGCTGCAAGAGAGTAACCACCGACCATCATTGAGCCCCTGACATCCGAGAACAATTTAACGAGATTTTCCGCGCATGATCTACCTCTTCTGAACCCATTTTGCGTAGGGGATAAGATCCTCTCAGTTTCTAACCACCATGTGAGACGCTCATTCACCAAACGCTCCATTATTTTTCCGACGCATGAAGACAGAGCTATTGGACGGACTTTTTCTTTACCTACTTTATCAATAAAAATTACTTGGTATTTCTTCCAATCTTCCGGGATAAATCCGGTTCTCCAGATATAATTGTATATATATAATAATATATTTTGTGCATTTTCAGGTAAGTATTTAATCATTAAGTAATCTACGTGATCTAGACCCGGAGCCGAATCTCTTCTGACCATATTTAACGCACGAATCATTTCACTCATCTCGAAATCTTGATCTAATTCATGGTGAATCGGATTGTTATTTATAAATTTTGGTATCGATCTATCTCCCATAACCCAAGCTGGAGACATAGCCTCAATAGTATTATATATTTCTGTTTCTCTATCCTTCACCTGCCACATATTCAAATTTATAAGATTCTTAGTTTTTTTGAAAGTTCTCATAACATTCCATACATATGTGATACTTGTAAATCTGTTAATACTAGCGCAGAATCTAATAAAACATTCTTTCTTTTTTTGGTTAAATGTTTTCCTGGCAAGGGCTCTATATTTTTTATAATTTATAAAATCTTGACTATTTTTGGTATGTCTCCATCTATTAAATTTTTTTTTCCTAATATCAAAGATATCTTGGCAATCCTTATCCCACCATCTAACTTGCTGTTTAAACTTTTTTTTATTAGTACAAGGTGTGTTGACATTTTTATGATTACTGTTTTGATTTTTGTTATTATCCTTACCCTTATTCCTTGTTCTCCCTGTTGCTATATTAACTGCTTCTATCAAAATACTGATAAAATCTTTATAAAAATTATTGAATTCTGTGGAATTGCCCGAGCACCGATCACAATTTGTTGTGGACCATTTCTCGTTAACTATTTTCGAGTAATACGACCAATCTGTGGTCTTTTTTGATACTCTGTTCGAAAGCTTATTATATGGTACAAATACTGTGTCAATTGTAATTTCTATGGGGAAATGATCTGAACCCCAAGTATCATTTATTTGTTTATAATTTATCAAATCCGCTAGACTATTATTAATAAAAATTAAATCTAAATTAGAGGGTGATTCATTATTGTAATTCATTCTCGACATTGTATTAGTGTTAAGACATATGTAACCTTTATTGTGCATTGTTGTGTATAATCTATTTCCATTGTAATCCGTGCTCGAGCAATTCCACATTCCGTGATGAGCGTTAAAATCTCCCAGAATTATCGAATCCTGGTCATTCCCATTGAATTCCAATAGATCTTGCCATGCTCGCAAATTTTTGATTGATCCCGGTTTCCTATATACAACTATAATATTGCAATTTATCGTTAAGTTCTTAGTTCTAATGCCAATCCTATCAAAGTTTTCTGATCTAATATTCCATTCTTGTATAATATTGAATTCAATATTATTTTTAACCAATAAAGCAACACCACCTTTATTTTCTAGATTCTTTGATTTAGTTTTGTATCCTGAAAAATATAAAGATTTCACCGAGCTAAGTTTAGTTTCTGTTAAAGCGACTATGTCAAAACTGAGAATATTATTACTGAACTCCACTTTTTTAGGTCCTATTCCTCTAGCATTCCATAGAATTAACTTGGTCATTAATTATTATATTTGAGCGTCGTTATTCTTATACCTACTTCCCCAATTACTTTTTATAATGGCCGTGGCCTCTCTAATTCTATTTAATTCTATTGCATATTCTTTCATTTTATCTTTATTTTGATTTTTCCTTTCCTCGCTTATGAATTCATTTGTGTTATAATTTTCCCTCTCTCTATTATTACTAACATTATCTTTTATCTTAAATTTTTCTGCTAACTCTATAACTTTTTCTCTAAATTCACTATATTTACTCCAGGTGGATTCTATAATTGTAATATTTTCCACACTTTCCGGGTTAAAATTTTTTCTATAATCATTAGATCTATCTTGTTGTAATGTTTTTAAAACTAACCCATGATTATCTTTATTTATCTCATTTTGTCTACTGTTAAATTGAGCATAATACTTATTGTAATTTATCTTTCTATTTTCTATATTTTCACGTTCTCTCATATAAGCTGCGTTACTGTTAGTGTGAGTCGGTTTGGTATTAGTATAGTGTTTAGGGTGTTTATACTCAATGTTCGGCATTTGTTCGGCGTGTG
The DNA here is from genome assembly GCF_013373865.1 of Monomorium pharaonis. Lineage (NCBI taxonomy): Eukaryota > Metazoa > Arthropoda > Insecta > Hymenoptera > Formicidae > Monomorium > Monomorium pharaonis. The sequence goes on along the minus strand of NC_050472.1, from coordinate 15,016,706 downwards.
ATTTCCTGACCGCGTAGTCCCCAGCTACCGCGTGTCCGGGCAATGAAGGCCACGTGTTAGGATTAATATATCTAGTATATTGCGTGGATACATTATCTTCTCCCTTCAAAATACGTTTTGCTTCGTAAAATGAACAATTATTATAGGCCATTATTACTTTATATTCGCGATTTATCCGATAAATAGGACAGATTCTAGAATTTGACTTATGATTCCCACCACAATTACAACAAACAATTAACTTTGAACAAGGACCATGGGCCAATTCACCGCAATTAATACATTTAATGTCTTTTTTACATTGGAATTTTCTATGTCCGTATCCAAAACATTGAAAACATTGTGTAACGGATTCTACGTAGGGCCTTATTCTTAAATTATAAGTAATATCCTCATATACTTTAATACTATCTTTAATTTTATTTCCCTTCATAGTTATTATTATATTATTTATAGGTTTCACAACAAATTTATTAGCTTTCTGATCCCAAATTCGTTTAGACATTCGTTCCATTTTTGTGATGTCTTCCTTTTTAATTAAGTTGTCCCATAAATCTCTAATACTAAATGGCCAATCCGTAATTACTCCCCTGCATGTTGTAGATCTTTTTTCAATGAAAGAAATGAAAAATTTTTCTAAATCACTTTCAGACATATCCAAAAATTTATTTGCTTCTTCAATATTTTTAAAATCTATAATGGCTAAATTGGCTTTGTACATCTCTATTTTTAACGGTATAATTTTATTCTTTTTACACCATGTAATAATTCTTACACAGTTTCTACCTTTGTTTTTATCTATTATACTATTACTAATTTTACATGATACTTTGATTGAACCTACGAATGAACTATCAAATCTTTTATTTCCTGATTTTAATTTAATTATTTCATGTTCCTCCATATCTTTAATATGTTTTAATATACCATTAACATTAATATAGATTTCTCGATCTATTTGAGCATTCTTTACTTGTTGACTAACATCAATGTTTATTCTATTAGTTTCTACTTCGTTACTTACCACATTACTTGCACATGATTCCTCATCTGGCTTATTCAATTCTAATACCTTTTCTGTATCATTCTTCAAAATATTAGTTTCTGTATGTTCTTGGTTGTCTAATTCAAATTCTTCTGGCGCAGAAACCTCCATATCATCTTCAAAATTTTCATTCGAATCCTCTTCTTGATCATCTTCCTCTCTGTCTTCGATTCTTTTACACATTCTTTTCAGCTCCTTTAATTTCTTCTTCTCCAAATCTTGCGACTTTGCGATAGCCTTCTGTTTATTACCCATTCTCAATATCCTCTGCTCCGGACTTTTCTTCTCATATGGAGCTGTGCGTTTCCCCCGTCCGAACGGGGGAATACTTGTCATTTTTTCCGTCGTCTATCAATTCTCTATTTTTTTTAAATTACACCTCTAATCAAAACCACTCTCTATCACCCGTGGGGGAACAGTAACTGTTATCCGAGTATCAGCGAGCCCTCCTGTCACGTCCGTACGCTACCGCGGCCGAGACGCGACTCCGGCTCCTACTTTATTCAGTTGTTCGGTTAGGTTCATTCCTATTCTTGCTTCGTCATAGGTGTGACAGTTGAATATGAGATGGTTCATATCCAAGATTATTAAACTGTACAGGTTGTCTCATCCGGATACTTAACGCTGATTGGTCGTGACGTCAGTGGTGGTGTTATTTATCTTTGTTATACTCATTGCTATTCCTCTCTGTTTTACCAGCGCGTTTTCCTCTCTGCTCAGCTACACTTGTGTAGCTGCACTTGTATCAGCTACACCTAGAATCATTTGAGCAGAGAGAGAGACTTACACTTTTTAAGTGTAAGTGAGACAACTAAACTCCAATGACGTCACAATATCCCCTCTTGCTGCGAGACCCCGCGTCTAAAAGGTCTTCCATGAGACAACCTGTACAGTTTAGTAATCTTGGTCCATATCCTCTCTTTCGTTACCGCACTGACATCTGGTGTCATCAATGTATCCTTTCCGCGCCAAGCTTGAATTTAGGTTATAGTGGTTGGATCTTAACCTATTGTACATTACTACAGCTCTTCTTGGGATGTCTGTTCCTTTGAACCATGGGCTCCTTTCATTGCTTCTGTAAAAGTTTTCAAAGTAAAACTTTTCCTTGGCATTCGCTTGTGTCTCTAGATATCTGTTGTTTATTTGCATTATCTCTTCTACGTATTTGTTTTTTAGATCTTTGCCGGGTATTTTAAGCTCATTTGTGTGCGTTTTTTCCGTAGCTTCTTTTGCTAACTTATCTACCTCTTCATTTCCCCATATACCTTTGTGTGCTGGGATCCAGGCAATTACTACTTTTCTGTTATAATCTTTTATTATTTTGAAATGCCATTTTCTAATTTCTAGGACGTAGTTGTTTGCGCCTGGGGTGATTTCATTATTGTTTAAGGCCTTAAGTGTGCTCAAGCTGTCTGTGAGAACTAGGATATCTTTATTGACTTTCTCGTGTACTATCCATTCTAAGGCTTTAGCAATAGCGCATGCTTCTGCTGTAAAAACTGTGGCTGTGGTGTTCAGGCTCATGAAGTATCCCATTTCTTCGTTTTCAATAAGGAAGGCACTTCCAACCGAGGGCTTATCTTCTATTTTGGAACCATCCGTGTATATTCTTATTGTGTTCTTTTCTTTTAATCCATGTTTGTTCTGTATTTCTTATATTATTTCTTGATCATTTATTATCTTCTTTTCTTTATATTTTTCTCCTATATCCATTTCTATATTAACTTTGTTTGTCAGATCCCAGTAGTTCATTTGATACATCTCATTTCTTATGTTTTTTCCTAGTATTTCTGCATCCTTCTTGACTCGGTTCCATGCTTCCACAAGGATACTATTTTTCTTCCATGGGTGTTTGTTTTCTGTCTCAGTTCCTCTTTGACTAACCTCTTCGATTTCCGTTATCTCACTGTCTTTCTCTGTAGTATCTTGTCCTATCATTTTTATCCAATAGTTTCTTGCTAACACTTTTGCTCTGTTTGTCATTGACATTACTTTTGCTTCTGCTAACATGACATTCGTTGGGGTACTATTTCTGTAGCCCATTGCAGTTCTTATTCCCATGTATTGTGCTTTCTCAATTTTGTTTGCAGCGTTTTCATTATTTGTAGGCATATATATTGTAATACCATATTCTATGGATGATCTTACTAAACTTTTGTATAGTAATAAGGCTGTATTAACTTCCATGCCTCTTGATACTTTGTTAGCATATTTTAAGACATTGTTGACTCTTCTTGCCTTATCTCTCATTACATTGCAGTGTTTTGTAAACTGCATTTTGCTGTCTAGCCATATTCCGAGAAATTTTACTTCTGACTGTAATTTTATTCTTTGCTTCTTGTGTTTAATTGACACTGAGTTGTCTATTATTCCCTTTTTGTTGAATTCCATTATCTTTGTTTTCTTGGGGTTTATTTCCAAACCTAAGTCATCTAGCTCTTCTTGTAAGTCTTCGAGTGCACTCTCGATAAGAATAATTCTTGTGGTGAGGAATCTTTCACTACAGTAAACAGCCACATCATCTGCAAATTGTACCTGCTTAACCTCCTTTGGTATGTTTTCACTAATTTTGTTTGTATATATATTATACAGAATTGGGCTCAACACTGCTCCTTGAGGTAGATCTTTGTATATTTTATGGTGTATTGTCTCTTCATATTCTGTAATGAATTCCACCTCTCTTTCGCACAGTAAATCGTTTATGCTGTTTATTATTTTGCTAGGGCACTTTTCTTTCTGTAACTTTTGAATCATAACGTCATATAGTACATTGTCATATGCTGCCGTGATATTTATGAATGCGACCATGGTGTTTTGGTTCTTTAACAGTTGCGTATTAATGTGTGTACTAAGCTTCGTTAGGTTGGCTTGACATGATTTGCCTTTCCTAAAACCGGATTGCTGTTTATCAAATATATTGTTCGTTTCAGCCCACCAGTTCAATCTTTCATTAATAATTCTCTCATACAATTTCCTCATGCATGACGACAATGAAATCGGCCTCACGTCTTCCTTATCTTGTTTGTCAATGAAGATGACTTGAAATTTTTTCCAGTCTTCCGGGATTTCCATATTACCTTCAAAAATTTGGTTGAATATATGTGAGATGATTGATTCATATACTTCTGGCAATTCTTTCATCATTTTATATTCTATGTGATCCAGCCCGGGAGCTGAGCTTCTCTTTGTTTTTTTGATAGCTCTTCTTACCTCTTCCACTTTTATTTCTTTGTTGAGATCTGTTTCTTCGTGTACTGTTGTTTTGTTTATTTTCTTAGTCGGTGCCCATGGCAGTGCATATTCTTGAATTTTCTTAACAATTGTTGCGTTTCTGTCTTTAGTTTGCCACTTATTCCACATCACTGTCTTTTTTGGGTTTCTTAGTACTCTCAATTTATTCCACACATATGTCATGCCAATATTTTTATTTATACTTTCTATAAAGGCATAGAAACTATTTCTCTTCGTTTGATTGATAGTTTTCTTTTCTTGTGCCTTTGCTTTTTGAAATTCTATGAAGTCTTTTATCGATTGTGCCTTGTAGAATTGTTTTAGAGCACTTTTTCTCATTTCTATGCATTTTTTGCAGTCTTCATTCCACCAGGGTTTTTGGCTAGCTTTCTTGTCTCTTCTGTTATTAGGGTGTCCTATACTTAGTTCTTTTTGTTTGATTCTCTTACCTTTTTTATTTTCTACTCCATATTTCAAACCTTCTATAAGTAGATTGTATACTTGTTGTGGGTCTTTCCTCTCCCAGTCTTTCATTTTTTCCTTATACCATGCCAATAGAACTTCCTTGTATTTTTTCTAATTCATGTTTTTCTTTGTTATTCTATTAGTCTTTTTCCTGTAATACTCTGCTATCATGTTAATTTTAACGCTGATGGGATGGTGGTCCGAGCTCCATGTGTCACTTACTTGCTGGTGATCCGTTTTGTCAATCAAATTTGTTGATACGATAACCAGATCCAGGTTTGAACTTGACTTATCATGTGATCCCATATAACTTTTGGTATTTGTGTTTATGACATATAAGTCAGCTTCCCAAACAGCATCCGCAAGTATTGTTCCATTATTGTCTGTGCTTCTACAGTTCCAGGCAGTGTTGTGGGCATTGAAATCTCCTGTAATAATGAGATTTCTTATCTTTTTAAATTGTTCCATGAATTGACTCCACTCCTTTTTAATCATTTGATGTCCTGGCTGTCGGTACATAGCAACTATGGTAAGGGTCTCTTTATGTTTAATATTGTTAATTCTTACTGCCGTAACTTCACATAGCTTAGGGGTATTAATGAGCTGTAATCTTTGGTACGTGATACTCTTTTTGATAATAATGGCTGTTCCTCCTGCACCAATATTAGAATTATTCCTCCTATTTGTTCTTTCTATGTTATAACCTTGCATGTGTAATTTATCCTCTTCCTTTAGTTTTGTTTCCGTTACGCACAGAATGTCAATTTCGCTGATTAGGTTATTTAGTTCAGGTATTTTTCCTCTAATACCTCTAGCATTCCATACGACTAGGTCCATTCTTCTCGATTCTTCTGCTTATCCTCTTTTTGTTTTCTTTCTTCTATCACTTTGTTAATTTCACCGTGTAACACCTCAATTACTTCTTTTAGAGCAAGTAGGAAATACTCATTTTGTTCATTCCGTTGAATGACTTGTCTTATGCTCTTTTTTGCAATTTCTTTGTCATTTGGCTCTTCAGTGTCCACATTATCCTTTTCCTTTTCTTCTTCTTCATAGGCATTTGCCTGTCTTGCTCTATTATTATTGTCTCTTTTATTTTTGGTTTTTTGGCTTATCCAGTATCTGTTTTCATCTTCTTGTTTTTCTTCTTCTATTCATTGTTTGTATTCACTTTCCTTGATTTTTTGTCTCTGAATGTTAGAGGTCTTGCCACTTGTTGTTGCCTGTTGTCTTGCTTGTATCTCTTTGCTTTTTATTGTTGCAGCTTTTCCTCCTGTTATTGTTGTACCACTCTTGCTTGTTCCTGCTTTATCCCTTATGAGTGCATCACGATATCTTGTAGATTTCTGTCCCAATTCCTGTTTGGCTTCAGTGATCGAGATGTTTTTCTCCGCAGCGTGTCTTAAAACATTTCTTTGATATGAATTCGCAGCATAGTTTACTATTTGCCTTGTGGGACTCGCCACAGTTTTTACATTTTGGTGTTTTGTGACAGGTCCCGTAGAAACTGTCACCACATATAATGCATACTTTTTCTTTTTCTCTACAAACAGCCTGCACGTGGCCAAACCTGTAACACTTGAAGCACTGTTTTACATCCAGGATGTACGGTCTTATTTTAATTTTAACTAGTCCCCCGTACAGAGAGAGGAATCTAGGCATCATGTTGCCTCTAAATGTAATTATTATATTGTTAGTTACAATACTTTCCATTTTTTTCTCTACGTTATTGTACCTTCGCGCTATTAATTTTTCCATCTTTTGTATATCCTCTCTTTGATCTATAGCAATGGCTAAATCCTCGACTTTGTCACCCCAATCAGTTACTACGCCCTTAATTGCAGTATTCCTCTCGAGTACGCTGAACTCAAGCTCTTTTATTTTTTCGATCTTACGAATTACTTTGTTTGCTTTATCAATGCCAAGGTAATGTAAATCAGCAGTTCTAAATCCGGTTTTTATAAAAGTTTCTGGCTTTATGTCTTCTTTTGCTAATGCATTGAGAATTTTAAAGCAATTAATCTTACCTCGTTTTTCCATACTTTCTTGCCTGAGTCTTACCGATATTACGCAGTCCCCTTTGTGCCCTGCTTTAAAGCCTTTTTCTTCTTTTTTGTTTGCTTGTGGATCGTGGCCTCCGTAATTATATAGGATCTTGCCATTTTTGCAATAGACTGTTTCTTTTTTTGGTTCATCGTCTGTAAAGTAAGTAGTGGATGATGCTGTTGTGTCCAGGGCTGTTTGATGTAGTTCGTCGTCTCTTGATGATATTGAATCAGTTGTCGTATTCATTTCATCACTTTTTCCTGTATCTTCTATTGCTCGAATTTTCCTTTGTTTTATTTCTTCCTGTTCTTTTTTTTCTTCTTTGTCTTGCCTCTTTCTTTTTCCGGCACTTTTCTTGTTCTTTCGCCTTTCCTCAGATTCCACATCCATGCGGTCCTCGTTACTACTGTTATCACTATAGGTTAGATCTATTTTTTCTTCCTTACTTGGGCTCACACCTATTATTTTTTCTACACTTTCTTTAGATAAATCACTTTTCACTTTTGGGCTTTTTACTTTAACTTCTATTTCTTCGCTTTTTGTAGTGCCGCGTTTCGCGGTATTCTCATCCTCCTTGTCTTTGTTCTCTTTGTTCCGCGGCGCTTGCGCAGGCTTCATTCTCGAAGGTTCTATTCTCTTTACCGGGAACTTGAGCACACTTCTTTCCAATCCTTTAAACGTGTCGAGTTTACGTGACACTTTCTTTTTCTTAGCTTTTATTACCCTTTTCAGGGATTTTATCACCTCTCTATTAGCCCTGATAAGGGCTGGTCTTATTTTTACTAAATTACGTGGCGCCGTTTGTAAGCTATCGCAACTCTCCCGTCCGAACACCACGCGATCTCACATGCGACTGACACTATACATGTCACTTCGCGTGAGCTGATACATGGCGCGAGCGGGCGACCGGCGACCCACGTGACTTATACATTTGCCATATACGGCACGGGATTCATAGGCCGGTATTCATAGTCAAATCTTATTTCAAGATCGTCTCAAGCAATGTCTTAAGATGCTAATACGACTCTGTGATTGGTTGATGGCATCTTAAGACAGTACTTAAAATGATCTTAAATATAAGATCCGACTATGAATACCGGCCATAGGCTGGTATTCATAGTCAAGTCTTATATTTAAGATCATTTTAAGTACTGTCTTAAGATGCCATCAACCAATCACAGAGTCGTATTAGCATCTTAAGACATTGCTTGAGACGATCTTGAAATAAGATTTGACTATGAATACCGGCCATAGACCTAGTTTACACCGAGCACTTGGTACGCGTATCAAATAGTAAATAACTAGTGAATGTGTTTAATCATTGGCTGATCAGCTTAAATTCACTACTTGATACGCGTACCAAGTGCTCAGTGTAAACTAGAGCATAGACCGATCTTAAGCTCAAACATTGCCTTAAAGCCACCGCACAAGCTTTTTCGTAACACGTTACGTTACGTTAAGTGCTCCATAAACCTAAGTTCGTACTTAAAATTAAACTTACATCAACGCACAAAGAAACTTTTAACGTAAGTTTTTAAGTTCTTACGTTAAGGATTTCTTTGTGCGTTGATTTAAGTTAAATTTTAAGTACAACTTAGGTTCGTATGGAGTACTTAACATAACGTAACGCGTTATGGAAGAGTTTGTGCGGTGGCCCTTAAATCTAGCTTCGAGCCGACTTGAGACTTACTTAACCAATGAAATAACAGCATTGACGTCTCAAGATCGTGTTTAAGCTGGAACTTGAATAAGATTCGACTATGAATTCCGGCCACGGTGCTATAGTGACGATGCGAACGCCACATGGTGACAGATACGAAAGATGGAATTTCGTCCTTCATTTCGGCATCCGCACTGCCTGCAGAGATACCTACAAGGTTGATGATGACAATGACGACGACGTATCTTAAATGAAATTTTGGCTTTTCGGACTTTGCGTCACGATATCTCCATTCATAGGACATGTAGAGGAAAAATAAAAATAGTTTTCTAATATAAATCGACCCCAAGCTTTCGATTGAGCCTTAGAACTCGATCGGTTTAGCCGTTTCTGAGATCCGATAATCTCGGGTGCTCGCAAGTCGTGTACTCGCGTAAAAGAGCACGGTCGAGCTCGCGCTGCGCTTTCACTTGGCGCGAGCCACTACCGTGTCTCTTGTTGTTCAATGCCATTAACGCTTTTTCCTCAAGATCTTGCAATATCAAATCCACTAAGATGGAAGAAGGAGGTGATTCCATTGGGGTTCCAAACGTTTGCTTATAAATTTTGTTGTCAAATATGAAAAAAGTTGATGTTAAAATAAAATTAGTAGCATATACAAAACTCTAACGGAATGGACGTGTTGTTTCCAATATATGTCCATCTGTTTACAATACTTTGTATTGTAAGATCCCGAGGAACATTAGTAAATAGCGAAGTTGCATCTAATGACAATAATATGTATGTCGATGGAATATATTGTGTTTGATTGCCAACAACGTATCAATGTCGGGTCGTATTTTTGATGTTGACAAATTCCACCTGGATAGTTACTTTTATAAAGTAATTCTTTTAATCTTGTTTAAAATTGTAGATTAAAGTTATTTGATCAAAGTAGTCCTTAATGATTTTTTTTAGTTACTGCTGGAGATTATATTAAATTGTCACACGACGGACCAGTTGTGCTAGGTGGGACAATCACTTTTAGAGCAGATTTGTACAGCGAGGACGGCGGACGGCCAAAAGGAACTTTCAGATATAAATGGAGTGATAATTCATTAACAAGACATCAATATCAGGTTATAATTATAATAATAGCTACTTATTATATAAAATAATTAACCCTCTGACCGCACACTATCAAAAAGTTATGTTCACCGCACACGTGGGTGACGACACTCGGGAAATTTTGACGATGTATATTTCTGGCAAAAATCGACGGATTTTAATCTATTTTTATTCTTAAGGAAAATTTCTCAGAATTGTGATAAAGTAGGTTAGAAAGTCGTATGTATAAACTGGAAAGAGATATGTTCGATAGACAGACAATAAATAAAAAAATTTTGCATAAAAAATTGTTTTTTTTAAACGGCTGCATTTTGTAAAAAAAAAAGAAAAAATACTTCAAAATATGGTAATTGAAAAGCTGAAGAGTTATATTTTAAGAATCTATTGTCAATTTTTTGACCATTTTGTACCAAAAAGTATATTTTTTTAAAAATATGAATATTCACTATTTTTCGATCTGATGGTTAATACCGTAAAATCGAAATCATCGAAATATTCGTGAATAAAACAACAATTATTGTTTATTTAACTCAAATATAAAGAAATGAAAGTTCAACTATCCACTTTTCCATGTATTCACTTCTCTGGAAACACAGAAAAAAAGAGAATATTTTTGTTAAATCAAAAAGATTTACTTGAATGAAGATTTATTTCAAAATTTTATATAGTTTAACCAAGAAAATAATATTCTTGTTATCTAAGAATAATTTTCTTATAGAAAAGAAAAATATTGAATAAAAAATACATGTTTAAATCGAAGATTATAATTTTTTTAGAATAAAATTATCAAAACAATTATATCATATTTTTAAAATAATACTTATAGTATTGAAATAAGACTAATATTTTGAAATTCAAGATTTTTCTTGAAATTTTTCTAAGAAGATTATATATTGTTGCTTATATATGAAACAAGGATCGCGTTAATTTGAATATATAAGTTTCAATTTGAGAGTAACTTTTTTTCCGTGTACAAAAATTAATTTGTCATACACGAAAATATACTTCACTAATGTTCTTTTACTTGGTTTATTTAAAAAAAGTAATTTATACCTACATAGAAATTGGCATCCTGTCAATGTCCAATGGACGTCCATCAAACCTCCATAGATCCATGGGACGTCTATGTCCATGGTGGAAGTCAGATAGATGTCCATTAGAGGTCTAGTAAACTTCCTTAGCTCCATTGGAGGTTTACCTCCATGGCGGAAGTTAGATAGACGTCCATTAGGAATCCAGTAAACTTCCATGGTTCCATTGAAGGTTTACCTCTATGGTGGAAATTGGATAGACGTCTATTAGGGATCCACTAAACTTCCATAGTTCTATGAAACATTTACTTCCATGATGGAAGTTAGACAGACGTCCATTAAGGATCCATTAAACTTCCATAGCTCTATAGAACATTTACTTCCATGATGGAAGTTAGACAGACGTCCATTAAGGATCCATTAAACTTACATAGCTCTATAGAACATTTACTTCCATGATGGAAGTTAGATAGACGTCCATTAAGGATCCATTAAACTTCCATAGCTGTATGGAACATTTACTTCCATGGTAGAAGTCAGATAGATGTCCATTAGGGATTCACTAAACTTTCATAGCTCTATGGAACATTTACTTCCATGGTGGAAGTTACCCAGACAACACGCTTGTCAGAATGAAAACTTTAAGAGAACTTTTTTAAGAAAACATATATATATCTTGGAAATGATGTCAAAATGATAACATTTATTAGAGACGTTTACTAAGAGAGGTCTTTGAGATATCTCATTAAAGAGTTTCATTTAAGTTTCTTGAAAATGTTATCCTTATGACATCAGCTAAATGATATCAGCTTAATGTTTCATAAAAGATATCACAATGCTGTCCGATTTTTGAACCGTCCATGCGCGTCGTAGTTGACTCAGAAATCAGACAACACCATATCATCTTGAATGAGAGATCCATTTGATATTAAAAAAAATTATCATAAAGATAATGTTTTCAAAAATAACGGTTTGTCTACAATTACTGCGCACAAAAAAATGCACAAAATCTAAATTTATCATGTACTGAATACAAAAATAATAATAAATGTACTATTCAATTTTTTTTAGAATATATATGTGATCTATATAGTTGAAATTATCTAATTAACTATTTGAACGCTTCATAGTATTAATGTTAAATAGATCGCAATTTCCATCAAATTATTAAGGTTTGGAAAAAGATAAATTTAACAATGAAATTAATAAGTAAATAAATTAATGCTATTTATTTTTAATATGTTTTGCAAAATTTAATTGCTTTTATAAAAAATAATATAATTGTGTCAGTTTATAACATTTAGGTATATGTAGACAATAACAAGTACCCATATCGATGAGTCAAGTTGGCGTAGCAGATAGAATACAAGGTTCGTAATTCTAAGGTCCCGGGTTCAAAACCCGCGGCAAGTAAGAATAAAATAAAATAATAAAATTTAAATTTAATTAATTAAGAAAAATTTGTCCTAAATTTAGTATATGTACTGTTAATAAAAATAATTTAAAAGAAATAAAATTTTTATTTTAAATTTTTATTTTGTCAATCATCTATCGGGGCTCCATGAAGCCTCTACTAATGATCCACGAAACGTTCGTCAGTCATACATCGAGGCTCCGTGAAGCCTCTACTAATGATCCACACAACGTCTAATAGACCTCTTTGACGACCTCTAATGGAGGTCTAATGGACGTCCACAATGCGGAACTGTGGATTTCTAATGGCTCTATATTGGACGTCTAATGGACGTTCACTGGAAGTTTAAACTTCCATGGCAGACGTCCATTAGACGTCTACTGGAGATTTTATTTCTATGTGGGTAGTTGAATGCAATCACTTTTACTTACATTTAAAATTTTCGCTCTGCACAATTTTGTAACGTTCGCCGCACACTGGGTATCACAAAACTTCCGTTTACTGCTGCAGGCACTAAGCGAGTAATGACTGGATTTTCTTTAGATCAAGCACACATAAGATAAAAGGGACACTTAACTTTTTTCTCCCCCATGTTCCATCTTTCCACTACTGCTCGTTATAAAATGGCGTACGTTTGAAAATCGGCCTGGGTGTGGCTAACCCAGTGTGCGGTCAGAGGGTTAAAATGTTTACAAATAATAACATTCAACAGAAAAAAAAACAATTTAGTAAATGCTTTGCCCCGATTGAATTATATATTTTAATCTAGAAGAACAATTGTATCTCAATTCAGATTTTAATTCAGAAGAAATACAATTTAATCGGCAAAGATTATAAAAGCTGAAGAGATTAATACAGCTGAAAATAATAATGACTATATTAAGCTAAAGAAAAACAGCTTAGCCATTATTCTGCTTTTAGCTATATTCTGTTATTTTATTTATATGAAGAATTGTTAGATTTAAAGCTATATTAATATCTAATAATCCTATATTAAATTTTATTATTTTTTGTCATGGATTAATTTTTTTTTATGTTGTAAAGTATTATTACTTTTATATATTGTATAATGTTTTAGAGCAAAGATACATCAAATACAACAACATTTTGGAGCATAAATTTTCCACGGAAAAATAATATTCCTGGAAATTATACAGTGGAATTGAAGGTTGATTATTTTAGCTTGTCAATTATTTGGATATTTGATGCGAGTGCTCGTATTGAGTTTGAGATTTCTGGTAAATTTTTGGTTGAAATTTCTCTCTGACTATTTCTTTCCTTCAAATATATCACATTTTATCTTTATCACCTGTTTTAATTTCAGAATGTCTTAATGGTAATGTAACAATAAAACAGGCTAATAAAACTATAGTGGAAGAATATGTCTCTTCTACAAATGAGACAAAACTAATGATAGACTTGCGTAAGGGAGATTATGACTTTATAACACAAACAGCGACAGCGATATTGACATATTGGTTTATAGACTGCAAGTATTACGGCCAGACAAATGATTTCACTTTTCTTTACAATTTTACAACTCCTGGTGTAACGCATGAAATAGGAGTCTTAGTGATCGCCTCATATGATCCACCAATGACTACAACAACATCGACGACGACGACGACGACGACGACGACGACAACAACAACAACAACAACAACAACAACAACAACAACAACAACAGTTGCACCTGCTAACATAACAGTCATGCCAAATGCTACGACAACATCGAATGGGACGATTGTAATATCACCAATAATTATTACAATGGCAAAACCGATACAGCTATCTACGACATCTGCAGTTCCGACTAATATGAGCTCGATAGATACTGCCAACATATTATTACCATATATTTGCTCAAACACATCTTTTATTCCTCCGAATCCTAACAAGACTTATGGATACTTTCATAAAAAGATCTATGTTCGTGGTTAGTATGAGATACGCAATTAATATTTCGTAGAGGAACTATTCTTATTTACAATATTGTTTGAAAGTTTTAGTAAAAAATTTGTAGAACAAATAGACAAAAACAGTAAAATATTTGTTTTCACATTTTACATTAAATATTGATATTAATTCAAATATATAATATACTAAATAAATTTAATTTTTTGGATCAATAATATGAATAATATTAAATCTATTTTTCAGTTCTATAAAAAATATTTAATTACACAGGCCTACAAAAAAAGGTATGGTGTGCTGGGATGGAGACCATACTATTCTTATGTATGTTGACCTGCTGAACACGAATCTGACATAAAAAATGGGGGTCGCCCAACATATAGGTAAGAAACATCAAAAAAACAGGTCAAAATTACATTTTTTCAGCTTCAACTGTCATGCATTATAACGGGGTATGCCAACCGGAAGAAAATGGTATATTTCAGCAAAATAAACTTGCTGAATACTAACCTGAGGTCTAAAGCCAGGGTTATAACAATTATTCCGTTCTCAGAACGCGTAAACCCAGTAAAAAACGCATATTTTCAGTTTCAACTGTCATTAAAAGGTGAGCACTGGGTCACAAGTCTAGAATTGGGAAACCTGGTCTGAGCTACATATTTTCGGATGTAATTGACGTGTATCATTTAGAGATATAAAAGAATTTAAAAAACTTATAAAAGAATTGAATTTGAACGTCAGTATCAAGGAAAATGGGATGTTAATATGATGGCAGACTACTGCTAGATGTTGAAGAGAAAAACTCAGTCGAAAGGAAAGAAACGACATAGAAATCCGTTACACAGGTCTTTTGAAGACAAACGTATGCGAAAGCGCAAACCAATATAAGCCCTCTATCGTAAAAACCGAAAAAACCATTTCTTTAGACTTTAGGTTAGCGTCCAGTAAATTTATATTCTCAAAATGCAGCCTTTTCTTTTAGATGCGTTCTTCTCTAAATGATACACGTCAATTACATCCGAAAATATGTAGCTCAGACCAGGTTTCTAGACTTGTGACCCAATGCTCATCTTTTTACGACAGTTGAAACTAAAAATATGCGTTTTTTACTGGGTTTACGCGTTCTGAGAACGGAATAATTGCTATAACCCTGGCTTTAGACCTCAGGTTAGTATTCAGCAAGTTTATTTTGCTGAAATATATCATTTTTTTCCGGTTGGCGTATAATGCATTGTAGTTATAATACATGGTAGTTGAAGCTGAAAAAATGTAATTTTGACCTGTTTTTTTTTATGTTTCTCACCTATATGCTGGGCGACCCCCATTTTTTATGTCAGATTCGTGTTCAGCAGGTCAAAATACATAAGAATAGTATGGTCTCCACCCCAGCACACCATATTTTTTTTGTGGGCCTGTGTTATTAATATGAAAATTAATATTCTATAAAGAACAAAATCGTTACATCTACATTGCATCAATGTTGCATGTTAAAAGTTGCATTGCAATATATAAAGACAAATTGCAGAGATTTAAATTTGTAATATACTAGCACACTTGTAGCAACATGACATTAATGTTTTAAAAATCAATATTTTATAATTTAATACAATATTTTAATAAAATAATTTTTTGCAATATTTGAACATGAAAAATGTTAATGATAATCAATTTCTGTTTGAATTCGTATTAGAGCTGGTCAACTTTATACATTAATCAAGAATGGAAATAAAAATATTTAATTAAAATGTAATGTGATATATATCTATAAAATAATTTCTATAAAATAAAAATATTTTTATATACATGCATAAAACAACTTTGTATTCTTGCAAATTTATTACATTGCAATGTTGCTATCATGTTGTAATCTTCCTAAGTCCCACTTCCAAGTGGACATTTCATTGTTATTGCAATTGCAAATAGCAATGTTGCATCAATATTTTGCAGTGTAATTGCAACGCTGGCGGATTCTGGAGAGGGAGGGGGAGTTAAACTTTCCCCTTCAAAATTAAAAAAATTAGTTTTAGTGGATCCGTTAAAAAATTTTAAGTAAAATGATGCAGACCGATTAACGCGGCGCCTGTGGATCCAATTCTTATGCATAAGATTCGCTGTGTTTAAACTGTCTGATATACGATGTTCAGTGAAAAATTTTATTAACTCCCCCCTCCTCTCATTATTGATGTCAGAATCCGCTAGTGAATTGCAATATTGTATCATTGCAATGAAAAATTGTTGCAATGTGGATGGAATCTTTTAGTGTTATATGGAATTTAAGCACTCACTTTGACTAAAAAATAGCTTTCTTGTATTATTTAAATTAATATTTTTTGTTAAAACATTGAAAAAAAAATTTTTTTTAATAATACCCTTAGATTGGGTCACAATGAATAAAACCTAGCGTTAATCAGAATGTTTATTTAACCACTAGCACACTATTATTTTCATGGACTAATTGTTTCTCTTTTGTACAATGGTTCAATGATTATAGAATAGAATACATTAGCATTACATTTTAAAACATGATTAAACACTTGTTTGCTAGTGTCTGTTTTGAGTTCCCTTAATTTTTTATTCTTTGTATAGAAATTAAATTAAAATCTAATACAATATTTCTTTTATTCTTAATAAAGATTAGAATATTTAACATTTAATAGGTACATATTTTTAACAATTTACTTTTTTTTGCAAAAAAAAAATATTTAATGAAATTTTTGAGTAGTACTGTATAATTGATACAGTATTAATATAATGTTAATTTAGAAGTATTATCAATTATGTAGATTATTAATATAATCTAAATATTGTTTATTTTTTAATAAAAATCTATATTAGCTCCCGTATCAAATATCTCAGTGGAAGGTACAAATTGGATCCAGCCATGGGACATGTTGTCTTTGAATGTTACCTGCAAAGGATCGGGCCCATTTTCCAAGTGTCTTCAATTTCACCGTGGAAAGTATAACGTAACCGGAAATGAGACGTGTAATAATGAGGAACAATTGCGTTTTTGTAATTTTTCTATTGTCCATTATTTCCTCGAACCCAGTGTCTACACAATATTAATTATACTTAACAATGAAGTTAATACGCAGATTTATCCACTAACAATAAACATTTATAAAGGTAAGTTTCTATTGTGTCTATCGAATATTTTTCTAGTTAGAAATATACTTACGATAACATACTTACATTTTTACAGTTACTACAAAGCCACAGTTATCCATAATCATTGTGCCAGTCTCTTGTTCAGTTGTTGCTGTAGTGCTGATAGTATTTGGCGTGGCTTATTACATCCAAAGTAGAGCGAGATTTACAATAGAAGTCGCGGACTTCGATTTTGGACAAAGTAATCCGGACATGGAGTACAAAACGTTCACGGAACGTTTACGTGATTCCTTTAATAACACTGTAAGACTTGATGACAAATAGTTGAATATACACTATTACGGCAGCATGAATTACTGAAATTGGTTGTGACCTCTATTTGATCTTTTTGTTATTTTCAAATGCTGTATGATCTATTTCTTTTTGTTTTATTCTCTTTTTAAGGCTCTTGACCACTTTGCAGTCAGACTGAATTTGTGACGTTATAGGCGAGAAATAATATGTTGACAACTTAATTTTTGAGTTCATGGGATATCGTAATTATTCACTATATCCTGGTGTTGTAACTTGTGACATGTTTATGAAATTCTCAAAATATGGCGAATGTTAACTATAGTAACTGTACAGATAAAAAAAAATTTTCTTCCTATGACAGAAAAATTGGTCACGTTTATTTTACAACTATCCAAAAAAATTTTTTTGTTGATATAGACAGATTTCTTGATGTCAAACTCAAAATATATCACTAATTTTTGTATCTGTTAGAATTTTGGCTGTCACGTATAGAATTCGTAAATTCTGCTTTTGTCAGTTAGATTGTTTAAGTGCAATACATATACATATCACAGTATTTGCTAATCATTTATTTACATCAGCTAATTTTTACACACATAATTTTTGTTGAAATTGCAAGATTATTTTTTTAATAGTTATGTATTGCTCATCAAGGAAAAGCATTTGCTATATTTTAGAAGTGTATTAAAGTAATCTTATTTTATCTGAATTCTTATTTGTAAATGGTACGGACGAAAAAAAATGGGATGTTATTTCTCGCCTCTGAACGTCACAAATGGCTGTGGCAAGGAGCTAAAAATCTTTAGCTCCTTAACCCTTTAAGTGGCACATTATTATTTGAGACCCACTTCTTTTCTTAATGTTGTATGTAGAGGTTTTTGAGGTCGCTGAAGAAACTGAAGTCAGATTTTAAAATTTAAGATGGCGGATCCAATATAGCGGTCGAAAATTTAAAAATTTACTTAATTTAAGCAAGAATCTGTAACAAGGATTTTTCAGGATTGCTGATTACGAATCCGAAGTCAGATTTTTAAAATTTGAGATGGCGGATACAATATGATTATTTATCCAAAACCGCCTATCATGGATTTTTGCTAAAATATAAAATTACGATGTTTCTTCTACCATGTTGAAGCTGTCATCCGAAATTTCGGAGATCTCACTTTAGATTAGAAATCAGCATAATCCGAAAACTTTATTACAGATCCTCACGTAAATTAAATAAACTTTCAAATTTTTGTCCGCCATATTAGATTCGCCATCTTGAATTTCAAAAATCTGATTCCAGATTTGAATTCTACGATCCATAACATAAAATCTACGTACATTTTAAATATATTTATAGGCCTTTTTCCACAATTGAATTATTTAACGTAAAGTGGAATATTTTTTCAACTCATTTATTTATAACAATAAAAATAATAAACATATTGATTCCTTAATACTTAAAATATTAGTATTGAATCCTTAGCCATTTGAAAAAGTAAAAAGCTACATCAGGATACGTAAAAAAGAGAGTAAATATTGAAAAAATCGATGACGAAAAGATAGGAAGAATACTTCCCATTGACACTCAAAGGGTTAAAGACCGATGGCAAAGATCTTTTCTATTTAGGACTTGGCCCAAAGGACTGGAAAAAGGCAAACTTTGCTGTGAAATAACGAACAATTTTTTCTAGATGTTTTTAAGGTTTACTGAACACAATTCTACAGTCAGTTTTTCCATTTTTTACATCTTAAGTAAAATGCGGTAACTCAAAAAATAAACTTTTTTTAATTTTTTGTGAATCTGTCATAAAGCATATAACCGCTATTTTGAGACCCGAAAAATTTTCACATGAAATTTGTAATCAGCACCTCGAAAACTTTTACGTATGAATTTTTAATGGAATCCGATACATTCTCATTTTTGGTTCTTTGGGTCTATTTCATGAATTTTGGTCCTTAAGAGAATGCTAAAGCTGTCCTGTTTTACTCATTATTTTGATTATTTTCAATTCGCTAGTCTTTTAATTGTATTTACACAATTAAAAATTTTTTTCCACAAATAAAATACAGACGGTAATATAATGCGCACGTAAGAATTGTATACAAAAAATAAAAAAAATTTTATTAGTAAAATGTTTTTTTCGTTTTTTATGTAAAATTCTTACGTGCGCATTATGTTACCGTTTGTACTTTAATTGTGGAAAAAGATTTTTAATTCTGTAAATACAATTAAAAGATTAGTGAATTGAAAATAATCAAAATAATTAGTAAGACAGCTTTAGCATTCCCTTAAGAGATTAATCATAATGCACTTAACTGTTGCTTGTTTATTTAGTTTAATCAAAATGAGAAAAAACGGAATGGCCAATACGAAATTCTTTCAATAATACATGACTTGCTTTCTATCATAAACAGTTATACCGACCAGTTATTCATATATTAACTATTTATTGTACATAGGGATATAAACCACTCAGCAATCCACAAATACTTCAGTGATGCGAAGTGAACGAAAGAAGTAACGCTTTGAAAACGATGCTAAACTACAATAAAAACTTCTGCAAGGAGCGGAAACAAATGAATATGCGTTAAACAAAAATATTCATTAACAAGTTTAACAACTAACAAGGAGATAATATAAAGCGATGGATATCGGATAATTTTGTTTAATAATAAAAAGTTACAAAAAATGAAAAAAGACAATGCTGCACGATAATTTCCAACTAACCAACGATCAAGTTGAGATCATATTGTACATAAATATGAGGAAGTTATGATGTATCTATAGGCTGTGAATATAGTACGCAATAGTGTGCATTAGATAGAAATGTTCAAAAAAACGTGATGCACAAGAAAATTTGATATTATTTTAAAGTCTTAACGGATGTTATCTTAACTTACATCCATTTTTTATAATTTGCGTTATTTTTTTAATTGTCTAGCGATTGTAGCGATGAAATGCACTAATTCGCTTGATCATTCTGATTTATCGATTCTATTTAAAATATATTAGACCTAATATTAAACATAAGTCAAACTGTTACTATGAGTCAACGAATTAATGCATTTTACTATACATTTCTCACATATATGGGATACAGTGATGAATAAGAAAAACACAATATTACACTTTATTATATAACTTATATTAACCCTTCGAGGTCACACTTCTTTTTTCTAACGTCGAGGTCACATTTCTTTTTTCTAACGTCGAGGTCACACTGGGTGATTACCACCCATCGTCATTTTTAAAGTGCTGCATTTATGAAATTATCAAAGATATGGTAACAAAAAAATTTATGGATAGACTTGAATGTTTGGAAAATGTATTCTGATATTATTTAAGCAAAAATCTAAAACCGTTAGTATCTAAAAAAATTTTTGAATTTTCCAATATTAGAAAAAAGAGTTTTTACAAAATAAATCATAACTTTTTTAATTTTCAATATTTTTAGCTAAAAATTTAGACTTTTATTGTTCAAGTCTTGTACTTCGAGGAAAAAAATATGTCTTTGACCATTTTTTCAAAAAGAGTATTTTGCATACTGAACATGGAGTATTTTAGTATACTGAAAAACAGGTATTTTCATAGAAAAGTCATGTTACGATAGTATTTACTTGAGCGTCACTTTTTTGTATGCCACGTAAAATCATTTTTTCCTCGCAAAATAGATTGCGGTCTACCGCAATGTTAGAATGCGTTAATCTAACGTTACATTTTCAAGATCACTGTCCATTTCGTCCACAGATTGCTCTGAATCGCTTGAATATGATTCTTTGAATATGATTTTCCTCGACATCCGAATTAACGTTGAAATCATTACGTCCATCATTTTGTAAAATATCTTATATGGTCTCTGCCGTAAATTATAGACTATTATGCTGCATATTTTCGAAGAATAAATTAACATAAAGATTTTTTAAAAATTCTAGGCATAAGAATCTGTATTATATCATACTTTTACACTTTTTAGACCACAAAAAACACAAAAATTCGAACCACTAAAAAATGCAAAAAACTTACACGGAGGTCACACATGGGGTGGCTACCACCCTACCTTGTCTTTGGACGACTGCCAAAAACAAACCAACGCGACTTTCAGTTACAATATAGTACAAGAGCATAGATAAAACCTTGAATTACCATTAAAAGGCATTACTAGTATCATTTTTTCTGAAATCAGAAAGATATAATGTGTTGAATTTAAGCGATAGGTGGTAACCATCCAGTGACCTCGAAGGGTTAACTTGTAATTTACACACGCGCGCGCGCGCGCGTACATACACCTGCGCGCATTTGTATAGTAACCGCTAAGAAGCTTTATTGAAAAGCAGAATAAAATTATATTTGTACCAAAAAATTTTTAAATATGTATTGTATAATTTCTTAAGTAGATTTTTCAAAAATGTTGATCCGAGTAGAATTGTTTTAGATGAAAATCGTATAGTTGAAGCATATTATAAAATATGAGAGATAAGTTAGAGGAATTAATTCTGGAAAAGTAATAATTGCAGCACTGTGGCGTAAAATTAAGTATTTATCTGTTATATCTTTAATAAAGAAAATTGTTAATGCGTAATAATATTATATTATTGCTGTTTCTACATTATCGTCATTTGGATCAATTGTTACCACGTCATCAACGTGTCAGATTTGTTGTAGTTATAACATTTATTAAAATTTTATTAAAATTGTAATATTAATTGTAATATATTTTCATTAAAATAGTTTTAATTTTGATATAAAACATAATGTAGCATTTTAATTAAGCATTGAACCATTATATTAATATACAGGGTGTCTGTAAAACTTTATAGAACGTTTATGAGCAGGTAGAGCGTATTAAACTGAACAGAAAAGTCCTTTACCGTTTTTCCATTTTCGCAATAGTTAAGGAGTTGTTATTGACTTGTAAAATTTGTTGTATTAGCCCGGCCTACCGGCAAATGCAAACGCGCCGGGCAAGCGCGCGGCGAGATGCGGCCGCCCCTCGGCCTTGAGCCTTGAGGTTGCTAGACGTGCAAGAGGAATTATTTACAATGTTGTATCCCTCATCTCGGGATACAGTGCGGGACCGCTGCCGATGACTCCTCGGGATCAGGTTTCCAAAAGATAACGCCGAGAGTTGATAACAAGAGATATATATTTGTTCTTCCTTTACAATTTCTTTAGCGAACCCGAAAGATGTATAACTAAGTGTAGTTTGTAGATTCGACGAGCGACATAGACTCGTCGCTATTATTATTAATAATAAGCCCACTCGTTCTCTTTCCGCGGCCTTTATATATTCAGCTTTTTGGCTTGTTACCAAGGGATATCACTCGTGGTCACGGGCCTTTGGCCCGTGCACTAGCTTAGCCAGCAATTGCTAGCTAGGCGCATTCCACCGGAACTCAGAAGATTTCGGGTGGCAAAATGAGTAGTAACCGGATATGTTGCGATGTCCGGTGTGAAGGCCGGTGCGATGCCCGGTAGCAAGGCTGGACGGTGTCGTCGCGCGAGGTGTCACTCGACACCCTTACCGTTATTGCGAGTAAAGTTTGTGTGAGTGTCGCGCACTCACAACAACAACAAGCGACAATGGCGACGCATAATGCTGGATTCTCCCTTTTAGTCCAGTAGAATTTTTGGGGGAAAAAATTGGTGACTCAGGTTTGACTGCGCATAAAGCACAATTAATGTGCGTAGATTCAGATAGGCACGTTTGCCACTCGCAAAAAGCTCGGGGTTATTGCAAAATTACGGGTTGAACTGAGGAAAACGTAGTTTTTTGCTTGCGCCTCGTAAACTAAAAACGGAATCGAAAAAAGTTTCAAATAAAAATTGTAGGTATTAAGTAGATCTGCAATAAGAAATTTGAATCATTAAGATCGGTCGATTAGTTTTGTTGTAAAGTAGAAAAAACCATGAAAAATGGCCATTTTTTAAATTGGTTATAACTTTCTTAAAAATTAACTCAAGCATTTAAAATTGTAAGAAAATATAGCTTTTATAACGATAAAAAAAGTACCAAATTTCATCAAAAAATATTAACAACTTTTTGAGTAATGTCAATTGTTTATTCAAAACGCGCTCCACTAAAATTTAATTTCTACATTTTTGAGACCATGCACGAATTTGAACCAAAGTTTTTCTCTTCTTAAAAAGTTGCAATATCATATATCGGTATTGCGAAATGTGTGCAATGCAATTAAGTGCCTCAAATAAACGTGTAAAAAATAAGCCTAATGAACAATTAAATAACTTTTAAAATATTAACGCTATCAAAATGGGGTAAGATGCATTTTAAAGATGCAATTTTTCTTTAAATTTAAAAAAATTTAAAAAAAAGAACATTGTCCTAGCTTGCTTAGAAGCCGAGATAATTCTTTTTTTAATCACTGTTGCTACAGTTATGAATATTAAGAGCTGAAATTTTGACAGCGTCTTATTGAAGATTGACCACTGTAAACGTGTTAACAAAAGCAGTCACTTGAGAGCGGCGGCCGGCGGCGTGCGCGGGCGTGCACGTCGTCCACGTACAAAATGGATCTGGCGCGTTCAAATTATTTAAATCGTCAATATCTCAGGAACTAAGCATCCTAGAAAGACGATTTTTTTAAGCTATCTCGACGAAATAAGACTAATGAGCTAAAGCATTTTCTTATAACAAACATTTAAATTAAAAAAAAGAACTTAGTGCAATTAATAGTTACATAACTAATAGCGTTTTCAATTTGTTGACTCGACCCGACTCCGGGTCAATGGTCTGTTCCTTTTATCTTCATTTCTTGCACAATTTATCATTTTTTGCAGTGGAAAAGAACAAACCATTGACTCGGAGTCGGGTCGAGTCAGCAAATCGAAAACACTACCCACTAAACACCAAGTTACATGTAACGTGCTTGTTAGTCGTAATTTCCCACTCAACAATGTAATTGTAATATAACACACGTATATTACAATTACATTGTTGAGTGGGAAATTACGACTAACAAGCACGTTACATGTAACTTGGTGTTTGCTGGGTATTAAACATTCGGGAGGGTCCCGTTAACACCCCAGATAGCACAAAGACATCCATTGTATGTCCAATGGATATCCGCTTTTGGACATTCGGACGTCCATTAAGAGTCCAAATAAGGTCCGTCGGACATTCGATGGACGTCCATAGGATATACGTTTGGCACAACTTTGTACATTCATAGAAAGTCCTATAATGGACGTCCATGGGATATACGTTTGTTACAATTTCGGACATTCATAGAAAGTTCGAAATAAACCAAATTTTGGACCTATTATGGTTTGATTATTTCTTTTGGGCCTTTTTCAATAAAAGGGCTTGCTGCAATAGTGGATTAATCTACATTTTGTAAAAATCATCGACAATAAAGCATGGACTGCGCATTTCCTGCAAAAAGCTCTTGAAAAGTGTCCGGCGTAAAGACAAAGAGGAGATGTGGTCCGGGTCAATTTCTTTCTCTGTCTAGCGACCATTATGCTACTGGTTAGACAGAGACAGCTCTTGACCCGGACCAATTGCTGTGTCCCTTTTTTGGTAAAAAAAGGAAACAAAAAAACGAAAAAAAAGAAAAAGAAACAAAAAAAAACAAAACGATAAAAAACGAAAAAGAAACAATAATATATTACAACAAACATTTAAAAAAATACCAATAATTAATAATGTTAATAATAAATAAAAAAATAATACGTATTATTTCATATTATTTCATATTATATCTAAAAATAGAACAATTAAAATAAACCTTTTAAAAATTAAAAATAATATAATTTATTATTATTTATAAATTAATGTTAATTATAAATATTGTAAATAATATATATATATGTATATATATAATAAAAATAATAAAGATAAATTATATAAAAGTAAGATACAAGTGCGGACATAAATCAAATATCCAGCACAGGACGTTCTGAATAGAACATCCGTTTAAATTCCAATAATGGACATCCAATGAATGTCCATTTTATGTCCCTGGACATGCGGACCTGAATCGGACTTAAAATGAAAGTCCTTAAAACATCCAGTGCTATTTGGGACACGGTGCGATAGCACACGTCCCGATATCGCACAGTAAAAAGGGCATATTAGCCCGACAGCGTACAAAGTAAAAAGCGCATTATCCCGATAGTGCACATCTCGATAGCGCACATCCCGATAGCACACATAAAGACTTAGGGTGCAGTCCCATTAAGCACGGATCGGAATGACGGAACAGATTCTGTTAGAGACTTCTAGTGAATTCTTGATCCGGCTGTTCCGTCCAATCGGAACGTGTATATTTCCTCAATTCCGGACGGATCGGGCAGGTGTTTCTGACCGCACAAGTTTTAAAACACCATTGTATTGGAAAAACATCATTAGTAGACCTGTTCTGTAACTCTTAACGACAGTTCGGTATCGTTATATTGTTATAACGATACAAATATGATACGATACAATACGTATCGTTATTTTGTTATGTTGAATACAGCTTTCGCACTCTCTCAAACACTGATACAGCATGCCAAGTTGGCAAATTCTTCGCCGTTTGCAGTTTTTTAAACACAATAAGATTGTTTTTTCATCCATCGTTGTGTTTCAAAATATATTTTCATACAAATTCCAGCAAGCTAACTGATATTCAACAATGTCCAGATATAGATGTAGAATTGTCCAGACAATACGACTTCGCCAAAAATACGTAAGAAAGTCGCAAACCCATGTAATACATTACAAAGTGTAGCCCCCCCCACACACACACACACCCACAACCCCCCCCCCATACACACACACGCACACGCACGCACACACACACACTCACACGGGGGGGGGGGGTGCCCTGAAAAGTCGCAAACCCATGTGGTAAGTCCGTTTGTTACTGTATCCGTTTTGCACTGTGTCCGTTTCACCCAGCGTGTTGTGTCTATTTTGATATGTGCGCTATCGGGATGTGCGCTATCGGGTTGTGCGCTATCGGGATGTGCGTTAACCGGGATGTGCACTATCGGGATGTTCGCTAACGGGATGTGCGCTGTCGAGATGTGCGCTATCGGGAATTTATTAAATTTTTATGTGCGCTATCGGGAATTTATTAAATCTTTATGTGTGCCATCGGGATGTGCGCTATTAGGATGTGCGCTATCGGGAATTTATTAAATCTTTATGTGTGCTATCGGGATGTGCGCTATCGGGAATTTAATTAATCTTTATGTGTGCTATTGTGATGTGCGCTATCGGGAATTTATTAAATCTTTATGTGTGCTATCGGGATGTGCGCTATCGGGAATTTACTAAATTTCTGCGTGCGCTATCGGGATGTGCGATATCAGGACGTGTGCTATCGGGATGTGCGCTATCGGGATTTTACTAAATTTTTATGTGTGCTATCGGGATGTGCGCTATCGCACTGTATGCTAACGGCACCCTCTCAAAACATTTCTTCTTTTTTTAATTTAAATGTTCGTTAATTGCACTAAATTATACCAAAAAATATAAAACGTACACATTCCTTGCAACAAAAGTAATAAAAAAATTTAATTATGTTAACTTAAAGCATATGCACACGCCGCTAGGTAAATAAATTATTTATACATATTTAACGCGTCAAATAAATAATTTAAAAAAGGAGAAAATTAATTAGAACGTTTATTTGAGGAGATATATAAAAATGGAGCGTCCCAGATGCGCACAGTAATAAACGGACACAGCAGGCTGAGTGAAACGGACACAGTAACAAACGGACACAGACCAAACGGACACAGTAATAAACGGACACAGTAACAAACGGACACAGTAACAAACAGACACAGACCAAATGCGCACAGAGCGAAACGGACACAGTGCGAAACGGACACAGTAACGAACGGACACAGACCAAATGCGCACAGAGCGAAACGGACACAGTGCGAAACGGACACAGACCAAATGCGCACGGACCAAATGCACACGGACCAAATGCGCACACTGCACATGCGCACACTGCACGTGCGCACGGACCAAATGCAATCCATGTACATTGCAAGCAAAGTAAAGTCCACATAGGTTAGCGACTTGGACGGGGTAAGTGCGGGAGGGGGGCCGAAGGCCCCCTTGCACCCCCCCGTGTGTGTGTGTGTGTGTGTGTGCGTGCAAAACATTCACTGCATCACATGGGTTTGCGACTTTCCGTGTATGCATTTGGTCTGTGCGCATGTGCAGTGTGCGCATTTGGTCTGTGTCCGTTTCGCACTGTGTCCGTTTCGCTCTGTGCGCATTTGGTCTGTGTTCGTTTCGCACTGTGTCCGTTTGTTACTGTGTCCGTTTCGCACTGTGTCCGTTTATTACTGTGTCCGTTTGGTCTGTGTCCGTTTGTTACTGTGTCCGTTTCACTCAGCCTGCTGTGTCCGTTTATTACTGTGCGCATCTGGGACTCACTCTATAAAAATGGTTTAGCTCATTAGTCTTGTCTCGTCAAGATAGCCTAGTTAAAAAAAAAATCGTCTTTCTAGGACGCTTAGTTCCCGAGATATTGACGATTGAAGTAAATTGAATGCGCCAGATCAATTTTGTACTCGGACACTTGGCCACGTGCTAGCGGACGACATGCACGCCCGCGCGCGTCGCCGACCGCCGCTCTCGAGTGATACTGCTTTTGTTAACACGTTTACAGTGGTCAATCTTCATGAATCGCTTTAAACTTTTGGGAAAGGTTATTTTATCTATTTAATAAGACGCTGTCAAAGTTTTAGCTCTTAATATTCATAACTGTAGCAACAGTGATTAAAAAAAAAATTATCTCGGCTTCTAAGCAAGCTAGGACAATGTTCTTTTTTTTAAATTTAAAGAAAAATTGCATCTTTAAAATGCATCTTACCCCATTTTGATAGCGTTAATATTTTAAAAGTTATTTAATTGTTAATTAGGCTTATTTTTTACATGTTTATTTGAGGCACTTAATTGCATTGCACACATTTCGCAATACCGATATATGATATTGCAACTTTTTAAGAAGAGAAAAAACTTTGGTTCAGATTCGTGCATGGTCTCAAAATGTAAAAATTAAATTTTAGTGGAGGGCGTTTTGAATAAACAATTGATATTACTCGAAAAGTTGTTAATATTTTTTAATGAAATTTGGTATACTTTTTTATCGTTATAAAAGCTATATTTTCCTACAATTTTAAATGCTTGAGTTAATTTTTAAGAAAGTTATAACCAATTAAAGAAATGGCCATTTTTCATGTTTTTTCTACTTTACAACAAAACTAATCGACCGATCTTAATGATTCAAATTTATTATTGCAGATCTACTTAATACCTACATTTTTTATTTGAAACTTTTTTCGATTTCGTTTTTAGTTTACGAGGCCCAAGCAAAAAATTTTTATCTCACTTCAGCCCGTAATTTTGCAATAACTTCCAGCTTTTTGCGAGTGGCAAACGTGCCTATCTTAATCTACGCACATTAATTGTGTTTTATGCACAGTCAAACCTGAGTCACCAATTTTTTCCCAAAACGGCCCTTTTTGAAGCTAATTTTAATAGACTATTTGAATTATGATAGTTTCTTTTTTTATTTAATGAAAATAATATTTTCTAACGACAAAAAGTATGTGTGTACGTGTACATACATGTGTACCAAAAAATATCAATCTTAATGCTTAAAGAAGCGATTACTAAATTGATTTTTTTAAAAATAAATAATTATTTTTAATAAAAGATATTTTTTTTATGATAGTCTTGAACGTCGTAAATTGTCATTATAAATAAAAAAAAACCTATGTGCTCCCAAAAAGAATTTATACTTCTTCAAAAAACATTACAAAATTTTATCGATTAAAATCGAAATAACCAAATAAAATTTTTGTCTTATTTTTATATTCTTAATTAAAAATTAAATAACTAGTCAAACTTGATCGAGGTCGATAATGTAGAGTCATTTTGGCACGTTATTAACAAAATTTGGTATGTATTTACTTTATAGATTTAGAAATCCTTTTCCAGAATTAATTATGGAGAATTTTTAATTCTGTAAATGCAATAAAAAGTTGTACATTGGAACAAATTGTACAATTTTGACGATAAAACAGATAGGATCCTTTTAAACACCGAAAACTTTTTTTCTAAGGTTCCTAGGCTCATTCTAAAAGCACACTATTGTTCTTTGCTGAAATGCCAAGTGCGCCCCATGCTTATTTTATACGTACAAAGTCTAAAATTTTTATACGCAGCCAATGTTTTCACGAGTCGACTACAGAAGTCGATAACAAAACTATAATTTTCTAACTTTCTTTCGTTTTTCGTATGAAATTGATCGCAGCGCACCGCGTTATTATCTGTATTTTAATTTTGGAGAAGGATTTTCAATTCCATGCAATCAATAAAAAGATTTCGGTGTCCGATAATTAATGATAAAACAGAGCAGTTTAGTATCCTCTTAATACTATGTCGGTTCTAACTAGGGGGCTCCAAGGGGGGTGCGGGTGTCCGGAGGGGTACTCGTTGGCGCGGAGGTATGACATCACGCGGGGGGGGGTCTCGCTTTGCGGAATTGCTAACGCAGCTTTTCGGGGCGGGTGGGGTGTCACTGTGCGGAAATTGCTGACGCAGTTTTTCGAACCGGAGGGGGGGGGGGGCTGACGCAGATTTTCGGGTCCGTGACCTGGAAGCGGAGTGAGGGAATCAGGGTCCGCGACCGCCGCTGCGGTGCTCGCGCTCTCCCTCTATTGCGAATTTCTGTCTCTCTCTCTCTCTCTTTCTCTCTCTCTCTCACGCCCATACGCGATATCTCCAACCATGTAGTCTTATCATTCTCTCGCTCTTTCTCTTTCATTCGTTGCGTTCTTTTATACACGGTCACATACATGCGTTCCCACCCATCTTATCTATGTACCTCCTACTCAGTTCTGCACGCCATTATACCGCAGAGGAATAGGGAAGAGAAAAAATATTTTCGAAAAAATTATTTATAAATTTGCTTCATTTATTCATTTTGTAACGCGTCGTATATCTATTGAACCACTGCTATTGAATCACATCATACAGCTATCAAACCACTATTGAACCGTTATCAAACTGTATCATACAACTATCGATCCATTATTGAACCGCTATCGAATCACATCATACAGCTATCAAACCACTATTGAACCATTATCAAACTGCATCATACAGCTATCGAACCGTTATCAAACTGCATCATACAGCTATCGAACCGCATCGTACAGCTATCAAACCGTTATCAAACTGCATCATACAGTTATCGAACTGCATTGTATAGCTATCGAACTACTATTAAACTACATCAAACATCTGGGAAAGGGTAGAAATAAACATTTTATTGCGTTTTATTTTTCTTTATTTTAAATACATTTTGTAATGCACAATTCTTAATATGTTTTTCGAGTGAGTCCCAGACGCGCACAGTAATAAACGGACACAGCAAGCTGAGTGAAACGGACACACAGTAACAAACGGACACAGACCAAACGGACACAGTAATAAACGGACACAGTGCGAAACGGACACAGTAACAAACGGACACAGTGCGAAACGGACACAGTAACAAACGGACACAGACCAAATGCGCACAGAGCGAAACGGACACAGACCAAATGCGCACAAACCAAATGCATACACGGAAAGTCGCAAACCCATGTGATGCAGTAAATGCTTTGCACGCACACACACACACACACACACACACACACACACACACACACACACACACACACACGGGGTGCAAGGGGGGCCTTCGGCCCCCCTTCCGCACCCACCCCGTCCAAGTCGCTAACCTATATGGACTTTACTCTGCTTGCAATGTACATAGATTGCATTTGGTCCGTGCGCACGTGCAGTGTGCGCATTTGGTCCGTGTGCATTTGATCCGTGCGCATTTGGTCTGTGTCCGTTTCGCACTGTGTCCGTTTCGCTCTGTGCGCATTTGGTCTGTGTCCGTTTGTTACTGTGTCCGTTTGTTACTGTGTCCGTTTATTACTGTGTCCGTTTGGTCTGTGTCCGTTTGTAACTGTGTCCGTTTCACTCAGCCTGCTGTGTCCGTTTATTACTGTGCGCATCTGGGACGCTCCCAATTTATCGGCTGTGTCTACGATATGTTTTGTAAAAGAAATATACTTTTCTTTCGTGATGGGGAGTACGTCGGTCTTTGAACGCTGTGGCTATTTCTTTAATAATGAAATGCGAATCCTGTTCAGATAAATTATGAAAAATAATTGGCATGTATGATGCATTTCAATAATTTAGATTGCAGAGAGAATGTGCAGGACCGCGGTAATGACCAATCATGTGGCAATAATCGCGCATTCGCGTATCATCCGACGCGAATGGCTTATCGCAGATATGACACCGCGTCGCGCTACGGTATGTCTCCAATTGTTCCTCCAATAACGTTTCCATGGGGACATTAGTTGATAAACGAGTCTTAACATTATACGCTAATTCTTCAAGTTGTTTAGTGAACCACGCAACGCAATCTTTATCGCGACGAAACCGGTACGCGGATAACGCGTTGTCGTACGAGCATCGCACGTAATATCCGATGTTGAATACCTCATGTTGATATGTGTATGACGCTTGCTCTGTATCATGTTGCGTCTTCCGCAGCACACACTCGAGGTCCGCGTAGATAAAGGGCACTCATTCCTTGTGGTTTACATTCCGGAAATTCAACCACTTGTCGTCTCGGCAATGTGATAGCGCAGTCGTTCATTCTCTGACAGTTTACAGCGTGTGATTGCAAC
The DNA here is from genome assembly GCF_013373865.1 of Monomorium pharaonis. Lineage (NCBI taxonomy): Eukaryota > Metazoa > Arthropoda > Insecta > Hymenoptera > Formicidae > Monomorium > Monomorium pharaonis. Next base: position 14,984,678 of record NC_050472.1, on the reverse strand, counting down.
CTCTCGCATGATGAAAAATAGTGCAAGCACCTGTACAAAATAATGAAAACATTTTTAATTACCTTTTTTGTTAGGTCATGAAAATTCTTTTAATATATTATACATACCGATCGCAAATGTATTTCTTGTGCTCATTTTTACTCAGTTGGGAGCTGATGAGGCGGGACAGATTTTTTATCCAGACAAAGTGGTCTACGCTGTCTTCGCGCAGATTTTGCACGTATAATAAATTGACATGTTTCTCTTTCTTGTCATTGGAAAGCCGCAGCGAAAGAATCTTTAGCATTGCCATTTCCTTTTTCATCCCGTAGACGTTGATTGATACACTGTTAAGACAATCTCAAATTTTCCAATGTCCTTTACTGTAACGGGAAACGCAATGTCATCAAACTTTAGGACTGTTGTATAATGCGGATATGACGACTCTAATCCTGTGTTTCTTTCAGCAGGGTGTAGAGCGGCGACCACTGACCACGCGAAGCATGCATTGTCTTTCGAATTAACGTTCACTATCGCACGCTTCGTCATTATTTCTCGCGGTAATGTCACATGACACCCCGCGTGTAGAGGATTGTACTTATTTATATTTATAGTTAAATTGAGAATTCGCGACAACGCCCACCCGCTATCACCTTCTTGAAACTCTTTAAGTGACACTAATGTGGGCTCGATAATGCGTTGCTCGTACCACTCGTCCAAATCCGACGTTTGAAATAGTTCACAATTTTTAGTGTTTATACTTTTGTTAGCACGTTTATCACCTGTTACAAACACGCCGTTGAATGCTGTGTTCACTTTTACACTATTGTGTTTTTCTAGAGTGTCCCGCACTTGCTCGAGCACTATATCGCCTGCGTCTTCTAAAAACGTTCGCGGTTCAATATAGTTTGTATTTATCACTGCACCTGTCTGAATGCGATTCTCGAACGCTGTATCTATCTCTTGCCACACGAGTCTGTTCGCGTTATTACTAGTGCTCGCGTAATTACCGCCTACATGCACAAAACGCCTTTGTAATTTTGTGTTTTCACCTTCGAGTCGCGCGATCCTCGTCACCAACGATTGTCTTTATCCGACGGTAAGCCGAGAACACTTGATGCGGCTATGTTCCTCAAGCTGTTGTATAAACTCGTCGCATCGCTGCAACCACATGAAACACTCGCCCAAAGTAGTGACACCATTTGCTTGCTCCAACAGCTCGCGTTCCACTTGCTCGAAATTATTCTCCATTTTTATGTCTTTTTAGTACTATTTTAAAACAGCACCGTACAATCTTCAACAGGACACTTGCATGTAATTTGTATTGTATTGTATAGTAGGTAGCACTTAATACAGAATCGATATTTGTCTTGAATTTCAAAGTGCATTAGCTTACTTTGTCTTTCACATCGAATAAAAACACATATCTCTATCTCTTGCTCAGACAGAACGTATTCATCCTCATCATTGTTTAAAAGATTAGAAAATTCGTGGTAAGTGCGCAACATTTTCTCTACATGAGGATTCTCAGTCTCATAACAAAAGTGGCTCATTTCTGCTATCACTTCGATATACCTTCCAATACCTGCTGGTATCTCAATAAAATGAAAACAGCTTTCCTGAGTCTTTTGTACGATTTGTTTTGCTATATCATTTTCACTTTCATCGGTCAACCCAATTCAGTATCTCTTTATATAATTTTTGCTTCGTGATGAGGCCAGTCATAAACGAATTGGTCGTGTATGTAAGCTTCTTGTATTACGATGCGTTCGTGCGCGTATACCAAGTTCTTGATCACGTAGAAATTGCACTGGTGATATTCTCTGCATATGCTTTCGTTTTTCAGAATCGTCGTTATTTTTAAGAACATAAATTACATCTCCTACTTCAAATTCAACTCGTTCATTACTGGTATCTTCATTCATGTTGTATAATTTTTATATTAAGAAGTCTTTACTGTGCGCACACTGAACCATATTGCATAGAATTATTATCCGGATTGACGACGGTTTCAAGTTGCACTCGGATCTTCAACTTTGCATCAAATGCGCTTCCTGACCGCTTATATATATTTTTTATACCTCTTTGTTTCTTTGTCTTAACATCAATGCTTAACTTCTGCAAGATTTGCATTATTTGAATGCGCGATTTTAAATAATCTCATCAGTAAGTATCAAATGATTTATGTACGTGCCTAAAACATATTTTATATCAGCAGCCATATATCGGCGCTTGACCTCTCAAAGATTTGTGTTCTTTGAATGTGCGACACTTGCTTAGCCAGCAATTGCTGGCTACGTGCATTCCACCGGAAATCAGGAGATTCGGGTGACAATTGAGTACATTGCCCGGTGCGATGTCCGGTGTGAAGGCCGGACAGTGTCTTCGCGTGGGGTGTCACTTGATACCCTTATCGCTATTCTTGGTGTGAGTGTTGTACACTCACAACAGTGCTTAAAACATATTTTGTTACAGCAGCCGTATATCGGCGCTTGACCTCTTTAAATGTGAAAGTTTTGAAATTTGTGATTGTTCCCCCTACTGAGACGTGTAAAGGGATGTACAATATAAAAAGAGTTCTGACAACGGTATCATATCAGTTAATCCGTGGAATACGAACGGTAAAGTTCCAATCTCGCATTAGTTAATCGAAGGAAGTCAGAGTCTTCCCGAAAAAATAAACTATTACGTTCCGATTCAGCAAAATAAAGCGTGTAATAAATCGTAAGTATTTGTAAATTTAAATTCGTTTAAATGATAAGACTACATGGTTGGAGATATCGTGTATGGGCGAGATAGAGAGAGAGAGAGAGATTGATTGATTGATTGATTGATCTTTTATTAGCTTTCTCAGCTATTTTCAATACATATATATACAATTTTATGCTACATCATTAAAAACAAACTCTTTTAGCATTTGTTTAAACATTTCTAAACGATTACAATGTTTAACTTCGGGTGGTAATGCGTTATACATTAACACACCCTCATAAAATAAACTTTTTTGCGCGCTTCTTGTTTTTCGAAATTCTATCACAATATCCCCTGTCTGCCTAGTTTCGCGTTCTCCCTCTACTATTCTAAGTCTATTACTAAATTGCTCCGGCATCATATTATTTAAAATCTTAAAAATAAATATGCACGTGTTGTAATACAGCCTTTGTCTTATGGTCATAAATTGCAACGCTTGGTGCATACATTTAACTTTGGTACGTCTGTCACATTGCAATATGACTCTCATAGCTCTATTTTGCGCTTTTTGGAGCCTACTTAACTGTGTATCTCCCATATCTAATAGTAGCGTCGCACAATACTCAAAGTGAGGTGCTATTATTGTCTTGTATATCGTACATCTAGTGTAAGCCAAGATAAAGTTTCCTATTCTATTTAAAAAACTTATCTTCTTCCCTATTTTCTTTAGCATGTAATCACAGTGACCGCTAAATCTAAGTCTATCATCAATAATTATACCGAAGTACTTTATTACTTCTACACGCTCAATCTCATTTCCATCCAAACATCTCACAGTAGTATTGCCTCTCAATTCTTTTCTTATCCCTCTAACTAACATATCTTTTGTTTTCCCCGAATTCATCTTCAGTTTATTAATATTCATCCATTCCTCCACTACGTTAAATGCAATATTCAATTTCCTCTCTACTTCCGCACTACTCTCACATGTTACATATATTAAGGTATCGTCCGCAAACATTTTTATATTACACATATCCGAGCAAACGTTAACAATATCATTCATATATATTATAAACAACAATAGGCTCAATACCGAACCCTGTGGCACTCCGTATTCCGTAGTCATTATCTTAGACCATCTATCGTTAAATTGAACTTGTTGCATTCTATCTTTTAAGTACGACCTAAACCATTCTAGAACTGTTTCTGTAATACCATACTGGTATAATTTCTCTAATAATCTTTCTCTATCAATTGTCTCGAAAGCTCGTTTAAGATCTACAAAAATAACTCCTACTATTTGTCTCTCACTAATAATCAATTTCCATTCATCTATAACTGTTTGAATTGCTGTTTCACACGAATAATTTTTTCTGAAGCCCGACTGATGTTCCGTTATGATATTATTACTTTCTAGGTAGACCTCAATTTGCTTTTTAACTATTATCTCTAGTACTTTTTCATATATTGGTAATATATTAATAGGCCTATAATCACTTGCCCTCTTAGGTTTCTCTACTTTTGGTATTGGAATTATCGTGGATGTTTTCCACTCTTTCAAAAAACAACCCTCACTCAATGACTTATTTATTATATCACAATATTCTTCTCCAATGACACAAGACACCGTTTTTAATATATCGCTAGTTATTCCTTCTTCTGTGCCTTTCTTTTTTGGTAATTCCTTAATAATTATTTTTACTTGTTCTGTCGTAATTGACTCAAATTTTTCTAGCTCTCCCTTCTTTTCAATACAATAAATAGTTCTCTTATTTGTGCTTGTTGTATAATTCTTATCTATAGATTTTATTATGTCTTTAATACTTTGTATATAATATAAGTTAAATTTATCAGCTATATCACACTCTATATTATTGTCTAATATTTCAAAATCTATTTTTCCTACAACTTTTGCGCCTATTGGTCCTCCTCTAATAATTTCTTTTAATGATTTCCACATAGTTGTGAGATTGTTACTATTATGATCAATCATATTTTCATAATATTCTTTTTTCTTTATTCTAATTAAATTAACTACTGCATTTCTTTCTATTTTAAATTGTTGCCAGTTTTGTTCCGTGCTATCGTACAGTGCTTTTCTATAAGCCTCATCTCTTCTAGTTGCTAACTCTTCTATTTCCTTTGAATACCATTTTTTCCCTTCCCATATTTTCGGTATTTTAAAAATTTTCTTAGGTGCTAAGATGTCTAGCGCATCTACAATACTATTAATTAAATTCTTTGCCCTTACATTAATATTTAACTCATTAATATCTAAATCATATCCTTTTTCTAAATTACTCTCCACTTGCTTAATAAGCTCATCCGCATTATATCTACTATAATCCCTGCCACTGAATTCTTTATATTTATTTACAGTCTTGTTCGTATTTATCACGACTTTTATCCACGCATGATCCGTTATCTTAGGTTCGTACTTGACTTCTACATTTATATCTTTATTCGCAAAAATTAGATCTATAATTGTTTTACTATTTTCGGTAACTCTCGTTGGTTTATCCACATATTGCTTCATACCTAGACTTTGCATAGTTGTTAGTAGTTTATTTGTATAATAAGAGTCTGTCATACAATCTATATTAAAGTCTCCTAATATTATACACTCTTCTTTTATCGTTAATTTTTCTACTATCTCCTCTAAGAATCCTATAAACTCTCCATGTGACGCACTCGGTGAATGATATATTACCATTAACACTCCTTTAAATAATTTCTCTTTCACTTCTATTGCAACGCACCACACAATTCTTTCTAATTTTTTCAATACTACTATATCATACTTGATATCATCTCTTACATACAGAGCAACCCCCCATGTATTTTTATTTTCCGCGTCGCATCTAACCACACTGTATCCCGGTACACTTATTTCACTGTCTTCAATTTCCGCAATTAGTCTTGACTCCGACAATGCAATAACTGCCGGATTTAATTTCTTCATAATCTGATGGTGTATCTCGTCCTTATGTGCCATTAAACTTTGCGCATTTGTATACAGTATATGTTCCTCTTCCTTCTGTGATTGCTATTTTGCATCCTCCCAGCCGGCCCTTCTCTTTTCCTCTTGTAGAACTCTTTTGAACGTCGGATATTCCGGGCTCAATGCATCATGGTCATCTTTTATCTTCAAGTTATACGTTTGGTTTTTATACATACAATTTACACATTTCTTCTCATTTGTTGTACACTCATTTGATTTGTGATTACCTGCACATTTATGGCATGCTTCATTTCGCGTACAGTATTTCGCAAAATGGTGATAGCCCCAGCATTTAAAGCATCTCTTAACACTAATATGATTAACTACAGGACATCTTTTCCATCCTATATTTACTTTTCCTTGGCTCAACATTAATTCATGTGTTTTTTCATCTAGTTCAATTATTATGGCGCCTTCTGTTTTACCTCTTCTGTTAGGTTGAGTTTTTAATCTTTTCACTATTCTCATATTATTTTCTTCTTGTGTTCCAAGTTTATTTTGCTTTTTAATTGAATCAATTAATTCTTTATCACTCAAGTTCCATTCTTCTTCGTCAATATAAACAATTTTTACTTTCGGCTTTATCTGTAGTGACTCGGTAACTTTAAATTCATCACCCAGCTTGCTTTGCACTGTAGTTTTCAATTTTGCCATTTCTTCTCCATTCTCACATCCCAAGATGACTGTACCATTGTTTCCTCTCCTTATTTTCGTTACTCCCATTTCCATATTCTTTATATCTACTTTCTTTTTTATTAACATAGCCGTATCAACATTTTCTTGCTGAACCTTAGGTTTAACAATTATAACATTTTCTTTCTTCTTTTCTTTAACTATCTCACTATAACTCTTCTGTGCTCCTCTTGATGAATTACTAGGTCCAATGGACAGCATCCTTTTTACTTCTTCTAGCTCTTCTTTGATATTCTTTAACTCATGCTGGATAATTTCCTTTATCATCACTTTAATTTCCTTCTTACATATAGTCTCGTCTTTTATTTCTTTTATTGTTCTTATGAGCCAATCAATTTTTAGGTCCATATTTGCCGATCCACTCGTGCTTGTGCTTGGTCTTCCAGCTGCTCCTGCCGATCCGAGCCTATCTCTGTTGCTACTTGCCGTTTTCTTTACTTCTCCAATTTCATTCTCTATCCCAAATTTTGCAAAGGGGCCCTGGCACGGTACTAGTTCATTATTTCTATCATAAATTTTGTGTTTACTAACACAGCCTGGATGGTAAAATAGTTTAACGCATGATTTGCATTGTACTACTTCAGTTTTAGTAGCCTTCTTGCATGCCGAACATCGATATTCGGTGTCCTCTTCTATCGTCGACATTTGTGTTCCGCCGCTGTCGATTCGCTACACGTCAGCAGATTCCATCCACGTCAGTGCTTGCTTGTCACAACGTCGTTGATACACATGATTATAGAAATATAATTCAGCTATTCACAGATCTGCCTTTCCCGGCTAGATAACGATTCCTGTTGTCACTGGTCTATAGAACTATCACCACACTAATTTTATACTTTTCTACTGCTCTCTTTTCTTCTCAAAACACACTATAAAGACGGAGCGATGTTCGACACGTCTACTCCATTCCAGACCCGCAGAGAGAGAGAGAGAGAGAGAGAGAGATTGATTGATTGATTGATTGATTGATTGATTGATTTAATATGCCCAAGCTAAGGCTGAAGGGCAAAGTGTGATAACAAAGGTAAAGATACAACGTCAGAAACGAAAGAGAAGCAAATAGCAAATCGCAACAAATCGGTGAGCTGACTTAATAACTAATGCTAATTGTACAGTAACTTAAAAAAAGATAACAAAACAAAATTTATCGTATACAAACGGTGTGACAGTAAGTCACAATATAAACTATACAGAAAACTGATGCTCGCTATCAGTAACTAATCAACATATACAAGAAATGGAAATGAATGTCAATAAGTGGGAAAAAGTGAGTGACTAAGCGTGGGAGAGGAGCCTCAAGCAGACTCAGACTCAGAAGCCAGGAGAAACGCACGGAGAAGAGATTTAAAAGTGCCAAACGTTGGAGCTGAAACGATGTTGTCAGGAATGGAGTGCCAGAAGTAGATAGCAGAGAGATGAAATGAATTTCTATAGGTAAAAGTTCTATGGAGTGGAATATGGAATGTTAACGAAGACGAAGCAGTGCGTGCCGATCTCCTGGTCGAAGGGTCAAGGGGTGAAAAGAGTTCATAAAGGTAAGAAGGAGTATGGGTGAGGAGAACGCGATATGTAAGACAGCCAAGGAAATACAGTCTCCTATTCTCGACGGACAGCAACCCCAGACACCTTCGAAAAGGTGTGATGTGTTCATCTCGCCTTAGATTGAAGATGAATCTAATGCCACAGTTTACAAGTCTTTGAAGCTTGGTGTTCAGATCACTGCTCAAACCATGGTAGACGAGACAGCAGTAATCAATAAGGGGCAAAACTAAGGTCTTAACTAACTTGATTTTAAGCTCGGTGGAGAGAGAATTCTTGTTAAACTTAAGTTTGTAAAGAGCATGATGCACACTTTTCGAAACTTGAAGAATATGCTTATTCCATGTAAAGTTGGAGGTGAGAATCACACCTAGGTTTCTAACCTCGTTCACATACGACAATGGAGAGCCATCAACCATTATAGGAGGCAGGATAGAGATATTGATGTTGTTAACGTGATATTGACTTGCAAATAAAATAGCGTTTGACTGGGATAGATTAAGATTAAGACCGTTAGCTACAGCATACCGAGAAACCGCATTAGCATCCAGGGAGATAGACTCAAGGGCACGAGGAACTTCAGTCGGAGAGCAAGAGAGATAAATCTGTAAGTCGTCAGCAAAGAGCATGTAATTAGAGAAGGATAAGACGCTACTAATATCATTGATGAATAATAAGAATAAGAGTGGACCAAGTACAGAACCCTGAGGAACGCCGCGGGGGACAGGGAGCCACTCAGAATGGTTACCAAGATCGTCAGCGACAGCTTGAAAGCGACCAGTAAGGTAGGAGAACACCCAATTAAGTACGGAATCAGAGAAGCCAAGTAGCTTGAGCTTAGAAAGAAGCGCGAGATGTGGAACAGTGTCAAACGCCTTACTGAAATCAAACATAACCATAAGGGTAACCCGCCCCTCCTCGACTCCCCCCCTAATGTCATTGCACACATGAAGGAAAGCAGATTGAGTGCTGTAGCCAGAGCGATACGCTGACTGTCTAGGATCAAGGAGACCGTGTTCATGTAAATAAGCAACCAGTTGATCCACGACAATCCTCTCGAGAATCTTAGACATTTCAGGCAGATTAGCTATTGTCGTGTGTCAGATGGAGACAAGGAAGTGCGAATCTTAGAAAGAGGGCGAATTAAGGCACGCTTCCACTCAGGGGGAAACACCGACCGCTCAAGAGAAAGATTGAAAAGATTAGTGAGCCTGGACGCAATGCAAGGCCACGCAACGCGTAGGACCAAAAGAGGAATGCCATCGACTCCCGAGGCAAGGGAGTGAGGAGGGCGAGCCACAATGAGCCCATGGATCAAATTGGAGGAAACAGAGGAAAAGACGAACTCAGGATGGCTGGATGGAACGGTTAAGATACGAATAGTGGAAATGAAGTTAGCATAGCTCAAAGGAGGGCCAGAGGAGACCCCTGCGTAATGTGAATTAAGCTGGGACACAGAGAAGTGAAGAGGAGATACAAAGGAAGACCTGACGAGTCGCAACCGGACCAGTTCTCTCCATAGTTTCGCTGGGTCGGTTATATTGGTTAAGGACGCAAGCAGGAAATTAGACTTGGCCCGCTTGATATCAAGGTTCAACTGATTCCTGAAGTGTCGATAACTAAAATAGCCAAGCAGGCTATTCGAGCGCTTAGCTTGCTTGAACAAAAGATTGCGTGTACGAAGACGAGACCTCAAATCATCAGTGAGCCATGAGGGAGAGGGAGAGGGAGAGGGAGAGGGAGAGGGAGAGGGGGAGAGAGAGAGAGAGAGAGAGAGAGAGAGGGGGGGGGGATATTTCTGAAACGTTAATAAAATATGAAGGAAATGTTGCAGGTGGTTATTTATTTTCATATTTTATGATACTAATTCCTAGACAGCATAAAATTTCAAAAACAGTCGCAAATATGTCCAAACGTCTACACGATTTAGAACATCGGTACATTTTTCGGACTTTTGTGCTATCTGAGAATAATCATTTGACAGGATATAATATAGAGTTTATTTTGAAATATATGTATCGAAAACATACAAAATAATTCTGTGCTATATGGAATGTTTAAAAGAGCAAGATATATAATTGTCGTAACATAAAAACATCATGTTATACAGAGTATAACGCAAAAATCGCGACTCAAAATGTTATAGCAAGGAAATTCTTGAAAAATTAAGTAAAAAGTTTATTTATAAATTTTTATTTTAAGCAGTAGTTTTTTGATATAAAGATTGCAAGATGGCCAATTATATACTACTTTTAGATGAACGTTTATCCATGAGTCGCACTTGCAGTAATATTAGTGAGCACGTAGATTACATGCGTGTAACATTATCGGTAGTATATATGAAACGCCATGTTCCTCAGTAATACTGTCTATTTTTACAGTCATAGAAGACAATCAATTACTGTATTGTATTATTAATAAAATAATATGTAAGATATGTATTATACGAAAAACGGAAAATGAATTCATTGTCATACCGTTACGGCACAATCATTAAAAAGATGTAATTAATTAAATTAACATACACCCACGGATATCGAATCGTTCCATTCTGGATTTAAGCAAGCATTAAGATGAAGTCCAGAAAATGCCTATCCTGATCAATTTATATACTAGAATTATATATGCATATATGGTTCACACATGTTTAATTGATGTAGTATATAAGTCAGAGTGAGCATCTTCTGGACTTGCTTCACTCAATCTAATATGGGACGCAACGCTGTTTGTGATTACAGAATTTGTTGCACAATCTATGTATCTTTTAGCTCTAATCTTAACATAAAAATTTAAAATAAAAATATCCTGCTCTATTTTTTTATTTGTCCCTTAAAACTATGTAAAATATTACTTATTGTTAGCTCTACATTAAGGGGCTACATACACCCAGAAATTTTGAAAAAATGGATTTTTCGTTTTTTTGCATATTCGTAAAGTATAAGGTCTTGAGAATATCCCTTGCAAGTTTCAAAGTGATTCCTTGAAAATTGTCGGAGATATAGCGAGAAAGGTTCAAGCGCGTTTGACGATACTGGGACGCGATGAGCGCTTTCTAATCCTTTGCAGCAGATAGCTTACGCAAGAATATTACGCCGGCAAGCTAGAATCGAAGCCTTTGAAGCCGCTACATCTAGGAAGGGTTCACAGTATGGCCCTGGAGTGGATGACTCCATGTAAGTTTGAAAAGAAATTATCTACCTTTTAACCGAATGTCAAACTTTAAACGCGTTTCTCTCGAAACCATGTTTTCAAAACGCGTGCCAAAAATATCTCGGAAACGGCTAGACCGATTTACTTAAAATTTGGAGGGCTTAATCTACACAAAAAAAGGCAGTCTTTATCGTGGCGGTTTTTTTAGAGCTCTTACTTTTTTAAAGTTAAAAAAACGACCGATTTTTACCATAAAAAATTGCTTTTTTTTCTTTAAACGGCCGTCATTTTGCCAAAAATCGATATTTTAAAAATCGACCACGATAAAGACTAGATAATATCATTCAGTTTAAGAAAATTCTAGGCTGGTCTGTTTCAGATAAGTTTTGTACGAGCTGCAATTGGCACTGCGGAGCACCTTTTTTTAACAAGGTCTTGTGACGAGGACAATATCTCCGCCATTTTTTAAATATTTTTAGTTCAAATTTATTCTGAAACATGTTCTAAGAATGTATTTTAAAGTAAAAAAAACTAGGATTAATTACATACATTACGTTTCGAAAAAAAAATCGAGAAAAAGGCCTATTTTTTACGTCTTTAGGTGTATGTAGCCCCTTAAGAAATACGGATTATAAAGAAATAAATTTTGCAAGGTTGCAATATAAAATTGCCACAATATTGTGCAATATCTGCTAGGAAATATTACATTTGTAATATTGCTACAATATTGCACAACATCTGCTAAAGAATATTACATTTTGTAATATTGCTGCAATATTGTGCAACATTTGCTAGGGAATATTACATTTGTAATATTGCTACAATATTCCTGCAATATTGGTTATATTATGCACTATTGCAATATTTCTGCAACGTTGCAGTAATATTTCATGCTGTAGGGGCCCCGCGGTCTACGAAAACTCATCAGACATTTTGCAGGACCCCCTTTATAGTAGATTGAATATTCGGGTGTATGTGGAAAATGCAATCGCACAATCCACTAATCAATGACAACTTGCTGCACACTGACATGAGCGCAAGATTTTCTCTCTCGTTTTCCCTTACGGAAAAAACACTAAGAATAACACTTTAAAAAAATACTCAAGTTGAGTATAATTTGGGACAAGGGGTAAGCACTCAATTCCGTGTAAACACTCAACTTGAGTGTTAGCTCTTTAATTTACTTTTAATTAGAGTGTTATTACTCTCAACTTGAATGTTCGCCATCTAATTGAGTGTTAATTTCAATGTTAATCCTAAATTTAAAAATAACACTGAAATTAACATTTAATTAGATGGCAAACATCCAAGTTGAAAATAATACTCAAAGCTAGCTGAGCACTCTAGTTGAATGTTTATTTTAGATATTCATTTTATGTCCATTTCTACCAATTAGCAGATTAATTTTAATCTCGGTTGAACTTGCTTTTTTTGCTTTTGTTTTTATTTAATTTTTTCTAATCCAATGTTTAAGAGTGCACACTCAATATTAAGTGTATACCTTCAACCGATAGATGTTGAGTGTACATCCCCAACGTTTCAGAGTTCACACTTTATGTTGGAAGTATACACTCATTTATTGTGTGTCATATCCAAATGTTGAGAGTATACTTTCAATATTTAAATCCAAACTTTGGTATGAACACTCAATCATTGGGTGTACACATTCAATGTTCGAGTATAAACACTCCATCTTTAGTGTAAATACTCAAGATTTGAACGTACACACCTAAATTTGGGAGTAAACTCCCAAATCGAGTATTAACACTCAATTTTAAGTGTAAACTCTCAAAATTAGTGTTTTTTTCCGTAAGGGTCAAATCTACTTTTAAATGATACTAACGCAGTATCTATTATTTTTTAAAAATAATGTATACGGAAGTATTCTTCGTCGCTGATCGTTGACAATAAAAGTACAAAATCTACAATTATATGTATATGACTTTGTAATCGTGAATCCTGTGTGCTAATTGGCTACGGATAGCCGCGGGATTCAGGGTCCGGGCGGCGGGCTCGAATAAATGAGAAGACGGCAGTATTCGGTATAATATAATTTATTGCAATTTATAACCAATTTATAAAAAGGTCACGCCGGTCATGCACGCACGCACGCACACGGGAGGGGGTCTTCGCCTCCCCTCCCGCACCCACTCCGTCCAAGTCGCTAACCCATGTACTATCTACAATGTGCAATCGGGTTCGTGTGCAAATGGATCGGGGTGCAATCGGGTTCTTGTCCAATCGGGACTGTGTCCGATGGGACGGTTTGCAATCGAAACTGTGTTCAATCGAGTCCGTGTCCAATCGAGTCTGTGTCCAATCAAGTCTGTGTTCAATCGGGTCCGTGTGCAAACAGTTCGTGTGCAATCGGGTCGGTGCGCAATCGGGTCCGTGTGCACAAACGGGAGCGGTGCACTTGCACACGGTTCAAATGAACACGGTGTATTTGGACACGGTGCATTTGGTCACGGTGCTTTTGGACACAAAAGAAATTTTATTAAAAATGTACACCAGTTATATGTACTGTGCAAATGATCAGTGCGCATCTTTTCATGTGCAAATGATCGGTGTGCACTTTTCCACGTGCAAATGATCGGTGCGAATTTCTTTGTGTGCAAATGTTTGGTGGCCAAATTTTACGTGTGCATGTAACTGGTATAAATTTTTAATAAAATTTCTTTTGTGTCCAAATACACAGTGTGCAAATGCACCGTGTGCAAGTGCACCGTGCGCACTACTAATCGGTCACTACTAATCAAATTCTATAAATTCATCCTAACCGTAACTTAGCAATCAGATTGGTGATCCGTTTTACACTGTACGCATTTGGGGTGCTCCCTTACAGACGATACACTTAACTCGCACAGTGGCACAAAAAACTACCAGATTCTAACCTCATCCGTAGAAAATGCCATAAAAGACTCACTCTTAAAAGGCTTATCAAAACGCGCTTTTAAGTTATTTTACTTACCACGCGCTCTTCCCCTCCTTTGTAGAACGAGAAATGTTTGGAAGCAATAGACAAAAGAAGGAAAGCCCTCATATTTTAAAAGGTACCCGACAAGCAATAACTTAAAACAACCAAGCTAAAAATATTTGCAATAAAATTCTCAAAAAGGAAAAATCTGAAAGGTGAAAAACTTTTTGCATCTCGCTAAACTCCAAAACCTTAATTAGTAAAATTTGGTCCTTCGTAAAAACAATATAAAAATCGGCATATCAACATTTCTTCAAATCCAACCAACTCTGACAATCTCCAAGAGGCACAAAACACTACAATCTTTCATGTGCTCCGAACCCTTTCTATACGACATAAACACACTCGACCAAGCAGACCAAAACAATCAAAACAGAATACAATAATAATTATAATCGATGCTCCCATTTGTCAGTAAAATTAAACAAGCTAGCGAGGCCTCAAAAAAACCACACCAGGTTAAGATCAAATCGACTTTAAAACCATTTCATCACTCCCCTCCACTTACATATATGCCCTTTCAATCATTTTTAACCAACTTTTACAAGAAGGCAACTTTCCATCCGAATGGACTAATTCTCTTATTATCTTCATACTTAAACGAGTGAGTCTTAGATGCGCACGGTAATAAAAACAACAAAGCAGGCTGAGTGAAACGGCCACAGTAACAAACGGACACAGTGCGAAACGGATACAGTAACAAACGAATGAGGCCCGATTGGGTATATAAGCGATTGGACACAGACCCGATTGGACACAGACCCGACTGGACACGGACCCGATTGGACACGAACTCAATTGGACACAGACGCGATTGGACACAGACCCGATTGCACATGGACCCGATTGCACACGGACCCGATTGCGCATCAACCCGTTTGCATACGGTAGCGATTGCGCATGGACCCGATTGCACACGACCCGTTTGCACATGGACCCAATTGCACACGGACCCAATTGCGCACCGACCCGTTTGCACACGGACCCGATTGCACACGGACCCGATTGCGCACCGACTCGTTTGCACACGGACCCGATTGTGCACCGACCCGATTGCACAGGACCCGTTTGCATACCGACCCGATTGGACACGGACCCGATTGGACACGGATCCGATTGCACACCGACCTGATTGCACACGACCCGTTTGCACACGGACCCGATTGCACACGAACCCGATTGCGCATCGACCCGATTGCACACGACCTGTTTGCACACGGACCCAATTGCACACAGATCCGATTGCACACCGACTTGATTGCGTACCGACCCGTTTGCACACAGACCCGATTGCACACGATACGATTTCGCATCGCAGAATAATGCAAAAACAACCTATATATATATATATATATATAAAGAGAGAGAGAGAGAGAGAAAGAGCATAAAAAATTTAGAATAAATTTTTATAAATATTTTACGAATTTATTTTTTAAAAACATTTTTTAAGTTATATATTCGTTTTCATAAATTATTTAGAAATTATTATTAACAATATATAAAATATATTTTTAAAATGTACTAAAAAATATTCATTCAAAATATTTTTGTATTTTTGAATTATAATAGCATAAATATTTATTTTTAATATTTTCATAAATATTTATCATAATTATTTTATACTTGGTAAACTCAGGCATAAAAATACGTACTAAATATTTATTATAATATATTTCTTTCTTATACATATTTTATAGTCGCAAACCTATGTGGTGCAGAAAATGCTTTGTGCACACACGCGCGCGCGCGCGCGCACACACACACACACACGCACGCACACACACACACACACGCGCGCGCGCGCACGCACGCACGCACACACACACACACACGCGCGCGCGCGCGCGCGGAGGTGCAACGGGAGCTTTGCCCCCCTCTCACACAGGCGCGCGCGCGCGCGCGCGTGTGTGTGTGTCCAAGTCGCTAACCCGTGTGTGTGTGTGTCCATCCAAGTCGCTAACCCATGTACTATCTGAAATGCGGAATCGTATCGTGTGCAATCGGGTCCGTGTGCAAATGGGTCGGTGCGCAATCGGGTCCATGTGCAATCGGGTCCGTGTGCAAAGGGGTCGGTGCGCAATCGGGTCCGTCCCAGTGAGAAATAAGCTTCAAATCGATATCGAAACTATCAGTTCGAAATCACATCGATTTAGAGATTGATTTCGATTCAATTGTGTCCACGATTTCGATGTCTTATATCAAAAAAATATCAAATCGATGTCGATTCGATGTCGAATCAATGTCTTTTTGATCATTTTCCAGCAAAAATCAATATCAAATCAATATCAAAACAATATCGATTTGATGATTTCGACATTAAATTGATATCAAATCGATTTCGATTTTATTATAATATCATTTATCGCTGGATAATAAATTTATTATTGCGTATAATTTAAATTTTGTATTATATGAGCAATATTTGCTCATGTAATCGAGAAAAAATATTTTAGAAATGTGTACTTTTAATTGTGATATTTATTATCAAAACTTTATCAAAAATTTATTAAATTGATATCGATTTAATCTTGATTTAAATTGGGATTGTATGCAACTTTGATTCACACACACACACACACACACACACACACACACACACACACACACACACACACACACACACACACACACACACACACACACACACACACTCCCGCGCACGCACATACAGATTTGAATAAGTTAATATATTTTTTAACAAAATTAATTAATGGCTTCTAAAATTAATTTGGTTAAGTTAAAAGTGTTATGTAAGTAAAAAACGAATATAATTATTATTATGTTAACATTATATTAATTAAAACTAAATTAAAAGTTAATTTTCTTTATTTTTAACTTTAAACTTTTTAACTAATTAATAAAAATTAAAAGATTAATAATTTTAACATAATTAATTTTAATATAATATAATAAAATATAAAGTATAAAAAATGATATAAAAATACAAAAAAAATTTTACATACACATTACATAAAACAAGATATTAACTGGAAAATAAAATTTATTATATCACATCTCATCCCCATAACAGATTAAGAGTTATAATCTATTTGTTGGGTTATCTAATGGTTTCTTATCTCTTGTATGTCGAATCGATATCAAATCGATATTGGACAAAAACATGCAAAAAATGTTGAAAAACTTAAAAAAGGACTGTATCGCATTGCTACTGCTACTAACAAGTACTCTTTGCACCTTTATCATGACATCAAAATAATTTCAAAATATTTGAAATTTCGATGTTCAGCAATCGGCAAAATGGTGATCAATGAAATTTGATTGAATCGATATCGATTCGACGTCGATTCGATCTACTATTTCTCACTGGGGTGTGCAATCGGATCGGTGCGCAATCGCTTCCGTGTGCAAACGGGTCGGTGCGCAATCGGATCCGTGTGCAATCGGGTCGGTGTGCAATCGGATCCGTGTGCAATCGGGTCTGTGTCCAATTGAGTCCGTGTCCAATCGGGTCTGTGTCCAATTGGGAAATACTACTGTGTCCAATCGTTTATGTGCGCAATCGGGACAGTCCATTAATAAACAGATACAATGTGAAACGGACATACCGTGGTGGCAGTTGGAGACAGTAATAAATGGACATAGTAACAAACGGATATAGGAGCGTCCAAAATGGCCACGTTCGAAATGGCCATCGAAATGGAAGATCACAACGTGATTTTCACGGGATTTTTCGCCAAGTAATCCAATTTAGTCTCTACATTTTTAACGCCCGCAATGTTTAATGGAATGCTTTGCAAATTTCGAAATGATTGCGAGACCAGTTTTATTTTAACTCCGTTAGATTTTAATTCGTGCTTGTATGCTTTAGACTTAATGAATGACACAGGGCTATCCGTGTCCACTAAAGCAGTTAATTTAGAAATCTCACCGTTCACCTTGGATATCTGCACAAACAGGGCGCTGACCGTTATCTCACATCCCTACGTACGCCACCACTGCTGCGACCATTTCCTCCAATGGCCGCTGGGGATAGCGCGGGCGCGTGCGCGGGGGAAAGTCGTGGGCCTTTGGGTTTCGGTCTGAAGCTGAAGCCCGACGTTTTCGACGGGAGTGTCCTACTGCGAGAGTATCTCTCTCAGTTTTCTCTAATTGCGCGAGCAAATCTTTGAGACGACGCGAGAAAATCCATTGCTCTCGCCGCTAGTTTGAGGGGAAACGCGCGCGCGGTCTTAGAATTTATCGAAAATCTGGAGGAGATGGGTTTCGAAGAATTGAAGTCGAAATTGGAAGTGCATTTCGGGGAAAATCAGCTTACGCAAATTTATTATTCGCTTTTCACTAGCTGTAAGCAGAGACACGGGGAGGATTTCGCTTCTTTTGGGTCGAGCTCGAGCGGCTTTCGCGTTTAGCTTACCCCGAATGCCCTTTTTCGGTCCGGGAGAAAATTGCTTACGCGCAGTTCGTGTCCGCTCTTTCTGATAATTTTGTGAGGAGGACTCTTCAACTTGAAGGAGTTTTTTCGTTGAAATTGGCAATCGAAAGAGCCAAGGCTATTAAAATTATTCAGGAAGGAAATTCCGGGAAAAAATTTTATTCTGAATTTAAGAATAATTTTGAGAAAAAGAGAGAGAAGTGCGCAGGACAAAAAGGATTTGGGGGTGGAAAAGGTCGTTAAGGGAGAGAAAGACCGGCGTGGGCCGAGGTCCGCAGCTAGCGGTTTGCGTGTGTTGGACATGCGGAAAGACGGGGAATTTCCGCGCGGACTATTCCGAGGAGGGGGGAAACTTGGCTTAGTCGACCTTCCCGGAGCGAGTTCGACTTTGGGGGAGATATCCGACGGTCAGCCGTTTTGTTGATAGCGCTGACGTTTTTCATAGTAATCATGTTTATGTTAGTAATAAAGAAAATTTTGTATATAAAGGGAAATTGGACGGAAAGTTTTGTTCCTTTAAAATAGACTCAGGCTCTGACGTTTCAATGATTAACAAAAAATTTGTCTAAGGGAAAAGTTTTTCTTTGAAAATCGGAAATTGTATTTTGATATACCCTACCAGGGAGAGAGTTCCTTTCAAAGGGAGGGTCGTGGCTTCAATTCAGATTGAGAAGTTTTCGTTGGAAATTCCTTTTCTTGTGGCCGATATACAGTACCGGCCAAAATTATATCACCTTTAGGTTTTTTAAACATAATTTGTTTTAAAGTGTACAGATCTTTACCATATCATAATATGTTTTGATGGTAAGTATACCTTACTGAAGAAATAATTTTTCATCAATTTATTTGAAATCTTTGAAATAATAAACTTTAATAATTGTAGTACAAAAAATTAAATATATATAAAAACTACTTTATTATTTTATATATTGAGTGGAATCATTTTTCAAATTTAGTAAAACATTCCCATGTTATCTTGGAGTCTACTCTTTATTTATTAACATATACAGTACCAGCAAAAATTATATCTTTAAATTTTTTAAGCATAACTTGTTTTAAAGTGCATGGATCTTTACCATATCATAATGTTTTGATGGCAAGTATACCTTACTGAAGAAATAACTTTTCATGAATTTATTTGAAATCTTTGAAATAATAAACTTTGATCGCATCATAACAAGTACATACAAATGCTTTAAAAATAAACAACAAATCCATAATTTATGTTGTACAACTGTAGTACTTTGTAGCAAAACCTTTGGTATCGATTTACAGCTTGGCAGCGTGACGCGAAAAACAAAGATAGCACAAATGTGCGATTTTTAGAAAATTAATCAAAAATTTAAAAAACATGGTGTATTTTGTCAAATCTCATTACACTTTATGCACAAGATGTATACTGTCTACTACAAAATTTTTAGCGTATTCGATGCACCTTGACAAAAGTTATACGAAACTTAAAAAACCTGGTTATACTTAAAAAAGGTAATTCTGGCCGGTACCGTACGTGATGATTGTTTACTTGGTGCCAATTTTCTTGAAAGAGTTAATTTGGGGAATATATTTTGATGCTTTTTTTTCTGATTCTGTTCCCGAAGTGGGGAAGATTGCTCGTATGGAAACGTCCGCGGGAAAGATTCCTTCTGCCTTGGAGGAACTCATTCTTAACAATTCGTCCAATCTTGACGAAAGTAAAATAAATAGGTTTTCAGATTTTCTTGTAGAATTTTGTGACGTGTTCTTAAAGAAAATTGTTGTTGGAAATTGTGATGTTGTTCAACATTCTATAATTGTTCAAGTTGTTTCCTCGATTAAGCAGGTGCTCGACGAATCCTTTTGCATTTACGAGAGAAGGTGAAAAAAATAATTAAGGAGATAAAAGAACAAGGCGTAATTGAGGAGTTTCAAAATCCCTGGATTTCTCCTGCTGTCTTGGTCAGGAAAAAAGATGGGACAATAAGGTTTTGTGTGGATTACCGAAAGTTAAATGTTGTAACTAATAAAGATCAATCCCTAGGATTGATGATATATTCGACCAACTCTCAGGTAATGTTTGGTTCTTTACCTTAGATTTGAAAAGCGGTTACTGGCAAATTAAGATTCGTCCCGAAGATCGTGAGAAGAATGCTTTCTCTGTCGGGAGGGAGCTGTGGCAGTTTACCGTCATGCCCTTTGGTCTGTGTAACGCTCTCGCGACTTTCAAGCGTCTCATGGAAAAAGTTTTTAAAGAGTATATGTCAAAAATTTGCCTGGTTTATTTAGATTACGTTATTGTTTTCGGGAAAAGTTTCGAGGAAATGTTAAAGAATCTTAGAATACTTTTTCGACGAATTTGGGAGGTCAAATTAAAGATTAATCTTGGAAGATGTGTTTTCTTTTCTAAAAGTGTTAAATATTTGGGGTATGTCATTTCCGCAGGTGGCATTACTACCGATCCTGAAAAAGTTTCTGCTTTGAGAAACTGATCGGTTCCGCATTCTAAAAAACAATTGCGTAGTTTTCTCGGTTTTTGCTCTTACTACCGAAAATTTGTGAAAGATTTTTCTTCTGTTGCAAAGCCCCTTTTTGTGCTCACGGAAGATAAAATCAAATTTGCTTGGGGAAAGGAATGTCAAGATGCATTTGACAAACTGAAGGACATTTTGTCCTTTTCTCCCATGCTTTCTTTCCCGAGTGGGGAAGGTGAATTTATTTTGGACATCGATGCTTCGAATATTAGTATCGGTGCAGTCCTCTCCCAAAGGCAAGCAGGAGTGAAGAGAGTTATCGCGTATTTCAGTCGTGTTTTAAATAAGGCTGAAAGGAATTATTGTGTGACTCGCCGTGAACTTTTGGCCATTGTTGAGTCAGTTAAGTCTTTTACTCATTATTTATTGGGACGAAAATTCTTTATTCGCACCGATCATGTTTCTTTAAAGTGGCTAATGTCTTTCAGGGAATTGGAAGGTCAACTTGCTCGTTGGTTAGAAAGGTTGCAACGCTTTGAGTTTGAAGTTGTCTATCGGAAAGACCAGTCTCACAGGAACGCGGATGAAATGTCTCGACGGTTGTGTGAATCTTCAGGGTGCAAATATTGCACCATAGTGGAAGAGAAAAGCGCTCAGGGATTAGAGATCACGATAGCTCAGATTTTTTCCCCGAAAGTAACGTGTGGAATGGCGTAGACATCAGAGGGAAGATCCTTGTATCATGTCGATCATCCGTAGGAAGAAGGCGGGAGAGACTCCTCCATATACAAAGCTCGCTTTTCAGGATGTATCGGTCATATTGGGATGCTCTCTGTCTCTGGAACGATATTCTTTACAGAAAATGGTTCGCTCCGAATTTGAAGTCGACTACTCTTCAACTTGTTTCCCGCAAACGAGTTAAGGAAATTTTGTTGCAGATGGTTGGATAATCTGGCTGTTCAATCCTCAGAGGACGAAGGGTTTAGCTTCTACATTGCAAAGAAATTGGAAAGGTCCTCATTTCGTTGTATAAAAATTGAGTGAAATAGTTTGTTGCATTCGTAATCTTCTAAGTATCGTAAGAAAATTGTTCATTCCGACAGGATGACTTCTTATAAAAAAAGAGGCTAATGTAAATTCACTAGGTGCAAATTAGGAAGTCAGAGCCCAGATTCTTTAGAAATTAAGACTGTAGAAATTAAGTAAAATTGTTTTTGTTTTCTGTTTTTGTTACTGTTTGATTTTTCAGAGTTTGTCGTCATGGAGGAAAAGTCGGGCGGAAGATTCTCTTGGGAACCGTTCCGTTAGAATCTTCGAGGACAACCAACTTTGTCCATGCGGGGAAATCTCTAAGTTTTAAGAAGACTCGCCCACGGTTTTTGAGCCGTGGTTTTTCAGGTGGGACGTAAGGCCGGATCTACAATAGATGTAGTAAGCCTTATGCCATAAGAAATTGATCAATTATAATCGAATATGAGAAAAATAATCGAATATAATTGGTTAATTCCTTATAGCATAAGGTTTACTACACTATTGTAAATCCGGGCTAAAGTAAATGCCGAGGCAGAGACTTGAGGAATCCATTTGGGATGACGGGACCACAGTGGTTACCCCCCTCTTGTCCGAAGAAGTGAA
Source organism: Monomorium pharaonis (assembly GCF_013373865.1). Taxonomy (NCBI): domain Eukaryota; kingdom Metazoa; phylum Arthropoda; class Insecta; order Hymenoptera; family Formicidae; genus Monomorium; species Monomorium pharaonis. The sequence continues at coordinate 14,962,170 of NC_050472.1, read as the reverse complement.
GAGGGAACACCGCCGTGGGATGGTTTCTCTGCGTGGGTGCAACTACGAGGAGGAGCTTCGGAACGGAAGTAGAGAAGAGAAACTTTCCGGAGGAGGGGATTCTTCTGGAAGGCTGGACAACGGAGTCTGAAACGGTAACTCGGGCAGCAGTCCGGGGTAGGACAAGGTCGAAGCTCCCGGGGCAACTCAATTTCCACATTTAATTGTCGGGACAACAACTTATAAAGAAGGGGGGGGGGCAATGTTACGCTTCTGCCTGTTTGATCGGTCAGCTGTTCTGACCGATCAATAAATTGATTTTCTGTGAGGAGCGTTGTCAGCTGTCTTCGACTTGACAACGCCGATAAACAGAGAGTTGAATCTCGGACTTGCGCTGAGGTTGACGTGTATTCTTTTGCTCGGAATAAAGCTATACGTTTTGAGTTAAAAAGTGTCTTATTCCTTTCCCCGGCGTGCGCGTAACAGTATTTTACATTTAAGGTGTATTTAAATGAGAGCACAAAAGGGAGAGCAAAAAGCGGAAGCAGAAGATAACCAAATAAGCGAAACCAAAGTAAAGAAGCAAATCAACAGGTTAATCCTTATGTGCACACCCGGGTGCCCACTTTGTCGTATTTTTGCTTAACTTGAATAAAAATTGAAATCTCGACATAAGCCTTCAAATCCCCATTATTTAACTCTTTTAGAAACTAAAAACACACTGATAACTTTTTTCAAATTTTTTGAACCTAAACTAAATGACGTTAAAGTGCTTAACGGACACACCCAGGTACCCGGGTACCCATTGGATGAAAAATGATCTTTTAATTCGGGAATCAAGAGACACGGTAGTGGCTCGCGCCAAGTGAAGGCGCAGCGCGAGTTCGATCGTGTTCTTTACGTGAGTACGCGACTTGAGCGCACCCGAGATTATCGGATCTCAGAAATGGCTAATCTGATCGAGTTCTAACTAAGCTCAATCGAAAGTTTGGGGTCGATTTATATAAAAAAACTATTGTTATTTCCTTTCCTGCCCTACGAGTGGATGTATCGCGGCGCAAAGTCCGAAATGTCAAAATTTCATTTAAGATACGTTGTCGTAATTGTCGTCAACCTTGTAGGTATCTCTACAGGTGTCGGCATGAGGGACGAAAATCCATCTCGCGTATCTGCTACCGTGTGACGTTCGTCTCTATAGCACAGTGTATAAGTTATGTGGGTCGCCAGTGACTCGCTCACGCCACGCGTGTTGTGCAATGTAAGGTTATATTGAATTTATATTATGAATGACAGTTTTGTAAAGCATTGTGAAGCAGTGCATTGTTATACCGTTTGATGTATTTTTCAACAATAATTTTGATTTTAACTATCCAGATAGCCAGTTGATATAATAAAGATATTAGCATCTTGCTACGCATTTATGTCGTCCCTTGTGCTGTTGTTTGCTAGCATTCGATGTCGGAAATAAAATTTTTTGCACGTTTCAAACATTATGCTAGCATTACTTAAGATTAGTGTCGAATGCTAGCAAACAGCACAAGGGACGACGTAAATGCGTAGCAAGATGCTAACATCTTTATTAGCAACATGAGAACAATTTGTGCTTATACATACATTTGTGGCTATCTGGGTAAGTTGTAAAAGTTCCTGGCGGTACTTTGCTTCCTTTTTCTTTTTTTTTCTATAGAACCGAAACGTTACTATTACTTCGAAGTATTTTTGGGGAACCGCGTACCTCGGTGGAAATCCCGGTGATGATCGAGAAATCCTAGCAGAACTCCGCGTTCCGCACGATCGACCTGGTCCTTACGGCGGTCCGATTCCGCTCGCACGTTCCTCCTATTCCGTTGTTCCTCCGGCTTGAGTGCACGCTACGCACACGTGCATCTTACCGGTTCCCGGTCACTTCCTCGTGTAGGCACCTGGAAGCTCGCCCGATGAGACAAGGGCAAGAATAATAAAAGAACTAACACTCAATTCGAGAGTAACGAAAACGTATATGTATTTCTTTGTTCAGGTACAACTCAGTCTAGTAGGTCGCACGCATGCGAGACTGACGTCCGTACAATATCACCGCCTGAACGAGAGTGACTTTTCCCGCTTATCGGTCGCTACTCGGAACTCGTTCCGAATATCTCGCCGGCTTCCAGAATATTCAACGCCGTTACATCGCACGTCATGTCACGTCTTGTCCGTTTGATAGGTATGCAGGCTTCGATGCTCCGGAGTCGCATCAGCTGTCAAGGTGAGTGGCGCCATCTCTCGGCGTTACGAGCACGCATCTTTCACGCTCGGCCATCCTGAATTTCACTGCGTCCTGCAGTGGCGGCAGTTGAACGCTTGTAAATTTTACAATTTAGTCTGAGGTTCGCATACACCGGATATACCTACGGATTTTACATACTAAGTTTGTTTTACATACATGTATACATCTTACAGGTTACTCTAACTTATATGCTACATACATAAATGGTCGTTAAGTGTGGGAGAATTTAGCTTTACCCAGCGTTTGATTTTGTCAAACGACAGGACTGTGTTTAATGGTCCTGAGTACAGTTAAATCTGGGAATTTCTCTCTTTCACAACGTAAAAATTATTTCCTAACACTTTGGAAATTTGATATGGCCCTCTGTAATTTGGGTTAAATTTCGCGCCCTCTCCGGGTTCTCTCGTCGTGTCTTTTATTTGTACTCCCCCTCGTGATATATAGGGAGCGTCCCAGATGCGCACAGTAATAAACGGACACAGCAGGCTGAGTGAAACGGACACAGTAACAAACGGACACAGACCAAATGGACACAGTAATAAACGGACACAGTAACAAACGGACACAGTAACAAACGGACACAGAGCGAAACGGACACAGTAACAAACGGAGACAGACCAAATGCGCACGGACCAAATGCACACGGACCAAATGCGCACACTGCACATGCGCACACTGCACGTGCGCACGGACCAAATGCAATCCATGTACATTGCAAGCAGAGTAAAGTCCACATAGGTTAGCGACTTGGACGGGGTGGGTGCGGGAGGGGGCCGAAGGCCCCCCTTGCACCCCCCCCCCGTGTGTGTGTGTGTGTGTGCGTGCAAAGCATTCACTGCATCACATGGGTTTGCGACTTTCCGTGTATGCATTTGGTCCGTGCGCATGTGCAGTGTGCGCATTTGGTCTGTGTCCGTTTCGCTCTGTGCGCATTTGGTCTGTGTCCGTTTCGCACTGTGTCCGTTTCGCTCTGTGCGCATTTGGTCTGTGTCCGTTTCGCACTGTGTCCATTTGTTACTGTGTCTGTTTCGCACTGTGTCCGTTTATTACTGTGTCCGTTTGGTCTGTGTCCGTTTGTTACTGTGTCCGTTTCACTCAGCTTGCTGTGTCCGTTTATTACTGTGCGCATCTGGGACTCATTCGATATATAGTAAGCTTTTTCAAGTTGCTATCCTTCAAGTTGCCGTCTCTCTTTCTTTTTTTATGTCTACGTCTATGTTGACTAGTTCCCTATGAATTCCCTATGAACTGCGTCAAAGGGAAATCAGAGTGGCACCGCTGATCGTAACTGAGCATAAGTTTCGCGGGAGTTGTATTAATCACTTTGTAAAATGTATTATTAATTACGTATTGGATAGTTGCTAAGCTGGCTTTCCATTCTTCTGGCGCGCCCATTATTTTCGTTAAAGTATTTTTAATAAAGCAATTGACTCTTTCGACCGTACCGTTCGTCCACGGGGATGCCACCGCGAACTTCCTATGCTCGATTTTATGTTTCGCGACGTATTCGTTGAATTCCGCCGAAGTGAAGCAAGTTCCGCGATCGATTAAAATTTCCGTTGTTTTCCCGAATGTATAAACAATCGTGTTTAGGTTCTCTATAACCTCTCGTGTCGAGGTCGTTCGGCACGCAAACAACCACGTAAACCGTGTATGTACACGTGTCCATCACCACCAAAATGTGTTTGTAATTATCTTTTATTTCTTTCAGGGGCCCGAAGTGATCCAAGTGAAGGACATTTATCACCCGAGTGGCAGCGGGATACACGGACGTCTCTCCCTTGAACCAGTTTGGTGCGTCGTTTGCCATTAAGCAAGTGAGACAATTTTCTAAGTGATCTATAACCCTCTTCCGTAATGACGGAAATCAATACGTTTGCTTTATACTGTTTAGCGTCCTTTCTAAGCCAACATGCCCCAAATCATTGTGGTGGGCGCAAATTACATTAGCCACCATTGGCTCTGGCACTACGAATTTAGGCCCGCTCGCCTTTTTTTTGTACACTAAGTTTTGTACACTAAAATATCATATATCAATTCGAACTTATCGCTGTCCTTGTATTCTAATTCGTAACATATTTCTATACGGGTCGGTAAGTTGCCGTACTTCTAACTCTTACTCTAACGACAATGCGTTAACATGGGAGCGTCCGAAATGACCACGTTCGAAATAGCCACGCGTGAATTTGACCACGTTCGAAGTGGTCACGTTCGAAACGGCCACGTTCGAAATGGCCACGTTCAGAATCGCCACGGAAAATATTGTACACGGTTCAATTTGCCCACGTTTGAAATGGCTACGTTCGAAATGGACACGTTCAGGATGGTCACGTTCGGAATAGCCACGGGAAATATTGCACAGAGTTTAATTTGCCCACGTTCGTAACGGCTACGTCCGAAATGGCCACGTTCGGAACGGCCACGTTCGAAACGGCCACGTATGTTTTACTTGATTTCTAATACAATGCACATGGGTTAGCAACTTGAACGGGGTGGATGCGGGAGGGGGGCCGAAGGCCTTGCACTCCCCTTGTGTGTGTGTGTGTGTGTGTGTGTGTGTGTGTGTGTGTGTGTGTGTGTGTGTGTGTGTGTGTGTGTGTGTGTGTGTGTGTGTGTGTGCAAAGCATTCTCTGCAACACATGGGTTTGCGACTTCCACGCAAAACAAATGCTCGTTAAAATACGTATATAGATATTTAAATATTTACAGCGAGAAATAGTACATCGATTCGACATCGAAATCATTATTTTAATGTCGATGTTCGACGTTTCTCACTGGACCCAGTGAGAAATAGTACATCGATTCGATGTCGAATTCATTATCGTTTCTCAATTGATATTTACGCATTTTTTGCATGACTTGTGCTAGAAAGAGTATGCGCTTGTAACTAAGAAGTATGAGGATATGACCGCTGCGCTTGTTCAAGTAAAATATACGTGGCCATTTCGAACGTGGCAAATTTGAATGTGGCCATTCCGAACGTGGCTGTTCCGAACGTAGCCGTTCCGAACGTGGCCGTTTTGTACGTGGTCGTTTCAAACGTGGGCAAATTGAACTCCGCGCAATATTTTCCGTGGCCATTCCAAACGTGGCTGTTTTGAAAGTAGCCATTTTGAACGTGGCCATTTTGGACGTGGCCGTTTCGGACGTGGCCATTTCGAACATGGGCAAATTGAACTCCGTGCAATATTTTCCGTGGCCATTCCGAACGTGGTCAAATTAACGCGTGACCATTTCGAACGTGGACAAATTATATCCACTCAAAAAGTTTGATCTCATCTTAAGTGGTAATCAGAAGGCTGCGTGGAATGCTTTCCGACTGGTGGCAATCAAATTTCTGGGAAATGAAAAATCTATTAAGCTAATTACAAAGAGCTTGTGGACAACATGTTAGCAATGTATCAGAAATTAGGCTGCTACATGTCATTGAAAATTCACTTTCTTCACTCTCACTTGGATTTCTTTCCCGACAACTGCGGTGCGGTGAGCGATGAATATGGGGAACGTATTCACCAGGACATCTCAATCATGGAAAAGCGATATCAAAGTAAATGGAGTACAGCAATAATAGCGGACTATTGTTCAACTCTGGTAAGAGATGATCCACAATATAAATATAAGCAACAGGTATAGCGCGGTATGTAATTCCTTATATGCAGTTCCTTATAAATAAACACAAATGAAAACAAAATAAATTCAGAATTGTTCTTTAACCCTTTGTAGCATACATTTTTTTTACATAAGATTGACCTGAAATTTGTAACTCGGGGGTTTTTGGGGTAGCTGATTATAAATGTGAACTTAAAATTTCGATATTCGAAATGGCGGATTTAATATTCTAAGTACCAAGTTTCATTTAAAAATACCTATTTTTGCAATTCAAGTCCGCCATATTGGATTCGCCATTTTGAATTGTAATATGGAACGCAATTCCTTGTTGTTGTATTGTCAAAATCATTTGTGAATGAAAGGAATGTCTAAAACGCTCCACTGGAAACTTACAATGGATATAGACAAATAGACAGGTATATACAAACATCTGCCAATAAAGTTTACAATCGCTCTAGGAATGCAAATATTATATTTGCAAAATATTGAATCTGTTCTTGATAAAGTAAAAGATATAAGCTTTTTTTTGAGACGTTTGCGAATTATTTATCGGGAAAGGTTCAGTGGTGCACAATACAATTGGACACGTTGCAATTGCCCACCGTGCTATTAGACACGAAACATTAAGCACCGTTCAATTGTGCACCGCTTGATTAAACACTGTTCGATTAAACACCATTCGATTGGACACTGTTCGATTGCGCACTGTTCAGTTGCGCACCGTTCAATTGCATACCGTTCAGTTGCACACCGTTCAATTGCACACCGTTCAATCAAACGCATATTAAATATTCATACATTATGGCTGCGTTTGCAATGTGTACATAGGTTAGCGACTTGGACGAGCTGGGTGCGGGAGAGGGGTCGAAGGCTCTGAAAAGAGGCCAAGTTGGTGTTCCTTCCCAAAGAGGGCAAGGAGGGCGGGACGCCCTCCGCCTATAGGCCAATTTGTCTGCTCGACGAGACCGGCAGGCTATTCGAGCGTGTGGTTGCCGGCCGAGTCAACCGCCATCTGAGCGGGGACGGTCCGCAGCTCCACCGGGAGCAGTACGGCTTCCGCGAGGGCAGATCAACAATCGACGCGATCTTGCGCATCCGTGCCCTCGCGGGAGAGACGGTGGAGCGGGGCGGGGTGACGATAGGAGTCGCGTTAGACTCGCAACGCGTTCAACACCCTGCCCTACGACCGGATACGCGGGGTGCTGATACGACACGAGGTGCTCGCGTATCTGCGAGGGGTCGTAGCAGACTATCTTCGCTGCAGGCAGTTGGCCTACCGGGACCAGGACGGGGTTCTGATGCGGAAGGCCGTGCACCGGGGTGTCCCGCAGGGATCCGTTCTGGGGCCCCTACTGTAGAACCTCGGGTACGACACGGTCCCGCAAATTGCCCTCCCCCCCGGCTGCGGTGTCGTGTGTTACGACACATTGTGGTGGCCGGGGAGTCCGACTGGGGGGAGGCAAGGAGAACGGCAGAGCAAGTCGTGCGCGCCATCGAGGGTATGGGCCTCGAGGTGGAGCGGCAAAAGACGGAGGCCCTGTACTTCCACCAGGCCTCCGTTAGGGGTGGTCCCCCGCCAACCGAGAGGCCTGGGTCCTCATTGGCGACACCCCCGTCCGGATCGGGCCCTATACGTCAAATACCTGGGCCTGATCCTGGACGGTTCTTGGAGCTTCGGCGAGCACTTCCGCCGATTGGCCCCGCGTCTGGAGAGGGCGGCGATCGCGCTGGGTCGCCTGCTTCCCAACGTGGGAGACCCCGGGGCGGGAGTGCGCCGCGTGTATGGAGAGGTCGTGGGGTCTATGGCCCCGTACGGTGCGCCCATTTGGACCGGCGCCCTGATGGCTAAAAAAATCAAAGAAGCGTGTCGCTGCTGCACTCCGTGCAGCGCCATATGGCCATCAGGGCTGCGAAGGCGTATCGCACGACCTCCCACGCGGCGGCGACGGCCCTGTCAAGCATGTCCCCCCTGGATCTGGTCGCAAAGGCTCAGGCCCGAGTTTACGAGTAGACGCGACGGATCCGGGAGGGGGGCGGGATGGTGACGGACGGGGTCCGTCGCTTACTGAGGCTCCAGGCCCGGCAGTCCCTTATCGAAGAATGGCGCGCGCGCGCCTGAGCAGCAATGGACCGTCGGGGCCCTGGCCCCGGTGCTGGCGGACCGGGATTGAGGCAGGGTGTCTTTCCGGGAGCGGGCGGTCGGGAGAGAAGCGGAGGCTGCCTGGGACAACGTTTGATCCCTGCCCTCCGCTCCCCCGACCGGAGAGAAAAAACCCCGGGGAGCAAAACATCAGGCCCCCCCCCCCCGTCTCTCTTCCTCCGCACATTGCGGGGTGAGAGAAAGAGAGAGAAAGAGAGAGAGGGGGGGTGAGAGGGGAGAGAGAGAGAGAGAGAGAGAGAGAGAGAGAGAGAGAGAGAGAGAGAGAGAGAGAGAGAGAGAGAAAAGCGTTTATTCAGGGTTCTAGGGCAAGCCCTCTAAGAACATACAGAAAATGGATTAGTACATTAAATTGATCGTTTCGAGAAATAACAATGGAATATAATACATCGCTTAGAAAACAGAAAAAATGATTAAGGACAATACTAGGGTAGAAATAATCTTACATGATACCACGGAATAAAAAGCAAGAGAAGTACGCCAGGTACGTAATCGTGACCCGCGAGGGAACGCAACGAGTCGCACCGAAGACAGATATCGAGGTTGAGTTTAAAATAAAGATTTAAAATAAGAATACAAAAATTAATAATTAAAAATTAATAATTAATAATTGAAGCGCTTGGAGCACTTGGAAACGCAAGCTCCGGGGGATGGGGGGGAAGGAAAGGGGGGAAGGGGGGGTACCAACCTAGCTCGCCGCACTCCACAGATGGCGGAAAAGGGCGCCCCTGAATTCGTTCATAGACCCGGACGAACGTACGGCTGTCGGCAGTGAGTTCCAGAGGATTGCGCCCGCTGACTGGAAGGAGCGCTGGAATGTGGCGGTTCGGCAGAGAGGAACGGCCAGATCTAGAGAGGAGGCCCGGGAGTTTGGACGAAGAGGAGTATAAGGGCGTAGGGTGGAAGCAATATAGGACGGGACCCCGGACCGAATAACCGAATAGAGGAAACAGCCGACGAGGTAGGTCCTCCGGTCGTCCGGACAGCCAGCGCAGGGCACGGTAATGCGGCGAGATGTGCTCGTCCCTCCGCAAGCCGAAAATGAAACGGACGCAGGTATTGGTGAGCCGTCGAAGTTTCAGCCTATCCTGACCCGTGAGGTCCGTGAAAATGGCCGCGCCGTAATTGATAATGGGGAAGATGAGAGAGGACACCAGCCGAACGCGCAGCGGAACGGCGAGACAATTCTTCATGGCCTTGAGCCTTCAGAGAACGCCATTGACCCTCTGTGAGGTGACTCTGATGTGATCGGTCCAGCTTAGCGTGTTTGAGAGGATGACCCCAAGATCGGTAACCCGGTTCACGACCTCGATGGGGGATCCGTCGAGTAAGAGCACAATGTCGCTCCCAGCCATGCTGTTGACATGACGAGAGCTACCCAGGAGTATTGCCTTTGTCTTGCCGGCATTCAACCTTAGCCCATTGTCAGCCGCCCAGCCCCCGATCGCCGCGATGTCCTCCCTCAACCTTCCCAAGGCCAAATCGAGTTCGCTAGGAGGAAAGTGAATATATATCTGCAGATCGTCGGCGTAGAGGACATGAGAAGAGTGCCTCAGCGAATGTCGTAAATCGTTAATGAAAATTGTGAAGAGAAGGGGGCCCAGGACAGAGCCCTGAGGAACTCCGGAAATGACCGGGCTCCAGGATGAAAAGGAGCCATCTGAGCCTCGCACTCTCTGCAGACGTCCGGAGAGATAGGATCTAAACCACGACAGGCAAGGAGAGGAGACATGGAAGGAGCCGAGCTTTCGAAGGAGCAGATCGTGCTGGACGGAGTCGAACGCTTTAGAAAAATCGAAAAGCACAAGCAGGGTAACTTTCCTCCCGTCAACGGCTCGCCTGACGTCGTCGATCATCTTGACCAACGCGGATTGTGTGCTGTGGCCCCTCCGAAAGCCGGCCTGGTGAGGATCAAGGACATGTAGGCCATCGAGATGGGCGGAAAGCTGGTCGAAAACAATGCGCTCGAGGACCTTGGAAAGATGACAGAGGATGGAGATAGGGCGATAGTCGGCAAGGGAGCTTGGAGTTTTAATTTTTGGTAGGGGGAGGATATGGGAAAGTTTCCATGGGAGTGGGAAGATGGAGGAATTCAGGGATGCATTAAATAGATCAAGGATGAATAGAAATATCACTAGCAAACTGTCCATGATCATGCGGCGGTCAACGCCGTCGGGGCCAGTGGAGCGCGAGGTAGATTTGATGAGAGCTCTAAGCAAAGTGTCGGGAGTAACATGGAGGAAATAAAAGGTAGAGGGATCAGCAAGTTGAGAGGCGTGGGTACGAGAAGGAGAGGGGGGGACAGCGAGGAGGCAAAGAATCCGGATGAGTTAGGACAGGGACAGGAGAGGAGGGGGAAAAGGAGAGGGGACAGGGGAGAGTGGGGGGTAGGGAAGAATGGTGATAAGCGGAGGAGAAAAAAATGTTGAGCTTGTCAAGAGAGAACTCGGGGGTGGAGGACAGCTTGGACTTAGCGAGACCGAGCGACCTGAGCTCGCCCCACAAACGGGCGGGGTCGGTGACGGACCCGAGCCTGTTCCTCAGATACATGGCTCTAGCCTCGTCGATCCGTAGCCCGACCTCGTTGCGAAGAGAGCGGAACGCGTTCAGGAGGGCCGGAGAAGGATGAAGACGGAAAGCCCTTCTTATTGCGTCGCGCTCCCGCATAAGTGCACGAATGGTATTGTTGAGCCAGGGAGCCGGGGGCCGCCTGGCCCTAACCATGCGAAGAGGAGCGTGGAGATCTCGTGTTGATACAAGGGCATGCGTGAAAATGGAGACTTTTTCATCCAGCGCGATGGAACTGTTAAGATAGGACCAGTCGAGAGATTGGAGAGAGGAGCAGAATTGTTCGGTGTTAAAATTGGAGTAGTCTCGCATGCTGAAGGTGCGGGGTGGTCCCCGGTGCACGAGGAGGTCAAGTGTGACTTCGATCAGATCATGCATCGATAGGAAGGAAAGAGGGAATTGGCGAAAGGATAGGAGCGTAGATCGATCGCTAAGGAAACAGTAATCTATGCGGGTCTGAGAGGAAGAGGTATAATGCGTGTTGTCGAATGGTACGATGAAGAGGTGATTGCTGGAACAGAATTCGCGAAGACAGTCAGAGTCGTGGGAGGACCGATTTAAGTCGGTGTTGAAGTCGCCAATGATTATAACAACGGAGAAAGAAGGATGGAGCCTGTCATAATCAGCCTGAAAATATGAGAAGTGCCCCGCCTTGGGGGGGCGGTAAACAATGGCGAGCAAAAGCGACCGATTGGCGTGCAGTGAGATTCGGAGGAATATATATTCGGGATGTCCGGAATATAAAGCAGGCGAGGCGGCGAGGACGGTCGACCCAATGCGATCGTACAGTCCGACGCCGCCGCCCCCCCTCCCCTCTCTGTCGAGCCTTATCAGCCGATAACCGGCTAAGCGGACGAAGTCGTCTGGGACGCGAGGCTTTAGCCAGGTCTCAGACATCGCGATAAGATCATAGTGGTCGCGCGAGAAATAGTGATTAAACTCGGCAAAGTGGGGGAGGAGGGACTGACAATTCACATGACATATTCGCAAGGATCCGGACGGCGCGGAAATACCGGAGGTCGGATATCAATCTCTACGAGACGCAAGCTTTTTAGGAATTGCACCGCGACCGGCGGGAGCAGCCCCGGGGGGAGAAGGTCCCCCCGCGGCCGCCCGCGCCGGAAGCGGTCGGGGGACACCCACGAACGGCCCATCCCCAGCGACGTCCCCAGCGGCGGTCCGCCGGGAAAGCGCGGCCGAACCGCGCGGGTCCGAGGGGGGGGGGGGCAGCGGAGAGGGCAAGCTCAGAGGCGGCCCGCGGAGGCTCCCCGCCAGTGATGGCCTCAAGATGTTCTAAATCTCGTACTCGGACGGGAGGCCCGTCCGGATGTAACTTTACAAATATGTAGCCGCCGCGGACCCAGGCGCGACTAAGCGTGTCCCCCCCAGCCGCTCGCCTTGCGACCGCAAGTGTCGCACGCACAGACGCGGGTAGTCTCTCATTGATATCGATCCGAGACCCCGCGAGAGACGACGAGATCTTACAAGGGGACCTTACGGGTCATGGAACACCGATTTTTTTTATACTTATAGGATTTGAAGATCAGTACCCGGACTTCAATTTCCTAAAGCAGTACGACGCGCTTCTCAAAAATACTCGAGAAAATCGATTTTGAAGATTTCCGATATCTGTAAGTACAAAAAATTTTAACCTATTGTCAGAGCCGCTTGTAGCCGAGCGCACAGAGCTCTAGTTTCGTAAGCGCGGAGTCGCTGGTTCGATTCTCGCTCTGGCCTCAATTTTTTTTTCATAAGTTAATAAAGTTTTTTTTTAAATCCTATATCTTAACATTTATCAAATTGAAATGCTAATTAATTATTAAATATTTATTCGTTATTTTTTAAATAAAAATTAAATTGGCTCATGTAATACTGACGAGTAATGTCAAATGTATTTATTATTAATATATTTTATAATATACATGAATTAATAACTCATAAAAATTAAACAACCATTTTTATAAATATTATTTTTGTTTTTTATATTATTTTTGTATTTACTCGTAATCTCTTAAAAAGTATTTCATTTTCTTTAATGTTTTCCATTTTTTGTACCAAATTTTAATTTATTATAAATATTCGCATTTTCAATCAAGTAGTAATTAAAAATAAAAAAATGTTAATTTTTATTTAAAAAATAACAAATAAATATTTAATAATTAATTAGCATTTCAATTTGATAAATGTTAAGATATAGGATTAAAAAAAAAACTTTATTAACTTATGAAAAAAAAATTGAGGCCAGAGCGAGAATCGAACCAGCGACTCCGCGCTTACGAAACTAGAGCTCTGTGCGCTCGGCTACGAGCGGCTCTGACAATAGGTTAAACTTTTCTGTACTTACAGATATCGGAAATCTTCAAAATCGATTTTCTCGAGTATTTTTGAGAAGCGCGTCGTACTGCTTTAGGAAATTGAAGTCCGGGTACTGATCTTTAAATCCTATAAGTATAAAAAAAATCGGTGTTCCATGACCCGTAAGGTCCCCTTGTTAGAAACCTCCAGCACTCCCTTCAATCTTTTCCCGCTGATCCACCGATCGCGAACGTCGGGAGACATTAGTCGCACCACCAAAGGCCGAGGGCGGCCGCCGGAGGCAGGGATGCGAAAACAAGTAACGATGTCGGTGGGGTTGACCTCGACGCTGAGAGCAGCAGCAATGCCGGCGACGATGCCGCGCAGATCCTTCAGGCTGTTCTCTCTGACTCCGAAGAGAATTATCTCCGAGCTTAGCTTTGCCCTTTCGAGTGCCACCAGTCGCGCCTCGAATTGAGAACCGGAGCTGGCCCGTCCCGGCAATGGTGTTCGGTCCTCCAGGGCGCGGACACGTCCATTGAGCTCGGTTGTCGTAGTAGCAAGAGCGTCGGTTCTGGCGGCAAGGTCACTATGCAGTGAGACACATCGCTGGATGCTGATCTCCAGCACGCTCAACTGCGAGTTTATCGTAATGAGCCCCTGCAGCTTGGTTTCAATGCTCTCGATCTTCCGTAGCATCTTAGTAACGAGCCCTTTGAGATCTTTGAGATCGGTCTCCTCATCTGTCGCCTCCGCCTGACTCCCCGGGGGAAGGCGAGGGGGATCACCGAGTGTGGGAACCACATGACATAGACATAGCGGGCAAGGATGTCCAGAACTGCCCCGAGACGTGTCGATGTCATACTCCGATCCGGCCAGCGATATCAAGCAGTCGGTGTGAAAGACGTGTCGCGCCGCGCACACGCTGTGGAGTGCGCACGCCGCGGAGATAAATCTCTTACAATGCCCGCATGTGAGTGTCATGTTCGGCGCGCTATAATTTTGGAAAGACTCACGCCGATAGCACGCAGACGAAGCAGCCGATGGTGGGGCGGGCAGGAGCACGGAGGCGCGTGCGCCGAGAAAAGACGGCCAACAGCGAACAATGGATACCACCAAATGCGATGATGAAGAGACCGAGAAAATCGCCGAGAAACCCCACAAGAAGGCAAGGGGTACTCACCGCGTGAGGAGAATATCGAGAAAATGCGCCCTCGATTGATGATCTAGAAGAAAAAACCGCCCCGAGGGACATCAAACGGCAGAAAAGCAAATCGAAAGCGGAGCACCAACAAAACACGTCCACTCGCACTTACGTACCGAGGAGAGAGAGAGAGAGAGAGAGAGAGAGAGAGAGAGAGAGAGAGAGAGAGAGAGTGGTGGCAAAGGGGAAGAAACGTTAAGTCTCCCCCGCCCCCGCATACGGACCGGTCCAAATCATATTGACTGTCCGGGGGAGCGGGGCTTTCCTCTTAACTGGAGACGTCCACTCTGCTCCTCCGGAGGAATGCGAGCGCCGCCATATGGCGCGCCAGCGTGGGGGGCTCACCGGCAGTTATGCTGGATAGCGATTCCCGGTGGGTCCCCCAAATCACGCCGTTTAAGCCATCCGAGGTGGGTTTAGTGGGTAGTACGGGTATTGCACGCGAGCGGAAAAGACTAGCCTTCCCGCTCGCAAACCCGCGAGTCCCACATAATCCCCGCCCGTGAGTCATCGGTGGCGGGGGTATGCGTAAATGCATTCCCACCTCGTAAAAAAAGGGGGGCCAAAGGCCCCCCTTGCACCCCCCCCCCGTGTGTGTGTGTATGTATGTAAAGCATTCACTGCACCAAATGAGTTTGCAACTTAAATGGTGTGCAATTGAACGTTGTGGAATTGAACGATGTGCAATGTTTCGTGTCTAATAGCACGGTAAGCAATTGCAACGTGTCCAATTGAACGGTGTCCAATCGAACTGTATCTAAACAAACTGTGCGCAATTGAACGGTGTGCAATGTTTCGTGTCTAGTAGCACGGTAGGCAATTGCAACGTGTTCAATTGTACTGTGCGCAAATGAAGGCCTCTCTTATTTATCATGTTCCGTTAAAAAGTTACACTCGATCAAAAACAGCCAAAATAGCGTTTTTTGAGGGTTGTAACTGCTTATATCTTTGAAACTAGAGCCAATGAACAATTTTCACGAACATATTCGGATTCAGCGCACCCAAGTTAGTAAAGATTGACTGATTTTGTTTTTGAAGCAGAAAATGTGTCCAAATTTGTTGACCAGTGTAATTAATGTTAAGTTTATAGTTAACTTTGAAATTGACATATAATAATTAAATAATAACCGGTTAACGTAAAAATTATTCAAAAAGTTTATGTTGTAGGTATTATTACAGAGAATTATTAACGTCAGTAATTAGTCACTAATAAAACCTTATTAATACGTCGTATAATAATGAATTAACTGACGTTATTAATTAGTCAAGAATATGATGTCGGAAATGCTTTGTAGGATGGATAAATGATTGACGTAATTAATAGGTTAAAAAATGTTACTATTGCGTTTTAATTTGGTAACATGACGTTCACGACCTCAAATGACGAATTATTGACGTCCAGTGGACGACACTTTGCTACCTGGGTACATAAAACGAAAATTCTTTAAGAATTAACATCACAGTAAATTTTTGGAAAAATCGAATTTTTTTCCAAAGGAGGTGAACGTCAATGTAGAAAATCAATTGTATGGCGCAAGTATTGCAGATTAAAGGTAAATAAAAAAATTTTACATCAACTAAAACTTTAATTGCGGAGTAGTTAAGACTAGACCGGTTCTAACCCAGGTGCTCCGAGGGGGGAGCGGGTGTGCGGGGGGAACTTGTAGACGCGCGGGGGCATGACGTCACGCGGATCGGGGGTCTCGCGGTGCGGGAATTGCTGACGCGGGATTTTCGGGTCCGCGGCCGCGGTGCGGGAATCGCTGACGCATGATTTTCGGGTCCGCGACCGTAGAGGGGGAATCGGGATCCGCGACCGCCGCCGCCGCCGCCGCCGCCGTCCGCCACCGTCCACCGTCGCGGTACTCGCGCTCTCCCTTTATTGCGAATCTCTCTCTCTCACCCGTACGCGATCTCTTTCAGCAGCCATCGCCGCGGTGCTCTTACCACCGGGATCGCGTTTCACAGACACGTTCCACAGCTGTGGCCGTCACCGTGGAACGGTTGAGTGAAAGAGCATATACGAATATGAGAGAAAGAGAGTGAGAACAGTATGTGTGAGAGTTAGAGCGAGAGCGAGAAATTACATTGCATACAATGGTATTGAACTGCTATCAAACCGCATCATACAGATAAAGAACCGTTATCAAACTATTTTATACAGCTGCCGAATCATGGTTGAACCGCTATCGAACCACATCATACAGCTATCGAACCACTATTGAACCGTTATCAAACCGTATCATACAGCTATCGATCCGCTATGTAACCACTATCAAACTGCATCATACAGCTATTTAACTGCATTGTACAGCTATTTAACCGTTATCAAACTGAATCATACAGCTATCAAACTGCATTGTACAGCTATCGAACCACTATTGAACCGTTATCAAACCGTATCATACAACTATCGATCCACTATTGAACCGCTATGTAACCACTATCAAACTGCATCATACAGCTATCAAACTGCATTGTACAGCTATTTAACCGTTATCAAACTGAATCATACAGCTATCAAACTGCATTGTACAGCTATCAAACTGCATCATACAGCTATCAAACCGTATCATACAGCTATCGATCCGCTATTGAACCGCTATGTAACTACTATCAAACTGCATCATACAGCTATCAAACTGCATTGTACAGCTATTTAACCGTTATCAAACTGCATCATACAGCTATCAAACCGTATCATACAGCTATCGATCCGCTATTGAACCGCTATTTAACCACTATCAAACTGCATCATACAGCTATCAAACTGCATTGTACAGCTATCAAACTGCATCATACAGCTATCGAACCGTATCGTACAGCTATCGAACCGTTATCAAACTGCATCATACATCTATATATCTTATATGTACAGGAAAAGGTAGAAATAAACATTTTATTGCGTTTTATTTTTCTTTATTTTAAAAAAATTTCGCAATTATTTTGGTGTTGCAACCACCAGTTATATATTTTAAATACATTTTGTAAAGCACAATTCTTAACATGTTTTTCACATCGTATAGTATTACTAACATCTAGATTATTTAAAGATTCAATGTCTTCGTAATCCGCATCCAATGTCTTGATATATATCCCATCATCGGTATCGAGTATGTTTATCAACCATTCTCGTTTCTGAAGTCCCTTAACGTATACGATAGTTTTTCTGTCATCATCTTCCGTATTACACACAGCAGATGTAATCAGACGTTTCGCCATGCTGTACGGTATCATCCCGTCTTTCCATTGCAATCCATGATGATATGCAATCAACCAAGAAGCGCAAGACTTGTCGGATTTTGTAAGAACACGCCATGGCATGGGGCTAGCAAAAATGTAATGCGTGAAAACGAATCCTTTTCTCAGTACCGCCACTTCCTTTACGATAAATTTTTTATCGACAATGAATCCTTGCAGATCCACAAATGTCGGTACGATTATTATGAGTAACTCTTCAAGACTATACTTTAATACCAAATATCTCAGTTTTTATTAGTTTGATGTTACATAATTTTGCGCACTACGTTGGACAACGGACAATATTCAATTATACGATCATGTAAAATGAGACAATAAGCGGTAGTATTCGCGGGAACATTTTCTTTGCAATCAAATTCTATGCGCACATCTACGGTAGCACTCTTGACGGATTCGTTTTGTCGCGAACAGTCAATGACCGCAAAAGGTCCTTTTTCCAGGAATGTGATTACGTTGAGTAGCGTTTCACACTCATATCCATAATAAGATTTACCAAAACGTCGATACATGTCATACAGAATTGCATATCTAGATTTACGAAAGTCTAAATTCATATCGTCAAACGGATAAAATTCAGAGTTTAGATAAAGTTTTACGTTGGTCAAATTACAGTCGTCAAAGATTGTAACATCTTGTGACATGATGTTTTTTCGACCAGTCTGCAATGCAAAGATAACGAAGCGCGGTTTCTCGAGTTGAATTGCAGTTTTAACAGCCCATGAATGTTTCGTCGTACTCTGCAGCAAAGGGTACTCATACAGATCCCAGGAGCGAAAACTCATACTTAGACATTGTCCACTCTCCAAAGCTCGCAGCAATGTTAATTTGTTGACTTCGTTTAACGTAACATGCGGCATTCGCCACTGCACTTTAAATAATTCAATTTCCGGTTGAGCCGTAGAATTTCCGACGATAGAATTGTTATCGTTGCGCGCTCGTATCAAGATCAATTCGTGACGAGCGTTAACAATCACGCGTTTGTAATCTTCGCAAAAGCCCAATAATACACTAAGCGGTACGCAAAAGTTGAAGTATCCTTCCGGTAGGTTATACGAAAATTCCCATCCTGCATTCTGCATAATTACTGCTTTGTCATATGACAACGATACATAGTTCTTGAGAGTGCTGGTTATTCCAACGTTTCTGTTGCGATCAATTTCCACGCCGTTGAGTTCATATCGAATTTTATCAAACATGAACGCCACGCAATTATTTCCGAGATTTATCTCATCTTTATCCTTATCGTCTTTCTTCTTCATCACCAATCTTCCTTCGACGTAGAGAAAACTTTCACATGGTAACGTGTATAAATTCTGCTGTTGTATGGGTATCCTTATTTCATCGCTGTATCCAAAAGTGGTGTTGGCGTACGGATTGTACGTATGAGTCTCAATCTTGACGATGCTGTCGTCAAAGATCGGCTCGTCTCCAATGTTCAAGATGTTAGACATCTTAGATATTTCGTACGACGAATCCCAATGATTTTAAAAATTCAACGTTTGACGCGGAGAGTTTCTTTTTATCAGACGATCGAATATTTTTAACTGTCGTACAATTTATGTCACACGGTCGAATATTCTTGATTGGTGTAAAAATTGTGTCCTTCACTTGCTCATTCAACACGAGCATCTCACGTTATCGTCTTCGTACGTGTAATCTAACGGTAATCTCCTCTCCGCGAAAATCGAGTAATTGACCGTTCTGATCCACAATGCGAATCGTCAAATCAGTAATGCTCCGTGCGACGATTGGAAGGTAAATGATCTGTGCAGGTGTTTCCGATATCTTATATCCTGGTGGCACCCTCGGTGAAAATTCGTGTATCGTGTGTACACACTTGTCGTTGCTGTACGCACCTGCAGTCACGTTACATTCTATGCGAATAATATTTACGTTTATGATATTTATAGGTGCATCCGATTCATGCCACAATCGCGATTCAAGAATACGACGCGATGAAAATCCCAACAGCGATCCGATGTTGTTAGATTTAATGAAATTTATCCGATAAGCACACATAATCTCGCTCTTCATTGTATTATTGTTAGCACGAATCACCAGCGGATATTCGCTCTCGTCTTCATTTTCTTTGCGAAACGTCCTCTTTCCCGCAACATCGAGATGAAATTGTAAAATTGCGCGTTTCAAATATCTATCTATATCACGCAATTCATACGATCCTTCCGGAATCATAATTTCCTTGTCGTCTTTGTCATAGTAAAATTTGTTATTCGATGAATTTACATTAGGTATGGTATAATATGTTTCAAAATCTGTGAGGCCGAGCTCGTAATCGCCATCGCTCAAATCTACGGCTGGAAAATAGCTTACCGCGAGGATGCTACTCTTGCCGGTTAGCGTAAACGTCAGTGACATATTGAAACGAATACTGAGTTAAATTGCACAATGTTAGCCTTTAAATTGATTATTAACTGTTTGGAGAAAACGCAAACACAGTTGACCGCAGTTGCTTTGATCGTAACGTTGGTATGGCGTGTGATTGTACTCGATCCGCTTTACATCTAAATATTGCACCAGTTCTTTCGGCGGTCTAAGATTGCCGAAACTATCAAAGTATATAGCGCGATCTCCCCTCTTTGCGTATGCCACCCAGTGTGTACCCGATTCTTCAGCATTATCTAAATTTACAATACCACTCTCGTTTCGATATGCTCCAGCCGTTGGTAATGCCGTACGCATAAAAATTCCTCTAAAGTATGGAATGCGCATACGTTTTGCTAGCTGTAATAATTGTATGTTGGTAGTTACACCTTTCGGCATTTTTAACGTCTTTTTGACGTTTTCTTTTCTTTTCATCAAAACTCCTTGTCCACGTTTGTATGAAGCGAGATAAACTCCATGACCTTCCATGACGTGATTATGACGTTTCAATTCTTTCAGCTCACGCTGCGCTGCCTTGTTATCATTCACAACTTCCGCAACTCCCGCCGCTCCGCCGACCAACGACCCGAGAACTCCCAATAGCGGTAGAATGGGTAAAACACCTCCGCGTTTCGCTTCCCGGAAGTATTCGTTTACTCGTTCTTTTCTTCTTATCTCTTTTTTTCTTTTTATCTCTTTTTTTCTTTTTCAATCTCATACCGATTTTCATCTTAGTCTTCATAGCTGCCCAAACGGTTGCTGCAGCAGCTCTTTCTCCAAAAGTCGAATCGTTCGCTGTAATGCGTTTTCGCGCTTCCGCAGCGAGTATATTGTCAGCTGCGTGTCTGTCGGTGAGTTCGTTGCTCCGGGAGTACGCAATGTCGTGTTTGCGACACGCCACGTCCAACGGATTAATACCCCGTTCGCCTCTGGCCAATCGCTTTTTCAGCCTAGTACCCGGACCGCAAAATTGATATCCAGGTATATGCAGTTCAAAAGGAAGCGCATTTGTCGCACGATTTAACAAGCCGCAACCTACCGCTGGTATTCGCGACAATTCTTTATCAACGGTGCGGGGCCGTCGATGTGCTTCTGCTGCCACGATTGATTATAATGCTCGTAACAACGACGATAGCTTTGAACCTCTGGATCAGTCTTTATATGTTCCGGAAGCCTTTCCACACGTGTTCGATATAGTTGTCACACACGCGTAGCAAAATAGGTTTCGATACGAATTCTAACTGTTCGGCGCTCAAATCGAGTATATCAGAGGGATGTGACAATATGAGAAACATTTTACATACTGAGCAATTTTGCTCGGCGCGTCTCTATAAATAGATCGGTCTTAATATAATTTTTATCAGTTCTTATGAGAGGGGAAAAATATGCGGTTGGTACAACATTCACCAGCGATCAAAATAACAAATTTCGATGACAGGATAATATCCGAATGAAAGATACGGAGACATGGAAACATGTTGCCGAGTTCTATACGCAGTATAATTTGCGGTCCGTCAAATTGTGGCAAGACAAACGTATTAATAAGCTTGTTGGAAAGTCCGCATGGAGTACGTTTTGAGAATGTGTATGTGTACTCGAAATCATTACAACAACCGAAATATCGATATTTGGAAAATTTATTGACACCGATTAAAGAAGTTAGTTATTTTGCATTCTCCAATAACTGTGATGTCATTCAGCCGAGTGAAGCGCTTCCGAATTCCATTTTTATCTTTGATGACGTGGCGTGTGATAAGCAAGATACGATAAGAGACTACTTTGCAATGGGGCGACACGTGGACGTCGACTGCTTCTATCTCTGTCAGACGTATGCAAAGATACCGAAACATCTTATACGCGACAATGCGAATTTGCTAATTTTATTCAAGCAGGATGGTACTAATCTAAAACATGCGTACAACGATCATGTAAATACCGATATGTCTTACGAGGATTTTAGCAATTTACGTCATACTTGTTGGCAACAAAGGTATGGATTTTTAGTGATAGATAAGGATAGTGCGCTCGCTAATGGACGGTATCGAAAAGGATTTAATGACTTCGCAATACCATAAAGCAGTTAGTTGTTTTCGATACGTTGACTAAGTAGCGTTTCTCACCATGGATAACACAGATAACAGTATGAATCGTGAGAAGATTGTGAAAGAGATTGCGAAAACGAGTGATTCAATTCGCAAAAAATATCGCGCTTTGAAAGCGGGTAAAGTGCAAGAAGAGATGGCGTTGGAGAGACACTTTAAGCCCATTGTCGAACCATTAAAACAGATTGTTGAAAACACCGTTGGTGATGTATCAGATCCGATTAAGAATGAAACGTTCTTTTCGGAGGAAGATGAATATGCAGAACCAAAACCGAAACGAAAGCGATTAAACGCTTCGTTTAACAATTCTATAATGACCTCTACTCCTGTTAAAAAAATGAGACGATCAAAAACTGTACCAACTAATTTGAATGAAACATCGCAAATATTACATGATAGTGATTTATCGTACAGTCATGTACCTTCTGTCGAAGACGTTTTTGAAATCGCAGCCAATGAACCGCTTGTGACATCTATTTGACAACAGTTGGCAACGCAAGAAGAACGTGAAAAGTTGCACGCACACTATGGTCCATTAGGTCAAAAATATATGGGAGCTGTTCTGAGTGGTAAAAAACCAGTCATAATAGATACTGTTTATGGAGTTTATTTCTCCGACTTTGGAACGATGCTCGGCGATAAACGCGTCGACATACATAAGAATGACAGCATAGTCATAGATGGTAAAATATATGTGGGAACGCCTGGTCTGTACGAATTAATTTTCATGAAAATGCCCAACATGTACACGAATAATGACCTGCAGAATTATAAAAACATTCTATTGGCAACAAATGCATATAGACGCGGGCATATTGCACATAATCAAGTAATAGGCAACAAAGGGTCTAAATATAAAAATATAATTGCGCCCTTAGTAACAGACGTAAAAGTTGGACAAGGTATACCGAGCGCTATTACATTAAATGATAACAAGATCGATTATGTTCATTGGGATGATCCCAACGAGCTTGTGGATCGCCTTCGATTGCTCGAGGCCTCACACCAGGCAGGGCACAATGCTCACGACAACGAGATTCTATCAATTATTGAAGAACTTCGCGAGGCTGGTCTTATTATAAATTAAAACTGCATGAAACAAACCATTTAGTCAACATCGAAATGTCAATCAACAAGTTTGGAACATCGCTTGGAAGAGGTGGTGCGGAACCATACTATCAATGGAGTGGATTAGTCAGAAATTACGTGCGCGATAACGCTCTTTGCATGACTGCCACTGATTTTGATGCAAAGTCGCGAAAAATTCGACGTGTAGCGCTGCCTGTAGACGATACTGATGCAACCAATAAACGATACGTGCAGCAGACCGTGAAAATTTTAAAGGATCGACAGGATGAAATCGAGAGGAAGATTGAGACACTCCAAAGTAGAGTAGAAATTACAGCTCATATGCTAAACGAGTTTCAAAGGCAGCTCGACGCGGTGACTCATCGTGCAGAGTAAAAAAGTCGATACATCGAATATATGTGTCATTTACATATTATACTCCAAACATGTCTGAGAAACAATTGCTGGTTGAGGAGTTGCATGCTCCGGCGAGAAGAAATTTTCCTCGAAGACATGTTCGCGGATATGATGACCTGTGGCAGGCGGATGTGGTTGAGATGCGTCCTTACACGCGATTTAACCGAGGTTATCACTCACCGTTATCGACGTGCTGAGCGAGCATGCATGGGCTGTGCCGCTTAAGGCCAAGAGTGGTAGCGTAGTTGCTATTGCAATTGCAAAGATAATTCGGAAAGATGAAAGATGTCCAAAAAATTTGCAAACAGACAAAGGAAAGGAATTTTATAACGCAAACGTGCAGAAACTATTAAAAAAACATGATATTAATCATTATTCTACGTACTCCATAATGAAAGCATCAGTTGTCGAACGCTTTAAGCGCACATTAAAAAACGTTATGTGGAAACAATTTACACTCAATGGAAATTATAGATGGATCGATTTGCTGCCACGTCTTGTATCAGAATACAACGCACGAAAACATCGAATTATCGGCATGCGACCCATCGATGTTACGCCTGCAATCGCTAAAAAACTCTTAACCACGGTGTACAGTCACGTAAAAATTGCAGCACACGCACGATTTAAAGTAGGTGACTCGGTGCGCGTCAGCAAATTTAAAACTGTTTTTGAGAAGGGCTATACACCAAATTGGACTACGGAGATATTTAAAATCATCAAAGTACAGCGTACCAATCCTGTGACATATCTACTGGAGGATTCCTGTGGAAAACCTATTGCTGGAGGATTCTTCGAATATGAGCTGCAGCGTGCTGCAAATCCTGACGTGTATCTTGTTGAAAAAATATTACGCAGAAAAGGAGATGAGGTTTATGTCAAGTGGCTGGGATTCGATGGATCACATAATGCATGGATACATAAAGACAATGTTATTTAATCCATATAAAAATTGTTTTTATTATATTTACATAAAAGTACAATGTAACCGTATAAACATAAAATATATTATTAATTTTATATTATGCGAGATTTCTTTATCATCCTTCCATCATCCTTAATGCGTTCTTATTAATACTTTTAGATAAAAATACAAATAAAATTATAATGTAAAACTATAAAATGTGTATATAGTAAAATATAAAATATTATAGCGGTATTCGATAATGCCCCCACGGTAACGTTTCAACTAAATCGGGTATAAGGTATCTCTTATCGTCGTACGGACTCAAAGCAATTTTTGTTTCGGATACCGTATATACTTCATGCATCTTGGATCTTATGTATGATTGGCGGCGCGTCATCTCGATCTCATCTCTCAAACACTGGGTGTAATCATCGAACGTTATTGTTCGCGCTACTACACTATTCTTGACACCTTTCGCCTTTTTCGTATCCTTCTTTCCATCCACCTTCAACGCATACATCTTTGCTCTAAGTCCAACAAACTCAGTCATTATCATACCATTGTTCTCATCTTTCATTAGACCCGAAACTTTTTTATTCTCGAGAGGCATACCGTATGTGTTGTCGACCGGATAATCATTCGTGTCAAACCTAGCGATATCGCGTTTCATCGTCTCGTAAATATCCTCACACTCGACGAGATATATGAGACTGTCGGTGTCGGTGTACATGACTCTACATTTGTCACGATATAGAGGTAACATGTACTCGTGGTGAAATTCATATAGACACGTCTTAGAAATATCTAAGATACACATACCTACGTAAATCGGTTTATATAATTTTACCTCGAGTTTTTTAAGTTCAACGGCGATTAAATTTTCCGCAAAAACACTTCGACTATGAAAATTTGGTTTTGTGATCATTGCCTCCGCACCATACCGCCCCGCCCATTTCGTCAACAACTTAACGTCAACATGATTGCGTACATTCTCCATGGTTTTACCAAACACCGCATTATTAATTAATTTATACAAATTTTTTTCGAAATCATTTTTAGCGATGGTTCGGAATTGTGTGTTTAACTCTATGTATTTACAGAGCCATGGAGATTGTGCGAATTGTAATATACGGTGTATCTTCGCGATATGAAGACCGTGACGCGTGCACTGCTGCAGGTTGCGGTAGTGGATGACGTAACGTTTCTTATCATACAAGGTCGCTAAAAGTTTATATTCACGCTTGCCTGGTGGTTTATCGCGTGTCGGGCAGAAAGGTAGGTCAGTGTGCTCATCGTGAAGGTCTCGGGAATACTCGAGATCAACTTCGAGAATGTATCCCGTTGGTGAATCAGGAGCAATCGCACACACGTCAAAATTTGAGACATCTTTGACCCATTGAAATTCTCCATAGGGCAACGGTTGACACATTGCCCATCCGTACAAGTTATTGACGTCAAAGTACATAAGATATGAGGATGGTTTCAATGGGTCGTACGTCTGCATGTACTTGTTATTGGCTCGCGCATGTCTGCCTGAACATTGACTGAGACCACCGCGTATACCGCGTTCTATAAACATTACCATGTCAATGTCAGTAAGCAGTTCGAAAGTGATGTTGGTGTATTTTAACATAGCATCCCACGTGGAGAGTGTAATATCCGGGGAGAGTGTAATAATGTGCGGGATCGAGGCCATAACTTTCTAAGCATTTATCGCGGAAATTTTCAAAAATATCAGCTAACAATAACACATCCGTTTTCAAATATAGATCGCTGTATTCACCCAACGTTCGAACGGAGAATCGCTTCCAGACATTCTCGGCGTGCGTGTAATCACTCTCGGATACAGTATCACCGGTCAGGGAACTGAAAAATAATTCGCGCGGCGGTAAACATATGTCCTGCAGCTTGTCCACGCAATCCACGTACTCGTACGGAAATACACCTTTTCTTGTCAATAAATCGAAATCCTCGTCAGACAAGTGTAAAAATTTGGAACGTACAATTTTTAATTTTTCTTTACTTAGAAACGATGCCAATTTTTCGAGACTAGTATTTAAAAATTTATATGAATCTATAAACCGTAGTTTTATGTAATTGTGTGGATATAATTTATCGGCTGTGTCTATGACATGTTTTGTGAAAGAAATGTACTTTTCTTTCGTGATGGGGAGTATGTCGGTCTTCCCTTTGAACGCAGTGGCTATTTCCTTAATAATGAAATGTGAATCGTATCCAGATAAATTATGAAAAATAATTGGCATATATGATACATTTCGATAATTTAGATTACAAAGAGAATGTGTTGGACCGCGGTAACGACCGGTCAGGTGACAATGATCGCGCACCCGCGTATCGTCTGGCGCAAACGGCTTATCACAGATATGACACCGCGTCGCACTACGGTATGCCTCCAATTGTTCCTTCGATAACGTTTCCATGGGGACATTAGTGGATAAACGAGTTTTAACATTATGCGCTAATTCTTCAATTTGTTTCGTGAACCACGCGATGCAATCTTTATCGCGACGAAACCTATACGTAGATAACGCGTCGTCGTACGAGCATCGCACGTAGTATCCGATGCTGAATACTTCGTGTTGTTGATATGTGTACGACGCTTGTTCTGCATTGTGTTGTGTCTTCCGCAGCACACACTCGAGGTCTGCGTAGACGATAAAGGGCACTCGTTCCTTGTGGTTTACGTTCTGAAAATTTAACTATTTGTTGTCTTCAGCGGGCAGTGTGATGGCACAGTCGTTCATCGTCTGGCAGTCCACATCATGTAATTGCAGCCTCTCGTATGATGAAAAATAATTCAAGCACCTGTAAAAAATAATGGAAATATTTTTAATTACTTTTTTGCTAGATCATGTGAATTTTTAATATATTATACATACCGATCGCAAATGTATTTCTTGTGCTCCTTTTTACTTAGTTGGGAGCTGACGAGGCGGGACAGATTTCTTATCCAAGCAAAGTGACCTACGCCGCCTTCGCGCAGATTTTGCAAATATAATAAATTGATGTGTTTCTCTTTCTTGTCGTTGGAGAGCCGCAGCGGAAGAATCTTTAGCATCGCCATTTCCTTTTTGATCCCGTAGACGTTGATCAATACATTGTTAAGACTCTCAAATTTTCCTATATCCTTTAGTGTAACGGGAAACGCAATGTCGTCAAACTTTAGAACTGTTGCATAATGTGGATACGATGACTCTCTATCACTATGTCTTTCGACAGGGTGTAGCGCGGCAACCACTGACCACGCGAAGCATGCATTGTCCTTTGAATTAATGTTCACTACCGCACGTTTCGTCATTATTTCTCGCGGCAAAGTCATGTAACATCCCGCATGTAAAGGATTGTACTTGTTTATATTTAGAGTCAAATTGAGAATTCGCGACAGCGCCCACCCGCTATCACGTTCTTGAAACTCTTCGAGTGATGCTAATGTGGGCTCGATAACGCGTCGCTCATACCACTCGTCCAAATCTGACGTTTGAAATAGTTCACAATTTTTAATGTTTATACTTTTGTTTGCACGTTTATCACCCGTTACAAACACACCATTAAACGCAGTGTTCACTTTCACACTATTGTGTTTTTCTAGAGCGTCCCACACTCGCTCAAGCACTATACCACCTGCATCTTCTAAAAACGTTCGCGGTTCGATATAGTTTGTATTTATCACTACACCTGTCTGAATGCGATTCTCGAACGCTGCATCTATCTCTCGCCACACGAGTCTGTCCGCGTTATTACTA
Source organism: Monomorium pharaonis (assembly GCF_013373865.1). Taxonomy (NCBI): domain Eukaryota; kingdom Metazoa; phylum Arthropoda; class Insecta; order Hymenoptera; family Formicidae; genus Monomorium; species Monomorium pharaonis. The sequence continues at coordinate 14,934,190 of NC_050472.1, read as the reverse complement.
GTGCTCGCGTAATTACCGCCTACATGTACAAAACGTCTTTGTAATAACGTTTTTTCACTCTCGAGTCGCGCGATCCTCGCAACCAACGATTGTCTCTGTCCGACGGCAAGCCGAGGACGCTTGACGCGGCTATGTTCCTCAAGCTGTTGTATAAATTCATCGCATCGCTGCAACCACATGAAACACTCGCCCAAGTTAGCGACTCCATTTACTTGCTGTAACAGCTCGCGTTCCATTTGCTCGAAATGTTCCATGTTTTTTTTTTTTATAATGTTTTTGACACTTTTTAGCAATCACAGTTTCGCGTCGCGTTCGGATCATCAAATGTGACACCATGTGCTTCCCGACCAGTTATCACTCGTCACTCAAATCACTTTCGCGTCGCGTTCGAATCATCAAATGTGATACCATGCGCTTTCCGACCAGTTATACATATATTCTCATCATTTCTTTGTTTTAACTGAAGCACTGTCATATCAGCATTAGTACATCTGCGCTTTTGCAAGATTTGCATTCTTCGAATGCACGATTTTGAATGATCTCATCAGAAGATAAGACAAATGATTTATGTACGTGCCTAAAACATATTTTGTCACAGCAGCCACACATCAGCGCTTTTGCAAGATTCTTCGAATGATCTCATCAGAAAATATGTATCAAATAATTTGTGTACGTACCTAAAGTATATTTTTACATCACAGCTGCCATACATCGGCGCTGACTTTTGCAAAATTTGCATTCTTTGAATGTATGATTTTCTAAATGATCTCATCAAAAATATGAAGACTATGGGATTTGTTCCCACTACTCTTATTGAGGTATGTGGAGGGGTGTACAGTATAAAAAGAGTTAAAGCATCGGTACCCGTTTGTTATCGGATAGCAAAGGCTTCTGAAACGTTACTGCAATCGGTGAACTTCTCGAGGATGAACTATTACGTTCCGATCCAGCAAAATGAAGCGTGTGATAAACCGTAAGTATTTTTAATTTTTAAATTTTTTCTTTTATATTTCCTTCTACATTTATTCACACTTTTATTTCTAATTCCCTGTATTCTTTTTACAGAACATTATCGCAGCCGCGCTATATTCCGCGCATCTTGGGAAGGAGATATGCTTTGACTGCTACAGCATATAAATATTTGGACATCGGAATCAGGGTGGAATCTATGCCCTGTGTAGAATTATTGATTGGTGACAACCGAAGTCGCATAGGTCACCTACACCTGACTTATGCAATATGGAAAACGTTCATCGAAAGACGTGCGGATATTGTGCAACTCATGCAGGCAGCTGTACCTTCTTCAAGAATTTCGATTCATGATCTAGTTATAGATCTCGTAAATATACGTAAAAAAAATATTGTAAAGTTAACATTATATAATACTAGTATGTATATGAAACCATCAACCATACAATTCTTATTAGAACTGGAAGATTGTGTTGAACAAGTATGCTACCAATTGCATCAAAATATTTATACTGTTGGTGAAAAATGTAAACAATTTGTTACTATTTTACGTCAAAATCATGTCACTAATAAAAGTGATACTGTAAAGATATTACATGAAAGATATGATAAGACGTGTCTCGTAGATTGCGAGTTATTGGCTTATGCATCCGACAATATTGTATATGATGCTTTACAAAACGAATAAATGAAAAAAGTGTCATTGTAGATTGTGAACTTATGCATCAGACAAATATTGTATATGATACGTTATGAAATAAATAAATGAAAAAATTCATAAATAATTATTCTAACTTATTTTCTCTCTGTCCTATTCCTTTGCGGTATAATGGCGTGCGGAACTTGGTAGGAGGTACATAGATAAGATGGGTGGGAACGTATATATCTGACTGCGTATGAAAGAACGAATGAAAGAGAAAGAGAGAATGATAAGACTACATGGTTCAAGATATCATGTACGGGTGAGAGAGACAGATTCACAATAGAGGGAGAGGGCAAGCACCGCGGTGATGGCTGCTGAAAGATATCGCGTACGGGTGAGAGAGAGATTCGCAATAGAGGGAGAGCGCGAGTACCGCGACGGTGGACGGTGGCGGACGGTGGCGGACGGCGGCGGCGGCGGCGGCGGCGGTCGCGGACCCCGATTCCCCCTCTACGGTCGCGGACCCGAAAATCATGCGTCAACGATTCCCGCACCGCGGCCGCGGACCCGAAAATCCCGCGTCAGCAATTCCCGCACCGCGAGACCCCCGATCCGCGTGACGTCATGCCCCCGCGCGTCTACAAGTTCCTCCGCACACCCGCTCCCCCCTCGGAGCACCTGGGTTAGAACCGGTCTAGTCTTAACTACTGCGGTTTTTTAAAAACATATTTTTTCAATCGGCCGGAAACATAATGTTCGAGATCGATACGTGGCATGATTATAGATGGCCCATCGCGCGGTTATATTGCCTGAGAATCCGTATGTGCGAAAATAAAAGTCACAAGCGATACATCTAAAGAGAGGTAAACGGCCTTGTTTGCTTTTCTTGCAGCTGACTTGCCGCTATTCAGAAGCGTTTTTCCCGGTTTTCCAAAACAGCTTTATTATTATTTGCAATTTCAAACTCAAAGGGGGACTTCCCGGGAGGACACCCGTGTAACCGGCGCGGCTTTCCGTTGCGAGTATCTCAGCAGCTTGGATCGCTCTCTGATATTTCGGCCTTTTCGTGATTTTCCCACCGTTGTGCCGCAATTTATCGCGCTTTTAACCGCGTGTCCGATCGACGCTATCGATTGTATTGAGTGACTTTGCACAATAAATTATTGTGTCTAGAAATTGTGGATTGAGATTGCTTCCTCTACCTTCACCCGCTTCTCGACCCTTTCCTCTCTCCCGCACATCCAAGGTCGCTCGCAAGTCTCGCACATTTTTTGGTCCTTCGAGCCGGATTTATCGCAATAATGACATGCATCTGTGTTCCGCAAGAGAGTCGTCGAAATTGAAGAATGGAAACCGCAGGTGTGGTCCAGAGTCAGCGGGTGCTGTACGGATGCATAACGCGCGCCATGGACAATTTAAAAAAACTCGGCCAAGCAAACATTACGGCCGGCGCCGTTCAAGCCCAGCTAGCCGAGTTAGAAAAATGTTGGGCGACCTTCGAGAGCCAGCACAAGATCCTTCTCTCGCACCAGACAGCCCTTGCCGAGTGTTTCAAGAAGGATTTCGCCGCTATCGTTGAGGAAGCGTACTACCTCAACGCGGGCATCTTCCGCGATTGCGCCGGTCAACTCACCCGCGAGGCTCTCGCGGCGTCCCCGGCGATGAGCGTGGGGCGGCCGCCCCCGTAACCAATGGCGCGGAGGCCTCGCACCGTACATTACCACGCATCCAATTGCCGCACTTTTCCGGTCGGTACAACGAGTGGAGTTCCTTTCGGGATCTCTTCACCTCGATTGTCAGACAGGATGCCACGACCACCCCGGTGGAGAAACTTCATTATTTGAAGTCGTGCCTAAAGGGCAATGCTGAGCTCTTGATCCGTAATCTGTTGACTACTGCGGAAAATTTCGAGCGCGCCTGGAGTCTCCTAACATAGTGGTACGAGAACAAACGACTCCTGGTGCGCAGTTATCTGAGCCAATTCGCTGCGCTGCCGAAGTCAAAGGGTGAGTCGGCTGCCGAGCTGAACAATTTATGCAACCGCGTTCGGAATACCGTGGACTCGCTCGCGGGTGTTGGGCGACTTATTACGAGCTCGGAGGATTATTTCGTGTATTCGATCGTTGAGTTGCTCGATTCGCGATCGCGGCGGGAGAACGCGATAAATGACTCGACCCATCCCCCGTCGTACGCTGAACTGCAGCGGTTTCTCGACCGACGGTTGCAGACGCTTGAGGCTCTGCAGCCCGCAAAACCGGAGGCTTGGTCCTTCAAAGGAGGCTCGGCAATGGCCCGCCAGACGCAAACGCTGCACGTGCGGCAATAGGAGAACAAGCGCGCCCGCTGTTCTCTTTGTCGACAGGACCATTTTACAATGTCCTGCGACGCCTACAAGGCCAAGACCGCTACCGAGAGAAAGTTGTTAGTTGAAACGAAGAATTTGTGCCTGAACTACCTCGGGCGGCACAAGGTCGACGAGTGCACCTCAACAAAACGCGTGCGGCGAGCCACACATACGAACATGCACGACGCGTTTCGCCGGGCCGAGAACGTGACGGGGACGCACCTCGCGCGGCAGCCTCCGGAGAGGCCCGTCTCCGTCCTCCTCGCCACCGCGCACGTCCGCGTGGCCGACCGCTTCGGCCCGCTGCATACTGCCCGAGCTCTTATCGATCAGGGATCGGAGTCGTCGCTCGTTTCTGAACCGCTGGCGCAGCGACTGCGATTACCACGAGCGCAGGAGTCAGTCGCCATCTACGGCGTGGGAGGGGTCCGATCGTATCAGGTTCGGGGCCTCGTCGCCGTGCGGATCTTCCCCGCTGGAGGAAATTCATTGATCGTCTTGGCATTGGTCTTTCCTGCGACTTACGATTTACGAGGGCTCTGTTCGGGCGAGCTCAGGGACGTGGAGCCATCTGTGAGACTTCGAGCTCGCGGATCCTGACTACCTGGCCGCCGACTCTGTGGACCTTCTACTGGGAGTCAACATCCACACTTTCATTGTGCAGGATGGCCTTCGGAAGGGGAGAATCGGGGAGCCAGTAGCACAGCGTACGACACTGGGCTGGATTCTCTCTGGCCCGGCCGCGCTCTCCGACCGAGTCTCTACCTATACCTGCCGCATCGAGGAAGATCTGACGAAGTTCGTCCGCCACTTTTGGAGTCAGGAGGCGGCGCCGTCTTCGGCGCTGCCGCTCTCCGGAGAGGATCAGCGGTGTGAAGATCGGTTCCGGCGCTCATGCTCGTACCTCGGAAGGACGCTACATTATCCGCCTCCCCACCATCGAGCCGCTACCGGAGTTTTCTGTAACGCGCATCTCCGCGCTGCGCGTTCTTACAGGGGTGGAAAAGTGATTCGCTCGGGATGAACGCTTCCATCACCTGTACCTTAAATTCATGAAGCAATATCGCGAGCTCGGCCACATGCTTCCCGTCACTCGGAGTAACGATGCGGGCCGACCTATTTGCTACCTGCCTCACCATGGCGTCCTGAAAAAGACCGGCGCGACCAAGCTTCGGGTCGTGTTTAACGGCTCTACTCTCACTCCAACCGGACGCACCCTCAATCAGTGCTTAATGACCGGACTGAATCTGCTGCCCTCGCTGTCCGACGTTCTTCTGCGCTGGCGGCAACATGGCTACGTCCTTTGCACGAACGTAGAAAAGATGTACCGGCAGATACTTGTCTACGAGGGGGATCGTGACCTGCAGCAAATCATCTGGCGTGATACGGAGACGGAGGGCCTGACGGAGTATCGCCTGAGCACTGTGACTTAGGGCTCGCCTGCGCGCCCTTTCTAGCCATGCGCACTTTGAGACAGTTGGCGGACGATGAGCGGAAGCGCTATCCCCGCGGTGCCGCAATTTTGGAACGCAACGTATACATGGACGACGAGTGTCGCCACGCTTGAGGGCGCTTTGGCTCTGCGCTACCAGTTGTTCGACATTTGCGCGGCGGGTGGCTTCTCGTTGCGTAAGTGATCGGCCAACGACCACTCTCTGTTGGACGGGATCCCACTGGACCACCGGATGCATCCGGAAATCCGGGATTGGCGCCCCTAGGAGTCGCACTCGGCCCTCGGTCTTCAGTGGCACCCCAGGACAGATGACTTCTCGTTTACCACTCGACGGCTCACCGTGACGGTTCACGAAGTGATCGGTGCTGTCGCTCACCGCCCGGCTATTCAATCCCTTCGGATGGCTAGCTCCTGCGGTGGCGAGCTCCAAGATCTCGTTCCAGAGCACCTGGCTCCGGCAGCTGAGCTGGGACGATTCGTTGGATGAGACTTCCCTGCGTTTTTGGCGGCGATTTTAGGATGAGTTGCCGCTGCTCGAGACCGTCCGCGTGCCCCGCTAGCTCGGTGCGTTCGGGATATGGAGCTGCACGGCTTCGCCGATGCCTCCGAGCCCGCCTTTGCCGCTGTCGTCTATCTGCGGACGGCGGAAGGGGATGAGAGATAGCGAGTCACGTTGCTGAGTGCCAAAACCAGGGTCTCGCCGCACAGGACGGTCACTTTGGTCCATCTGGAGCTCTGCGCTGCTGCCCTGTTAGCGCGTCTCATCTGCAGGGGGGTGCTCGCCATTCATTGAGCCCCCCTGCATTGTTGGTCGGACTCCACCGTGACGCTGGGATGAATCCAAGGTCATCCTACGCGATGGAAGATTTACGTCGCAAATCGGGTGGCGGACATTCAAGCGGCGGCTCCGGACGCCCTATGGCGTCACGTTCCCGGCAGCGAAAATTCGGCAGACTGTGCTTCCAGGGGACTGCTGCCTGGCGAACTCGTGGAGCACGAGCTCTGGTGGCGTGGGCCTGCTTGGCTCCGCTCCGGGGCCTCCGTTTGGCCGATGTCTCCCGATCGCTTGGGGGCCGCCGAGGAGTTACCTGAAAAGCGGGCGCGGACGCATGCGGCTGTCCTGGCAGAGCCAGCACCCTGAGGAGCCCGCGGAGTTGCTGCGATTCTCCTCTCTAGCCCGGCTGCTGCGCGTGACCTGGTGCCGGCGGCGACGTGGAGTGGACTTCTCCGAGAGAGGGACCGTCGGGGGGGGGGGGAGCCTGACGGCTGCCGAGCTGGAGGAGTCAAGACTGTTGTTGATTCAACAAGTTCAAAGCCTGGCTTTCCGGGGCGACTTGGAGGCCATGCGGCGGGGCCAGAGTTAAAGGAAATGACGTACACATTGGCCAAGAGTGGATTTCATTTACTTTCTTTTTCCAATTAATTTATTTTTTCAATTCCTTTATTTTTTAAATTAATACATATCTTTTACGAACAGAAGAAATTACAGTTTAATCAGTTTTCAAGATAATTAATTTTTAAGATAAGACAGGATAATGTCTCGCGCCTAATGCAAAAAGAGACACGCGAGATCTAAGGAACGAGTCAAGCCGCTACATGTACGATTCTCGCGGCTGAGAGATTTAGAAAGCATCGGGTAGAGCTTGGAAGAGGGAGAGAGAGCTGCCTGCACTCTTCTGCTTCCCCGAAGCATGGACGAAGCGTGACGAAGCTGGCCGAGCGCCGGCAGCACACATACACGGCTCCTTTCGTATGTGCGTTGCCACCACTACAGCTTTGCGTCACACTGACTAGATGGCAGAGCATCAATTGTGGCAGCGCTGCCTCATACAGCTGCCGACAACCAGGGGTCGTGGACATCACGCGTACAAAGCGTTCATGGCCGTCTTCGTGTGCCTGAGCACTCACCTTTGAGGAAATGACGACTCTCCTGGCGCAGATCGAGGCCTGTCTCAACTCGCGGCCTCTCCAAGCACTGTCGGACGATTCGGAGGATCTCGCCGCGCTGACTCCTGATCACTTCCTGGTGGGGTCCGCGTTTACCGCGGTATCGGAACCTTCCCTCACCGACTTGTCAGCGAATCGCCTTACGAGATGGCAGCTTATACAACAAATGAGGGGGTGTTCCCACTTCTGGGAGCGTTGATCCCAGGAATATCTTTATTCGCTCTCGCAGCGGCCGAAATGGCATAAGAAGAAGCTCGAATTCGAGATCGGTCGATTGTGTCTCGTACGGCAGGAAAACACGCCGCCCTCGCGATGGCCGCTAGTACGGATTACGCACACGCACTCCGGAGCCGATGGATTAATACGAGTCGTTACCACAAAAATCACGGCCTCCTCATTCAAGCGACCTCATCAGAACAAAGGACCATGTTTGCTTTCTGCACCTTGATACCCGCAGGGCTAATAATCCTTTATGCATCGTGCGAGATATAACTTCCGCAATAAAATTTACTTATGATCGAATTTTCGCCAATGATTCTGGTAAGACGGGCGGGATGTTCGGGATCGATACGTGGCATGATTAGAGACGGCCCGTCGCGCGGTTATTATTTCCTGAGAATCCGTATGTGCGAAAATAATAGCACAAGCGATACATCTAAAGAAAGGTAAACGGTCTTGTTTGCTTCTCTTAATTCGACAGCTGACTTGTCGCTATTCGGAAGCGTCCTTCCCGGTGAATCTTTTCCAAAACAGCTTTATTATTATTTGCAATTTCAAACTCGAAAGAGGACTTCCCGGGAGGACGCCTGTGTAACCGGCGCGGCTTTCCGTTGTGAGTATCTCAGCAGCTCAGATCGCTCTCTAATATTTCGGCCTTCTTATGATTTTCTCGCCGCAATTTACCGCGCTTCTGACCGCGTGTCCGACCGACGCTACCGATTGTACTGAGTGACTTTGCACAATAAATTATTGTGTCTAGAAATTGTGGATTGAGATTGCTTCCTCCACCTTCACCTGCTTCTCAATCCTTTCCTTTCTTCCGCACATCCAAGGTCGCTCGCAAGCCTCGCACACATAATTTTAACAAATCATAATCGATCTACTTGAAACTGCAATTTCTCAGATACATTCTCTAAAGAAGTACATAAGAATTTTGTGATTTGTGGTAAATTTTTTTGTTATAAACAATTTTTTTGCGTGATTTTTTGCCAAGAAATACAATTTTTTTCAAACATGCATTATAAAAAACGGTATTTTAAACTTTTCCTACGTAGTTCTCTAGCCAATTTTTTATAGATTCAAAAAACCCTTGATTTTTTGTTCCAACTTAAAAAATACAAAAGTTACCTTTCCGGCCGCGGAGCACCTTTTGCAAGAAGTGGTTTTTGTTCAAGGATTGTAGCGCCGCTCTTTTGTAATAAAATAATGATAATTTTTTTACAAAGTATACTTTTTACAAAGTATTACTCTCCAACTCTAACAGCACACGGAGATTCTGAGAACGTTCTGAGAATATCGCAAACGTATATTGCGTATATTCTCAGAACAATCGCATTACGTACTGCGATTAACCAAGTACATTCTGAGAACGTTCGAATGTTCGCGGTACTTTCTCCCATAGAGTGTCTCTGCGAATGTCTATAGATTGACGCAATGATGAAAACGGGAAGACTTCAGTCGATCACTTATACATGCACACATTTACGCAGTGGGACGCGCGCGCTTACATATAGATTAGGATTAGGTTGGGGTTATTGCGCGTTCAAGATGACAAAGCTAGTCTGCTCGCCGAGCGATTAAATATGATTTTTTCTTATAGATCCAATCAATCACATATTCACTCGGCGAGCAGGCTAGCCGCTCTGTTAGTCTTCAACGCGTCCATTAATTTGACAATTTTACATTATAAATTTGTTTTTATTATAATGTGAATATAATACTTGGCAAAGCTTGTTTATAGCAAATATGACCCGGTGTGTCGCAAATATAATTTGATTTAAATCAGGTTATATCTTTTAGGTACTGCTCTCCTGTAGGCTCTTCCCGGGCAATACTGACACTGCACACCATGCGAGCTTTGCCTGTAACAGATATAAATTGTACAATTACAAGTTAATAAATTCAAATTATATCTTTAAAAAAATATGATAAAACTAAATTAATTTTAAGTTTATGTGTTGAATAAAGCATACCTGTCACGTAAACTTCTACAGCATAGAACCAGCAGTAGATTGTCAAATAACCAACAGCCAATCCAAATAATATAAAAAAATTGAACCGCAAAAGCAAGCACCTCTGAAAGCAAGTTTATGTATTGTTAATGTTATAAGACAGATGATTACAGTTGATTTCATATTAAAAAACAAATGGATATGTTATGGATAAAACCCGCATGATGTGTGCAGTGTTAGCATTGCACAACGTGACTTGGTAAAATTCATTTATAGCGAACATGGCCCTGTGTGTCGCAAATACATTTTTGTTTGAGTTAGGTTTGAGTTAGGTTATATCTTTCGGGTGCCCTCCTACAGACTCTTTCAGGGCAATACCGACAATGCACACCATGCGAGCTTCACTATAACAGATATAAATTGTACAATTATAAGTTAACAAATTCAAATTATATCTTTAAAAAAATATGACAAAACTAAATTAATTTTAAGTTTGTGTTGAATAAAGCATACCTGTCACGTAAATTTCTACAGCGTAGAACCAGCAGTAGATTGTCAAATAACCAGCGACCAATCCAAATAATATAAAGAAATTGAACCGCAAAAGCAAGCACCTCTGAAAGCAATTTTATGTATTGTTAATGTTATAAGACATAATTACCAATATAATAAGATTCGCGGGACGTTCCGGACATTCTCACAAGAATAATAACAAATACAACAAAGACGGTTGGTTGTATCAGTAACCTTCAAAAATATATAAGTTCAGACGAATATGCTGACCGTATCACTTCACGTTCGCGACACTACTTGAAAACTGTATATATATCAAATAAGATATTTAACACAAAACGTTTTAATTATTATAGTTTTACATCTTTTAGTATGAATAATACCTTTGCTAAATGCGGCTTTGTGATTAAAGATAACCTCTTAATCAGAAGTTTTACGAAGTTGTACAAAATATTAAAAAATATCGCATAATATATATTATGTAACAATTGTTTCGCTAACTTTATTTAATATTTTATGAAATAAAAGTTATAAAGAAAAATTACCTTATATATCAATCATGCTTCAATATAATTAATATATATCACCATGCGGGTCCGTAGAAAAGAGACTGGAACAGTGATGATTCGACGTATGCAGATATCATTAGTATACGTACCGTTTCCGTATCTTGAGTAAAACCTGAGTATGTACGCGCGCGATAGAAAGGCGTACGTATCATTTGCGTACATTGAGTACAACTTGAGAATGTACGCGCGCAGTAAAAAGCGATACATATCATTTCTGTACATTGAGTACAACCTGAGATTATATGCGCGCGAAAGAAACTCGAATAATACTGTAAAAGATATTATAGCAATGATCTCAACATTCTACGATGATCACAGTACATTGAGTATTAAAATGGGATGATACGTAGGATATCATGTGCTGTTAGGGAAAGTATACTTTTCTAAATAAAGATCTTTAAACAGATTTTCTACTTATTTTATTATATACTCATAAAAAATCGCCAAATTTCGACGATGTTATCCCTTAATTTACAAAGAAAGTCGGACAACTTTGTGTAAAAAAAATGCAATAATATACAAATTTCTATTATCTGTACCATACAAATGTTAATTAGAACTTTTTTTCTCAAATATCAAACAAATTTAGTGCGTCACGCGTGTTTCTTCGTGTTATTCTTGGTGTTACATAGAGATTTTGATTATTTTGGTTTTGATCATTTTGATTTTGAATTCCTTAAAAATAAAACCCAAAACGCAGCTGCCATGTTGCACATAAGTTTAAAATATTTTATGAATTTATGTTAAACTTTTAATTTTTCACTGATTGAAGTTTCTCGTTTCACTTTTCATAAGTTTACGTTAAGGAAAAAGATTCGCGCCGGCGTTCAAAATGATACCTCGATCAACAGGGACGTTTTTGCTTCCACGACACCTTTCTCGGCTCTTGGTCATCCTGTGACTCCACCGACGGAGGAGATTCTGGCCCCTCAGTAGCCAGGGCCTCGATTCTTGAATTCATTCACAATAGAAAATGTATTCGCAAATTCTATTCTTACAGAAAAATTAGAAATTTATTGGCTATCGTATGGCTTTTAACCAATAAACTTACAACTTTTCTATTAGAGAGAGTATTTGCGCATACATTTATTTTGTGAATAAATTCAAGAATCGAGCCCTAGGTCTCGCGCCGTCGCATGTCCTTGCGATCCTGCGCACTGCACGGCCTGTGATACGATTCACGTGACGACCATACGCCGACGATTGACGTGACCCTAGCGGCTATTGTAAAGAGTGTAACGACAGTTGTAAATATTATAAATAAGTGTAGAGTAAGTAAGAGTGTCTTAAATAATAAAAGAACGTTTAACAGAATACCAGAGAACGCAAGCTGGATTTTCCCCCTTACTGTCGAATCCTGAAATCCGACAAGCTTGTCCACGGTGTTCGGAAAAGTACCGTTACAAGGTTTAATGAGTATGCGGAACTGTGGATTTCTAATAATCTTGCATTGGATGTCTAAACATTCACTGAAAGTTTCAAATTTCCATGACAAACGTCCCATGGATATCCATTGGAGATTTCATTTCTATGTTGGTAGTAACGTTCTAATGTAATTTTTAATGTATGCAATATTATTACAAACGTACTTTGGAGTATAGATTTAGAGATTTCGATAATACCATGTACACAAGCTTATAAACGTTTTGATTTTATTTACAAAAGAAGGAAAGAAAAAATTTTACAAATTGGTCAATCATAGAATGTTTCGAAGCGTTTATAGCATTAAATGGATCACACCCCAAGTTAATAAAAAAGCAAAGAACTTAAGAAAAAAAATTTGTTTTATTTTTTATTCTTATTTATTATGCTCTTATTGGACAGACATATTTCTTCATATTTCTTTATGTTTATATATTTTCAATTTTTAAAAATGTTTTCTGATTTTTACATATAACACCCTATGTCACGTAAAAGCATGACAATTAATATACTTCGTTGGAAAGACACGTGAATGTCTATTTCTGTATTATAGGTCTAGTACACCTTTGGACAGTCAATCCGTCATAAGTTGTATATTGACAAAATACCCTGTACATTGAATTAAACATTTATATATTTTTTTTAATTAAAATCATGTGCGTGTAAAATTGTCCGTGTTTTTTTAACTCCACCATATGTTTGCATTCTTACTTGCAACGGCCTTGTTTCGTCCTGTAATTAATAGAAATATCTTGTCAAATCAGGAATAGTTAATATATAACAAAATCTTTTTTTTTTCTTTAATACAGTAGAGGAGGAGATGATAATAGTCATTTATATTTTATCTAATAACTTTGTTAATGATCAAAATATTAAATTAAAACTTAACGATTATATTTATCAAAGTGTTGTTTATTAGATTTTAGATTTAAAGTTATGAAATATTCACTATATTACATATTATTTATAAAAATGTAGCGACACTGCATAATGAGTTGAAGAGAAACAGAGATAATAATATAGCCACTATAAAAAAAATTTGTTTTATTTTAAAAGTTCACAGTATTTTGATAGAAAATTAGGTAAAATAAATTGTTAGATAAAAACAGTTGATTGTTATTCATTGTTAACTAAACTTAAATAAAAAGAACTTTAATTAAAGGTTATAACGCTCGCAACGACCGCAGATGATCCAAAACATGTTCTTCGATATCCTTAGGCTATAAAGACAGATGATCTAGGGACATGTAAGTCAAGAGGACATATGACTTATGATGTCAAGGACATCAAGAACATATGTCCTTGCTTATAAAGACCAAAAAGGTTTGATATCTTTAAGTAGGATATGCGCAGATAGGCCAGGAGGAAGATGTCCTAAACCATCGAAATCATCCAGGACATGTGCCCCTTTTATGAAAGTTAGTAAGAGCAGGTGTCCTTACCCAAGGAACACACTAAAGTCAACAAAAAGTCAAAATGACTTTATTTTGATTCGAAATATTCACGCATTTTTTGTATGACCAAAAATTGACTTCAGTATCTGCTACTTAGTGACAAAAAGATGACTGATCTCTAATTTTAATATATAAACGTATCAGCTTATATAGAAATTATACTTATGGTATATTATGCATATGTAATAATTAATTTTGCAATAGAACTATTTTTAGAGCAATACACTAAATTAAACAATACACTAAAATTATGAAAAAAAAAAAAAATATATATATATATACCGGGAACTTGTGTGTGTGTGTGTGTGTGTGTGTGTGTGTGTGTGTGTGTGTGTGTGTGTGTGTGTGTGTGTGTGTGCGCGTGCATATATATATATATATATATATATATATATATATATATGAGAGAGAGAGAGAGAGAGAGAGAGAGAGAGAGGGAGGGAGGGAGGGAGGGAGGGAGGGAGGGAGGGAGGGAGGGAGGGAGGGAGGGAGGGAGGGAGGGAGGGAGGGAGGGAGGGAGGGAGGGAGGGAGGGAGGGAGGGAGGGAGGGAGGGAGGGAGGGAGGGAGGGAGGGAGGGAGGGAGGGAGGAGGGAGGGAGGGAGGGAGGGAGGGAGGGAGGGAGGGAGGGAGGGAGGGAGGGAGGGAGGGAGGGAGGGAGGGAGGGAGGGAGGGAGGGAGGGATTTTGATTGATTGATTGATCTTTTATTAGCTTTCTCAGCTATTTTCAATACATATATATACAATTTTATGCTACATCATTAAAAACAAACTCTTTTAGCATTCGTTTAAACATTTCTAAACGATTACAATGTTTAACTTCGGGTGGTAATGCGTTATACATTAACACACCCTCATAAAATAAACTTTTTTGCGCGCTTCTTGTTTTTCGAAATTCTATAATAATATCCCCTGTCTGCCTAGTTTCGCGTTCTCCCTCTACTATTCTAAGTCTATTACTAAATTGCTCCGGCATCATATTATTTAAAATTTTAAAAATAAATATGCACGTGTTGTAATACAGCCTTTGTCTTATGGTCATAAATTGCAACGCTTGGTGCATACATTTAACTTTGGTACGTCTGTCACATTGCAATATGACTCTCATAGCTCTATTTTGCGCTTTTTGGAGCCTACTTAACTGTGTATCTCCCATATCTAATAGTAGCGTCGCACAATACTCAAAGTGAGGTGCTATTATTGTCTTGTATATCGTACATCTAGTGTAAGCCGAGATAAAGTTCCCTATTCTATTTAAAAAACTTATCTTCTTCCCTATTTTCTTTAGCATGTAATCACAGTGACCGCTAAATCTAAGTCTATCATCAATAATTATACCCAAGTACTTTATTACTTCTACACGCTCAATCTCATTTCCATCCAAACATCTCACAGTAGTATTGCCTCTCAATTCTTTTCTTATCCCTCTAACTAACATATATTTTGTTTTCCCCGAATTCATTTTCAGTTTATTAATATTCATCCATTCCTCCACTACGTTAAATGCAATATTCAATTTCCTCTCTACTTCCGCACTACTCTCACCTGTTACATATATTAAGGTATCGTCCGCAAACATTTTTATATTACACATATCCGAGCAAACGTTAACAATATCATTCATATATATTATAAACAACAATGGGCCCAATACCGAACCCTGTGGCACTCCGTATTCCGTAGTCATTATTTTAGACCATCTATCATTAAATTGAACTTGTTGCATTCTATCTTTTAAGTACGACCTAAACCATTCTAGAACTGTTCCTGTAATACCATACTGGTATAATTTCTCTAATAATCTTTCTCTATCAATTGTCTCGAAAGCTCGTTTAAGATCTACAAAAATAACTCCTACTATTTGTCTCTCACTAATAATCAATTTCCATTCATCTATAACTGTTTGAATTGCTGTTTCACACGAATAATTTTTTCTGAAGCCCGACTGATGTTCCGTTATGATATTATTACTTTCTAGGTAGACCTCAATTTGCTTTTTAACTATTATCTCTAGTACTTTTTCATATATTGGTAATATATTAATAGGCCTATAATCACTTGCCCTCTTAGGTTTCTCTACTTTTGGTATTGGAATTATCGTGGATGTTTTCCACTCTTTCAAAAAACAACCCTCACTCAATGACTTATTTATTATATCACAATATTCCTCTCCAATGACACAAGACACCGTTTTTAATATATCGCTAGTTATTCCTTCTTCTGTGCCTTTCTTTTTTGGTAATTCCCTAATAATTATTTTTACTTGTTCTGTCGTAATTGACTCAAATTTTTCTAGCTCTCCCTTCTTTTCAATACAATAAATAGTTCTCTTATTTGTGCTTGTTGTATAATTCTTATCTATAGATTTTATTATGTCTTTAATACTTTGTACATAATATAAGTTAAATTTATCAGCTATATCACACTCTATATTATTGTCTAATATTTCAAAATCTATTTTTTCTACAACTTTTGCGCCTATTGGTCCTCCTCTAATAATTTCTTTTAATGATTTCCACATAGTTGTGGGATTGTTACTATTATGATCAATCATATTTTCATAATATTCTTTTTTCTTTATTCTAATTAAATTAACTACTGCATTTCTTTCTATTTTAAATTGTTGCCAGTTTTGTTCCGTGCTATCGTATAATGCTTTTCTATAAGCCTCATCTCTTCTAGTCGCTAACTCTTCTATTTCCTTTGAATACCATTTTTTCCCTTCCCATATTTTCGGTATTCTAAAAATTTTCTTAGGTGCTAAGATGTCTAGCGCATCTACAATACTATTAATTAAATTCTTTGCCCTTACATTAATATCTAAATCATATCCTTTTTCTAAATTACTCTCCACTTGCTTAATAAGCTCATCCGCATTATATCTACTATAATCCCTGCCACTGAATTCTTTATATTTATTTACAGTCTTGTTCGTATTTATCACGACTTTTATCCACGCATGATCCGTTATCTTAGGTTCGTACTTGACTTCTACATTTATATCTTTATTCGCAAAAACTAGATCTATAATTGTTTTACTATTTTCGGTAACTCTCGTTGGTTTATCCACATATTGCTTCATACCTAGACTTTGCATAGTCGTTAGTAGTTTATTTGTATAATAAGAGTCTGTCATACAATCTATATTAAAGTCTCCTAATATTATACACTCTTCTTTTATCGTTAATGAAGGGAGGGAGGGAGGGAGGGAGGGAGGGAGGGAGGGAGAGAGAGAGAGAGAGAGAGAGAGAGAGAGAGAGAGAGAGAGAGAGAGGGGGTGGGGGTGAGGTGAGAAAGACGTTTATACACACGCGCGTACACTTTCTCTCTCTCTCTCTCTCTCTCTCTCTCTCTCCCTCCCTCTCCCTCTCCCTCCCTCCCTTCCAAGTAGCTTGCGGACGTGTTTATCTGTCGCTCTGCCGTTTTGACCTTTTTCTGCTGTTCTCTGCCCTCCGGGGCCTTTTCTTTTGCAGACATATTGTCAAGGGCGATAATTGCTTGACGCTAGTGCATTCAGTGTTGGTGACTATCTTCCTACTTCCTGCATTTCTGTGCATCTTGCACTTTTCATCGATGATCTTTCTGATACCGGCTCGCTAGCAGCTATCGAACCGTCTTCCTGCGCCTGCGTCATCCGAGCACGCTGTGATCACGCTGTACCCATCGGCGGTAAGGAGCCAAAATCCATAAAAAACTAGGGGAGAATGTTGGCAATGATGGAAAATCTCTAGAATCCATAAATTTATTTCTGAAGTTGACAACACTGTGGTGCTTTCGGGAGTAGCATGGGAGATGCGTGTAGTGCAAAACCGTGATTGTGACAGATGGTGCATGACAGACCAAAATAACCTCGCAGAGATGACAGGTCAGCAAGACACAGGTTAGTGCTAAATATGAAACTTTAATGAGATTATTAATTTAGGATCTTTACAATACGAGTTACTGTAAACTGTCTTTGCTGTTTAATTCTGACTGCATTTACTATGTAAAGATTATCTTTCTTATAAAATTATGTGATATTTACTACATGTTTACTTTAATAATTAAATAAATAAATAAATAAAACCAGAGTTGTATTTATTAATTAATTTAACACTAAAGTCATTTGTGTTGTAAAGATCCTAAATTAATAATCTCATTAAAGTTTAATATTTAGCACTAACCTGTGTCTTGCTGACCTGTCATCTCCGCGAGGTTATTTTGGTCTTTCATGCACCATCTGTCACAATCACGGTTCTGCACTACACGCATCTCCCATGCTACTCCCGAAAGCACCACAGTGTTGTCAACTTCAGAAATAAATTTATGGATTCTAGAGATTTTCCATCATTGCCAACATTCTCCTCTAGTTTTTTATGGATTTTGGTTCCTTACCCCCATCGGCACGTTGACTCTTGCCTGCTGTTCATAGTCGGGAGACCGATGAGTCGATGTTTGGTCTGTTCATTACTCTGGCTTTGGACACCACTGGCGCTGACGAGTGTGATCCTAAAGCGTCGCAACACAGTGAAGTAAAACTTGACTTGACAAACTTGACTTTGAAGGTGTAGTGGAAGAAACTCATTGATATTACTCGCTTTCCGATAATGACACTATGATACTCTGAATGTGTTGAACAAAGGTTATATTACTTGCTTGTTATTAATCTTACTTTAAGCTTTATATCAATCCGAAATTCTAACTTTAATCTGTGGTACTGCGTTCCACTTATGACAAGCACTTGCTTTAAATGTTCAAAATCTGTGGCTCGAGTGAAACTTGAGTGTCCGGAACGCCTGAGGTTATTTCACCCCGGATGCTTTAGAACTTACATCTCTTACCTAACTGCAAACTCTTGTTGCATGATGAATGCTAATAGCATATTGTCGAGTCTTGACCAACAACCTGCTGGTTCTGTGAGTCTCACCTCCGTTGTGCCGTCGAGTGAGCACCTTTCTCATCCTCATCGAACTATGTCTCAGCCTAACACTATTGAGTTGGTGAATCCCTTGAGTCCCTCCACATCTTCTGCATCCTCAGACGCGACCCTTGATACTATAATGATACTTTGAATTCGTTTATGGACCGTCAAAACAAGTCTAATGTTGAGCTGAATGCCAAGCTTGACTCGATCGAAACCATCAAGACTCTTGTGGAGGAACATTCATCGAAGATTGCAAATTTGGAGGCTGACAATGAGGAGAACAAGCAGCTGATTGGACGTCTAGAGGCTGAAAATGCCAAGTTAACCGACGAGATTGGAAGATTGAAAGCATCTGTTCCTAGTCCACCCGTATTTGACTCTGCGAAAATATCAATCTCAGGCATTCCGACTTCTATAATTGATGCTCCAAAACTGATTGTGAGTAAAGTGCTGGAGGTTCTTGGTGTGCCACAGCTGACTGATGATATATTAGACATACGACAGGTTACTCGCAGAGCTCCCCAGAGGCCAGGACAGGCAACTTCTCCACAGTCAGATCAAAATACCACTAACTCACATAAACTGTCTAAATTTCTAATTGTTTGCTTCAAGTCGCCTCAAATTAGTAAACATATCATAAATAGAAAGCGTATCAAAGGACCTATTTCCATCGATGAGATTTCATCCTCTAAACTGTCGGGCCACATATACGTAAACGAATTTCTTCACCCTAATATATACAATCTCTTACGTAAAACTAAAGATTGTGCCTCAAAAAATCGATGGAGGTATGTCTGGATAAGAGACGGACATATTTGTGCAAGAAGACAAGATGGAGCCCCTATTGTGCGAATTACCAGAGAGGATGATCTGGTAAAGCTCGATTGACCAGCACCAAAATGGAACATGTGACCTCAGATCATTGCCCCTGCTTCTTCATTGCAAATTGCTCAATTCAATGCAAACTCTATACTAGCACACATTGACCAAATTACAGTCTTCTTTGCTGCTAATTTCTCCCACATTATCTCAGTATCAGAAACTTGGTTAAAATCGCATATCATCGATGAATTGGTAGCAATTGATAATTACTTTTTACTACGTAACGATAGATTGGAGAAGCAGGGTGGGGGCGTCGCGTGTTTCATTCACAAATCATTAAAGACCAAAGTTATAGAAGCCTCGCCTGCTGCTTTTTCAAACTCACCAGAATTTCTAATGATAGAAATTCGATATCGAGATCTTAGCTCCATCTTGTTTATCTCAATATATAGGCGTCCGAAGGGTCTTATGTTCAATGACTTTGTCAGCACTTTATGCAAATTTTCGCACGCCTATAAGAACATCATTATTGTCGGTGACTTAAATTGCAATATTCTAATTAATAGTTTCAAATCTAATTATCTACGGGATATGGTTTTGTCTCACTCCTTGCATCTTGTAGAGTCTCAAGCTACATACCACACTGCAAATTCTGATTCTTTATTAGATATTTTTATAGTGGACAGTGCTGACAAGGTAATTTCCTACACAAAATCTGATGTACCATTTATCGATGGCCATGACATGCTTAGACTAACTTACGAATTCGTCACACCATCGAACGTAAAGAGTAAAAGAGTATCACGAAATTATCGCTTCTTCGATGGAGATGCTTTTTCTGCTTTAGTACGATCCTCCCTCTGTAGTTTTGATAACTTGACTTGTAGTGGCCTTGCGTCCCCATTGATTATCGACGATTTTATAGAAATTGTTCGAGATTCTTTGCTCAATGCTTTAGATATTTTTGCCCCACTGAGAACTTTTGAGACTTCCAGACGAACTGCGCCCTGGATTACTTCAGAGCTAAGAGCTCGTAGCAAGAAGTGCAAATCACTTTATAAACGTGCCAAGCGATCAAACAGTCTACTAGGTTTCGAAATTTACAGAGACTTCCGAAATGCACTCACTGTAGATATAAGAAATGCACGCACTGTAGATATAAGAAGGGCCAGAAGTGAATACACCTATGGCAGACTAGTCAACATTAGAAATCCCAGTGTCCTGTGGAGACAGTTAGCTGGACTTGGGATAGTGAAACCCTCAATGTCACTACCTCTCAATTTTTTCACAGCGGAACAGTTAAATCAATACTACATGACTATCTCGTGCTCTTCTCCACCATGCTCTGCTGAGGATTTTCACAGTGTTCTGAGTACCATCAAGCAAACTGGTCCTCTTTTCAATTTTCGAAAAGTTTCGGAGAGCGAAGTTACTAAACTTGTAAAGCACACCATTACTGATTCACGCTCTCCTGGACCTGACCAGCTGTCTCCATTCTTGATTCGAAAAATTGCTCCATGGTTCATTACTGAACTAGTTTCCTTGTTCAATGCATGCTTTGATGTCTCTTATTTCCCATCAAATTGGAAACGCGCTTATATACGTCCTTTATCTAAAATAAAAATTCCACTCACACCTGCTGACACTCGCCCTATTGCCAATTTATCTGAGATATCTAAACTGTATGAAAGGTTGGCCCATAGCCAGATTATGGACTTCTTAGTTGAGAATAACTTGTTAAATGCTCACCAATCGGGTTATCGCAAGTCGTACAGTACTCAAACTGCCCTACTACGTCTGTGTCATGATATTAGATGTGCTGTTGACAAGAAATGCATAACCATATTGGTTTTGTTTGATTTCAGTAAGGCCTTTGACACTGTTTCACACACTATCTTGTTAGCAAAGCTAGCTAAGAAGGGCTTCTCTGAGTCATCACTACGATGGATGTACTCATATCTTACAGGCAGGTCCCAAGCAGTTGTGGATGGATTATCAGTATCCACATGGCTCCAGACAACATCAGGAGTCCCTCAAGGCTCTGTGCTTGGCCCCTTACTATTTTCTATCTTTATTGATGACATTGGGTCTTCTTTGAAATATACGAAACACATCGTATTCGCTGATGACACGCAGATTTATCTAAGTTGCCCCCCATCAGAACTTCACCAGAAACTTGAAATGATTCGACATGACGTAGGCGTTATAGCCGATTATGCGTCATCAAATGGGTTAAAACTTAATCTTGCTAAATCCAACATCTTGATCTCAGGTAGTAGTGCCTTTATACATAGCATCAATCTGAATGTTCTACCACCTGTTGTAGTAAATAAAGTAACTCTGCCTTATGTGGAAGAAGTACGAAATCTGGGAATAGTATTTAAATCCAATCTCTCTTGGGCGAGCCATGTGTCAGCTGTCTCTCGCAAAGTCCATTTTACACTCCACAAATTAAAATATCATAAAAATTCGTTATCAACTCAACTCCGAATAAAACTTGTTACTTTCCTAGTCTTCCCACTGATTGATTATTGCTGTGTAGTTTATAATGACCTTACTGGTGAGCTTGACTCAAAGTTACAAAGACTTGTAAATTGTACCATTCGGTTTATTTTTGATGTGCGTAGAGATGAACATATTACACCTTTTCGGCACCGACTGAAATGGTTGAGTGTATCTAGTAGAAGGAAATATTTCCTCGGTGTTGTAATGTTCCATGTTGTTCACAATGTAGCTCCTACATACTTAACAGATATTTTCCTGAAACGTGATGATTCTTTGCGAAGCTCGTCTAGAACAGGAAAAACTGAATTGTTTAATATCCCCCCTCATAGAACGACTACCTATCGAAACTCGTTTCATCTCTCAGCTATCTACTTGTGGCATTCCCTGCCAGATAAAATAATTCACGCGACTTCCTTATTCGAGTTCAAATCTAAGTTATTCAGACATATCGCGCTAGATGAGGACTTGTCATTGGATAATGGCTCAGATTGACGTTTCTCGCATTGATGTTCAATGTGCTGGCTGCACTGGCTGTTAATAATTTATGCTCTTCCCTTTTCCTTTTTCTTTCTCTTCTTAAGCTTAGGGCATCCTGTTTTGAACATTGATGCATGAGAAGTGAAAAATAGTGTTACCTATTGCATATTAAACTACATATATGATCATTATTACTGCATTAATACAATTAACCATTCTTGTTATTTAATTAAAAATTCTATCAAATTCTAATGCGTTACACTAGTATTATTTAGTTCTAAGCTGTTTACTTTCTCGTTGATTCGCTTAATGTTAGATGCGTTCTTGTTACCTTAGTACCTTACAAGGGAAGTATCACAAGTGTCCGACGCCAATTTGATTTTCCTTGAAATATGTTGTCAAACACACAAATCTAACAAGGGGACCTTACGGGTCATGGAACACCGATTTTTTTTATACTTATAGGATTTAAAGATCAGTACCCGGACTTCAATTTCCTAAAGCAGTACGATGCGCTTCTCAAAAATACTCGAGAAAATCGATTTTGAAGATTTCCGATATCTGTAAGTACAGAAAATTTTAATCTATTGTCAGAGCCGCTCGTAGCCGAGCGCACAGAGCTCTAGTTTCGTAAGCGCGGAGTCGCTGGTTCGATTCTCGCTCTGGCCTCAATTTTTTTTCATAAGTTAATAAAGTTTTTTTTTAATCCTATATCTTAACATTTATCAAATTGAAATGCTAATTAATTATTAAATATTTATTCGTTATTTTTTAAATAAAAATTAAATTGGCTCATGTAATACTGACGAGTAATGTCAAATGTATTTATTATTAATATATTTTATAACATACATGAATTAATAACTCATAAAAATTAAACAACCATTTTTATAAATATTATTTTTGTTTTTTATATTATTTTTGTATTTACTCGTAATCTCTTAAAAAGTATTTCATTTTCTTTAATGTTTTCCATTTTTTGTACCAAATTTTAATTTATTATAAATATTCGCATTTTCAATCAAGTAGTAATTAAAAATAAAAAAATGTTAATTTTTATTTAAAAAATAACGAATAAATATTTAATAATTAATTAGCATTTCAATTTGATAAATGTTAAGATATAGGATTAAAAAAAAAACTTTATTAACTTATGAAAAAAAAATTGAGGCCAGAGCGAGAATCGAACCAGCGACTCCGCGCTTACAAAACTAGAGCTCTGTGCGCTCAGCTACGAGCGGCTCTGACAATAGGTTAAAATTTTCTGTACTTACAGATATCGGAAATCTTCAAAATCGATTTTCTCGAGTATTTTTAAGAAGCGCATCGTACTGCTTTAGGAAATTGAAGTCCGGGTACTGATCTTCAAATCCTATAAGTATAAAAAAAATCGGTGTTCCATGACCCGTAAGGTCCCCTTGTAAGAAACACGTATTTTTTTTTATGAGCGGAGTTTCATGTTTAGAGGGTGAAACACCCCTTTGAAAAAAAAACAATTTTATTCTTTCGGAGCGAATATCATCGGAAGTATAAAAGATAGAAAAAAATTTTTTAAATAAAAGTTGTACGGTTTCAAGAGTACTTTAAATTTGTAAAGAAAAAAATTTTTTTAATTTTTTTGTTTAACAAAACACCCCCCCACCATTTTTTTTTAAATTAAAAAAAAATTTTTTTACTATATTCAAAGATTTCTTTTTTCTAAATTCAACCATATATATTAAAGTTATGTTACGAAATATCATTTTTGAGAATTAATTATAAAGATTTCCGTATATAAGCTATCCGTGCTCATGTACGCAAATAATTATCGTCTAAACAAGATTATACACAATTTTGATAAGATATATAATAGAAATCTATATAATTGATTCTAGCATCACAAATTATAAATTATAAATAATATTAAGAATTATAATGGTTTTTATTACTTTTCTTTAAAATTAGTAAATTTTTTTATTTTACTAATTTCTGTACATTATTTCTTTATATCTTGTGATTATTTTCTTAAAGCTATTTTTGGTCTTATGCTTTTATATTTTGTTTATTTACATAATAAGATTGTGATTTACATCATCACAATCATTTCTAAATATGTATTAATAAAATAGTTTTTAAATATTTATACAATAAATTTATACATTTTGTATTGTATCATTTACTCATTATACTCATTGCAATAATGATACTCAGCGAAGAAATGTTTTAAACATAATGATTTTTTGCACTATGAACATTTTACTATAGCTACATTATTGCAACCTTCGATATCACATGTTATTGAAGTATCATCCAAACTAAATTCTACTGGATTTTTAATTTAAATTCCTGTAGTCTTTCGTTCGTATAACCACTTTTAAACCACGAATATTTAAATAAGTTACGATATCGCGGGGATGACAATTGATTATGTATCAAAGATTGCAATTTTATTATATTATTTCGTTCATGCAAATTTATATCACATTCCAATAATAAAACTATATCTGAAAATCTTTTAGCAAAATTTTACCAAATTCTAAATCCGTAAACATCTAATGGTTGTATTTTTCCTGTAGTACCTTTCGGTATAATCATAGTAGTAATATGTTTATCTAGAGGTGTTAAATCCGAAATGATATTGGGACAATGTCCGGTCCATGAATCGATAAGAAGAACGCTATTAGAACCAATGTTTGAAAAATAAGCTTCTAACCACATTTTAAAATGATCTGTAACAAATATAAATTAATTTAATAACTTTCTTATGACTGTTATTAGATTGTTAAATTAAATATAAAATTTTATAAAGATGATAATTGATTATGTATCAGAGATTAATTTTATTATACAATTTTATGTAATTGTTTATCCAAATTTATATTTTTTTAATTATCAATATTTAAAAATCTAAAACCTTATAAAAGGAAATTTATATTACCTGATGTCATTTTACCAGATTTCGATGCTTTTACAATAACATTTGTTAGTTTAAATAAAGTTTCTTGTACTCTCGGTCCAAATTCGCCGTTAGCTTCTTTCAAAACAATAAATAAAGGTGACAGCAAATTACCATTACATGATATTATTGGTTGTATCGTGTATGAATGGGTTGTTGATGACACAGATTGTACGATACGCCCTACTTTTTTTATTCCTTTAGGAGACAATGATCTTCCAGAATGTATTTCTAATTAAAAACCACTTTGATCAGAATTATAAACATTTTCTGCTCCAAACTGTTCAATAAGTGGTTTCACTGTTTTTAAAAAATTATTTGCTGAGTTTTGTAAATCAATAGAATCTTCCACTGTTCTTTTAGTTACAAACTTCGTAACTTTTCTTGAAACAATTCGATGGGATTTTTTGAATCTTGATATCTAGCTGTGAGATGCTTTAAATATAGAAATTACATTTCCTATTTCTTCTTGAGCTTGTAAAGCCCATCTTTTTAAATCGATATCATGAATCATAAATCCTGATTCAATAGCTGCAGTAAATTTATCATGTGTAAATTTGGAGATATAAGATAATTTTTCCAAACGATTTCCAGTTGATTGTAGTTGTTCTTCCCATCGTCTTAACTGACGTTTAGATGAAACTCTTTTAAATTTACTTTGTACTGATTTTAGAGAACGATGCCTTTTTCTGTGGTTAATTTCTTTATTATCGTCTAAATTCCGCCAATATTCAACAGCTCGTCTTTTATAAGTACTGTCAAAATTTACTTCACTGTTTGAACACTGTAGATGAGAATTTAAATTATCTTCACTCCATGCTTCTTCGTCATCTTCAATTATTTCGAAACTGTGTAATTTATAAGGTTCTTGATAATCGAGATAGGTTTCTTCCATCACTTCCAATCCATTATAGTGAAAATGCTATCTAGCAATAATTTTTGTATGTCTTCTTTTAATTGTATTTCTGCTTCAGTTACTGGCATTTTGTTAGATATATTGAACTTATAGATGTCAATAAAAGTCTAACAACATTAAGCGGATTGAGAATCATTTGTAAAGATGTTAAACTTTGCTTTGTATTATAATTTAAAATCAATTTAACAAATTGTACACATATGATTATTACAAAACGATTGCACTGATTGAACGTAAGACTGCTACATGACTATATTTATACTGTCAATTTATACTTATCTTGAGTGTACACGTTAGCCTAATAAGAGATAAAGATTAATTATATTTGATGAAAACATTTTAATTGAAACATGTAATTCATCACGTTCTTGATATGAGGGATACGTGACTTTTAGTTTATTATATATATATATATATAGCAATAATTTTTGTACGTTTTCTTTTATATATATAATGAACTAAAAGTCACGTATCCCTCATATCAAGAACGTGATGAATTAAATGTTTTCAATTAATATGTTTTCAATTTAATTAATCTTTATCTCTTATTAGACTTACATGTATATTCAAGATAAGTATAAATCACGTGTTTTCAATTAAAATGTGTGTGCAATTTGTTAAATTGTTTTTAAATTATAATACAAAGCGCATATGAGCACGGATAGCTTATATACGGAAATCTTTATAATTAATTCTCAAAAAAGATATTTCGTAACATAACTGTAATATACATGGTTGAATTTAGAAAAAAGAAATCCTTTAATATAGCAAAAAAATTTTTTTAATTAAAAAAAAATAATGGTGGGGGGTGTTTTGTTAAATAAAAAAATTTAAAAAAATTTTTTTTTCTTTACAAATTTAAAATACTCTTGAAACCGTACAACTTTTATTTAAAAAATTTTTTTCTATCTTTTATATTTCCGATGATATTCGCTCCGAAAGAAAAAAATTGTTTTTTTTCAAAGGGGTGTTTCACCCTCTAAACATGAAATTCCGCTCATAAAAAAAATACGTGTCTCTTAGATTTGTGTGTTTGACAACATATTTCAAGGAAAATCAAATTGGCGTCGGATACTTGTGATACTTCCCTTGTTAGTCAAAATTTTATTTACAATATTATAATTCAAATTGTATGATTGTATCAAGCTATTATTTGTTTGCCCCATAGCGAGCTAGGGCATTATTATAATAAATCTAATCTAATCTAATCTAATCTTTCTTCTACACAACATCGCGTGTGGCAATCAGCTGGTTGCAACGGCCGGCGATCCGGAACAACTTTTGGTTGTTACAATGATTTTAAGAAACGCGTATTCCTAACATAATTCCAAAACAATCTTTTCTTTACCAAAATTTTTTTTAAAGCATAATTTTATGTTATAAGATAAAATAGTTAGCGACTTACGCGGTGGTAATCACCCGTCAGCTGACGCGGATAGTCAGCCGCGCCCGCGTTACGCTCGTGGCGCGCCGCCCCTGCCTGCCTTCTGTACTCGACGCGTAATTCGTTAACTATTTTGGCTTATAACTCAAAAACTACGTTCCAAATAAAATTTTGGTAAAGGAAAAATCGTCTTAGAATTGCGTCAGAAATGCGTCATTTTACGGACCAAATGTTGTTCTGAATGACCCTGTATAGCAAAGAAAAACCCTGCACGTTACTTTAATACTAAATATTACTAGCATGACATTTTTTTGACGTCAATAAACCATCAAATTTTGTTACCAAAAATCATCATTTCGACTTTTTCTGTCGTGACGTAATTATGACATCAATGTGATGTCATTTTGACTATAATGTGTTCTTTGGGTAGGTACGACAGCAGTCAGGACATCCAAGTTGATAAAAAGCATATGTCTTACAGACAAAAGGGCAGATAAGGCATTTAT
This sequence comes from Monomorium pharaonis, assembly GCF_013373865.1. Taxonomy (NCBI): domain Eukaryota; kingdom Metazoa; phylum Arthropoda; class Insecta; order Hymenoptera; family Formicidae; genus Monomorium; species Monomorium pharaonis. Next base: position 14,906,258 of record NC_050472.1, on the reverse strand, counting down.
AGTATTTAGGGGACTTGGTTAGGAGAAGTTGGTATGTGGACGTGTGGCGTAGCGTGAGCGTATGATAAGTTGATATTAATCGGTTGTAAGCGAGTGTTGTGAGCGAGGCACTCACAACCGATAATATAATATAATATAGAATATTAAAATTAAAATATAAAAGATATTAAAATAGCTCGCCAAGGAAGGCTCCTTATTGCGAGGTGTCAAGTAACATGCCTCGTGCGCTGCCGGCCGACCATCGCACCGGTTAACGCACCGGGCATCGCATGGAATTTAGCGAAGTTCAGCTTAGCAACAACCATGCCACCGGAAATGCATATTTGCGTTTTGGTAATTGTTGCTAAGCTCGCGAATATTTCCCGCGCGCCGGATGCGCGCGGTTATGGCCATATATGGTCATGCGGAGGGCCCATTGCCCCACTATTACACCAAATCCGCGGTACTATTTAAGCCGCTGCCGAACAGCGGCCCGCGGGATCAGTGATAGTCAATCAAGCCGATACATACAGTCCGCGAGATTAGCATACGAACTTAGAGTTCGGGACTTAGACACAACGCATCTCGAGCGAGCGAATATACAGCGCGCTATCTCAGAGCCGCGCGCCGTATCTTATCACCTCTGAGTAAGACGACACGGCACCTTCGCCGATCGCAAGTGTAAAGAACTACCTTGTAACTAAGAGAATAAACACTTCTTCTGTTAAATACTAATAACAAGTGTGTTGGTGACTCGAGGACCCTGCCAACGAAAGCCTCCTTTCGCGAGTTCCTACTCCTAAAGCCGCAACGAACCCAATAAGATTATTTGTCGCACCGCAAGGTACGGCAAAATCATTCTGTTGCACCGCAAGGTACAACACGAGTTTAAAGAGGTAGTATAGAGGTGAGAAGGTAAAGCGAGATAAATTTTTGGCGAGTAATTGGAGGGAAGCTGAGAGAAGCAGGAATAAGGTCTAAAAGCAGGGAAAAGAGACTCAAGGTAGAAGGTTAGTTTTAGAAGCTTCGAGAACAAGCGCGGGAATATGCTGAGAGAGGGAAAGGAGAGAAGTGCAAGAGGAAGTAGGAACGGGATAGAAGAGGGGCAAAGGAAGTTGATGTTAGAAAGAGGTAAACAAGGGAAGAAGGTAGGTTAGAGAGGAAATTATTAGAGGTAGAAGAATCGGTGTTAGAAAGAATTGCATTTATAGTATTTATATGCCCATAAGACATGGCAGGATCAAAAGCTGCTGTACACTTAACGCTACAAATGTTTCAAAATATTCTTCTCCTTTTATCTTTATTAAAAGCAAAGAAAAGAAAAATACTTCGAAGCATTTGTAGCGTCAAGTGGACCGCAGCTTAATACATAATTGTGATATCAGCTTTTGTAATTATAGTAGTATTTATTTAATTTAATATTATATTAGTTATTAGTTAGGGTCGTGTAGCCTAGGGGCATTCCTATATCCTTAATTTGTATGCCCTTTTTACTAAGGTCTTATGTCTTTCTAATGTAAGGCCATCTAGTAGTCCTAAGAGCAGGTATCCTAAGGTCCATTTCTAACCTTAGGAAACCTGCCCTTAAGATTTATGTAAGGATATTTGTTGCAAATCATTTCATTCTTGTTGTTCAATCAAATATTAAACAAATAATGCTCGCAAGCGTTGCAAGCCCCGTACGGAAAGAAACTATTAAAAACTATTGAAAAATAACTATTCAAAACTATTGAGAAAACTATTTGAAATTTCAAGTAGTAAATTCGGACATTACCATTAGAATCGTTTCAATAGTTTACTATTGAAATGACTAGTAACTATAGGCATTTACTATTTATTACTAATGGAATCGTTAATAGTTTACTATTGGTGTGAATAGTACTATTCATTACTATTGGAATCGTCAATAGTTTACTATTAAAGTGAATAGTAACTATAGGCTATGTCAATAGTAATGAATAGTAATGTTCAAATTTACTACTTAAAATTTTGTAGTTCTCTTAATAGCTCATTTTTTACTCACAAAACCTTTTTTACTCACATTTATACAAAGAATCTCGTGTATTTTGTGTTAGGTATTTTTGTTACACCCTGTATATTAAATAATAATAATAATAATATAATATATAATATATTATACATTAATATATTATATTAAAATATGTAAATATTATAAATAAGAAAGCGAAGCCATCTCAAGGGATGGCACAGTCTTAGTGGGTTCAAATTTAATACAGCTCGAGGTTAGCTCATAGTGAAGATGGTGATGTAAAAATAATTTGTAAATGTTATTGTGCCGCTTTCGAGTTACACAGCGAACAAACAGACACATCAAACAAATTTATTATAATAGACACGTGCAATATGTGTATATATACATTTTGCAAAATGTAGAATTTTTATAATTAAAATTTTTATAATTAAAAATACATAAATCGTAATCCAATATTTATTAATTCTAGCATGAATAAGTAAATCTTATAATTTACAGAGAATATATGCGCGCGCGTGTGTGTGTGTGTGTGTGGCATGTGTCGTGTGTGTCGTGTGTGTGAAATATTTTGAAGCCAAATATAGAAAAATATCATGTGTTCGGATTTACAATTATTATCAAATCATTAGTAATATTACTCACAAATAGCCCAGCAAACGAAAAAGAATTCAAAGGTATTAAAAATTTTTAATACCTTTGAATTCCTTTTTTGACGGAATTAAATGGAATTAGATGGGATTCGAAATGAGATGATCTAATCCCATGGAATCCAAAAAAGAAATTTTCAATCCCATTCAATCCTATGGAATCCGTAGAGGTTATGGAATTATATGGCATTAGATGGTTTAGAAAATTGTTTTAAATTCCAATGAATCCCGTAATGACCGAACACACTCACACACACACACAATTTTATGAAAATAGGAAAGGATAATAAATTTCAATGCTTTTAGATAAACGTTTCTTTTTTATTTACTATATAATTAATATACTTTTTATTTACCATACATATAATTGTTACTATAATTTTTATTAATATTACAAATAAAAATACTAATTAAAATTTATAAAAAAACAAAAAATAACGTTAATATTAATAATCAAGTATCTAACATAAAGTATTAATAAAAAACTTTCGATTAAAAATTATAATCAAACAAAACAAAAAATCAGATAAAGTTAAACAAAAGATACTTGTAAAAATAAAAAATGTAAAAATAAAATGTTAAATAAAAACACTTAATATTTATAATAAATATAAATATAATTTTGACTCTTGACATTAAAATGTCCCAAAACCTTCACGGTTTAATCAGAATCTGGAAAAGAGAAATTGTGATAAGTATAAGTGGTTTCGAAAAATAAGTATTATATTTATTTGTACCCACCACTGTATGATGACTCGGCTGGGATAAGGACAGCAAAGTCCGGATCGTTGTCATTTTCATTCGATGTAGATGTCTCCTCATTAGGCACTTGTGCAGCTTCTTCTATTCTTAACGGGTCGATGTTCGATTCATCAGTGTCCCGTTGAATATTCGATTCAACATTTTGCTCAATGTTTTGTTCGATGTCCAATTCTTCTTCTGAATTGAGAACCTCATCCATTGCATGAGTTTCTTTTTCTGTAGTACATGTATGCGCTGAAAAATGTTTATATTATAAATATGTCGGTACAAAAACATCTCAATAAAGAAGTTGTAACTGTAATAGTCGCATTTTGAAACAAAATTGCTTACAATCTTTTAAGGAAGATATAAATTTAGCTAAAATATTTCTAGTTTTTTCCACCAATTTGTCCGCCTCTGCTGATGGAATTTGTTTTTCAACCGTTAAATAATGATAGTATATAGCTAAAGAAAAGAAGAGTACTTAATAGTATATTATCAAAGAAAATTAGAAAATAAAATGTTATTGTATTGTTAGGCAAAGAATAAAATTTACTCTTAAACAATCAGTCCTTTACTTTTTTTACAATAATATTGAAATTTCAATGTTTTATTAAAGTTACAATCGGTATTATACAAAGTATTCATATTTATCTGTGGAAATAATTTTAATTCTCTTGAATATTAATTAGAAATTGGTGCTTTCAAATGTTTGCTCCATTACAATTTGTCAAAAATAAAAGATACACTGAATGTTTTTTAATTTTTGTTGGAGACATTTGTTTTAGAACAAAGGGCTTCGTCAACACAACTAAAGCTGCAACTCAACTCAATTCAACTCTAACTTTTGCAAAAAATAAAACGTAGGTACATATTACAAACGTTTACTAATTTTATTGTGTATTTTGCAATATTTTATAAATTATATAAAAATTTTAATTGTTTGTTAAAATTGTTATTGGTCTTCAAATAACATGTCTTATGTTACCCTTAAACAATGACATGTCATTTTGAAGACTAAGAGCGACTTTAACAAACAAAATTTCTAAATTGTAATAAATTGTAAAATAATGCAATATGCAATAATAAAATTAGAAAACTTTATGTTTTCATTTATTTGAGTTGCAGCCTTTGCTCTAAAACAAATGTTTCCAGCAAAAATGTTTAAACTAGTGTTTTTTTCTATTATCGCAAATATAATTAGATACATATATTTAAAAGCATTAATATAGTTTCTAATGTTAAAGAGAATTAAATTTATCTTCATAGATATAAATATGATTACTTTGTACACCACCGGTTGCAATTTCAGCAAAAAATTAAAATCTCAATATTGTTGTGGTTGTAAAAAATGTTAAGGGTTGACTGTTTTATGATATATTTTATTCGTCGTCTAATAATAAGAAAAACGATTATACAAAGAAAAACAATAATAAAAGAGAAAGAAATCATTGATGAGATAATACGAAATTACATATTACACATGATTACCTTTAATCGCTAAAATTTTGTTGCAATCTAAGGCATTTTCCGGCTTTTTAGAATTTCTATTTCGGTTACTTCCTTTGCCTGTTACAGTGCTGTTTAAAAGCGTCTCCAAAGAAAACAGACAAATCGCGATTTGCCGAACAAAAATTGCAGACCTTCTGCAATCGCAAGCAGCTGCAACATATGCAGTTTTGGGCAAGTATTCGCCATATCCAAGATGAATCTGCAAGATTTAATTGTTATATTACATTCGTAGATATGACATATAAACAAAATATTGTAATAAAAAACTTGGGCAGATTTCCAAAGGTTATTATTGCGGGGAGCAATAACAAAAGTTAAAATTGTTTAGATAACAATCTTTTATAAATATTAGTTTGCTTCATTATGTAAAATTCTGTGGTACTGTTTGCAAAACTATCCAATCAGTTGATGTTTTTTTTAATCTATATTTTTAATTAATAATTTATTTTTACATTGAAAATTTAAATTTAACTTATTAAAATTTTTTCAATAATTTGCGTAACATATATCTGAAAAAGACTATTGTAATTTATTATTGTATATTACATAAAAATGGTCAAAACAAATAAATACCATAGTTATAAATAAAAATTCAATTTATAATAACGCAAACTTAGACATTTTTTCATATCTGTTTAATTACTATTTGATGTTGTTAAATATATAAATATTTATTAAAAAGAAAATTAAAAAATAATTTTTTACATGGAAGTTACAAATGACTAAATGTACAATAATAAATATATAAAATAAATTTTAAAAAATGTTTTCCCACGCAAATGTTATAAATTTTAGAAAATATTCAGGAAATTTGGAAAACTTGAAGATAAGTACAGATATCCCTCTACTTGTGATTATCTCAATTTATAAATTTTCGGATTTATGTACAACCGGTATGCTATTGACTAAAAATAAACAAGTAGATTAATTATAATTAATCTAACAAAACACTCGTTAATCAATGATTTAAATTAAATATTATTTTTATAATATTAAATGTTATATTAAGTTTTATTTTTAAGAAAAAAATCTTATTTTTTAATCACTTGGTGAAATTAATCTGTGTTTAAGCTAAATATTAATTTTATAATAATAATTAAATGTATTAAAAATAATTTAGAAAAACATTTTGTTTCGTTATTTTCTAAATAGATCTGTAATCGTTTTTAGTTATAATTATTTTGCTTAAATAAAGTTTCATTTATCATATAAACTATATAAAATATAAATGCTATTCATTCAACTTACAAATAAATTCGATTTACAAACAAAGTATTACGAACGTAATCCTGTTGTAAGTAGAGAAATATCTGTAAATTAATCTTGCAAACATTGAAATCACTTACGCTTTTATTATCAGGCGTTATATAACCAACTGCCGGATGTTTATTTAACACTGTTAGGTTGTTTCCTGTAACCACATTTAAATTGTTGCCTTCATTGAAATCTGTAAAAAAGTAATCAATTACATAATAATAATTGTATTATTATTTCATATTATACAGTATAGCTGCTATGTTGTGTATATTAAACATATATATATCTATATATACGAACTTTGGATTTCTTTTCCTTTTAAGATTGCAGCTTCCTGCAATTCAATATTTAATCGGCGTAATGTTTGTACTTCTTTCTGTAATGCCGCAATAGTTACTTCCATATCTTTTTGTTTAACAATCCATTCCTCCTTTTCCGCAATTATTTTTTCTTTTCTCTGGAGACTGTCTTTTAAGAAATCACATTGGGCTTTATATGCGTTTATAGTATGTTTTAAATCTTCTATTTCAATATTGGAAGTCGGCGAGCTGCTGTTGCGGCAAGTGCTATGTTCCTATTTAATAATGTGTTTGTCATAATTCCATAAATCACTTTATATCAAGTTTATAAAAATTTGTGTCAAATTTTCATACCTGGTATTCTTCAACTGTGCATTAATTGCACACAGAGCCTGACGTTCTTTTAATTGCTTTAGCCTATGTTGTTTTATATGTTCTAAATTTTCACCTTTCCTCTATAAAAAAAACATAATAAATTCACTGTAGAGTCATTAGCCTTGTTCGTTTTGTCTGTCCTGGGTCTACTCGGAGCAAACCCAAGCAGATCAACGCACTCTAATTGATTCCGATGACGCCAACCTATTAAAGTGCATTGGTCTGCTTGGGTTTGCTCCGAGTAGACCCAGAATAGACAAAACGAACAAGGCTATTGTTTCTTAGTATATTAACGTACCTTAGCAGACTTTGGTGAGTTTTCAATATCAGTGCTAAAGCTGTCAGATGGTGACAGTAGATGTTGTGACGGTGGGACATTCATCCTTTTTCCTGCCACCATTGCTTCCAATTCGCTCTTGGTATCTACAAATAATGATAATAAATTAATAATAAAAATATTTAACAATAAATTTATATAAAAAATCTGTTGCATTAAATGTTTTTTAAGGAATTTTTAAAGGAAATTTTTGATAATCTGGTACAATAAAAAATTTAAATATATAAGACAATATAATTTTTTTACTTACTTGCAGTACGTAGAACGTGACCTACGACGATATCTCCATTGTGCTTAATTTTATACAATTGTCGCGGATTAAGTGGATTTTGTGAATTGAACCTTTTAATATCTTTCACCGGCACAACTTTCCGAAACTCGTGGACATTTTTTGTTGGCGAAATCCGCACGTACGCATACATGTTTCGGCCCACGCAATGTGGACGGTCAACACACACACGTCGCGTGAACACGAAAATGCCGGTTTGGGCAGAAATCGAACATGAGAAATCGCTCAGACTTAAACGACGCGAGAATCGATTAATGATGTGCAGGCAAGAGAACCGAACGCGAATACACAGCTCAAGAAATGATATCAGGACTAAGGACGTCGAAATTACCGAGACACGCGAAAGCGGAGAAAATCACATTCGCCAGGCACCGAGAATCGAGAACGATATTGCCTGCCGGCTACCAATACCGTGCGCCCAATCATTGACTGCTACGTCACGTGCAGCCGGGACGCACGTGTTCGTATTTCGTACCGAAAATGAAAGCCATAAAGTACAATTGGTCTGTTCTTTTTCGCTGCACTGCTGCACTGGTGTAACAAGTTAGAATGAGAAAAAATATATTTGTCTCACTTTAACTTGTTGCACCAGTGCATCAGTGCAGCTAAAAAGAACAGGTCTAATATCATGACGCCACGAGGCGGCCGTTGATACTTATACCTGTTGCTGACTCAGGTTATATTGTGTAATACGTAATTTATAATACGTAACTACGTGATTTACGTCTTGTGCAATGCACGCGGAAAGAAGTCACATATTTTTGTGACTTTCGAATATTTACGTTTGAAGTATGTGACATTCAGATTTTGAAAGACTGCATTGCTAACCTGTATGTACATCTTCCATTAAAATTATACGCAGTCATTGGAAGCAGATAGCAGAGATCATTTTACGGTATTCAAGGTAAGATTTTTTATCATTTTAATAAGTATCAACGTTATTGTATATATGTACATAACTTTACAATAGGTCTGACGAAATGTTGCTCGCGAGTAATTCTTTCTCTCTTTCATTTGAATAAGGTAGAAGAAAGAGAAAAAGAGGAAAGCTCATGAGCAACACACTTTATCAATCCTGCTTTACAATAAAAATCAACTTTTTTGCATAGTGAGGCCTTTGCACATATGTAACAAATATATGCTTTTGCACTTTTTATAGAGGCTTTATTTTTTTATGTTTTATTTCAAGCGAATAAATAAACCTAATCAATCTCTTTCATACGCCATAAACATGCATTATTTTTTCACTTTACTTGAACGTAACAATGTGTTGAAATGTATGCAAATTAATTCAAAACATTTGTAGTCTTTTATAGTTTTGTCATAAAATTAATTAATATTTTTATCTGTGTTTTTGTTGTAAAATTGATGTAGTAAAATACTGTTGTATATTGCTAATTTTTTTTGTTGCATTGAATTGCAGTGAATATTGAAACACTGAATACAACATGGAAAGAAAAAGATACAAACTATGGTTACAAAGAAACTTCAACAAGGACATGGTATCGAAAGCTACATATAAGAAATGGAAACAGAAATACGACGCAATGTTACGTCGTGTAGATGAACGCACAGGTTTAATATTATTTCAATTTATTTCAATTTTATTATAATAAGTAATGAACTTCTAACTTTTGCACTTGTTTATTATCACTTTTTCTTTATCGCGTTCTTCATAAATACCTTTTATCTGCTGTATGATGACTTTTTATTCCAAGACATTACAATGTTTTTTGTGTTTGTTGATCAAGTCATTATTTTTTTAAGTAAAAAGAAAATTTGTTTGTATAATATTATATATGAAAATATATATAGGACAGTATGACATTCTCAATTTGGGAACAAGGAAATATTTATTATTAGAGCCAATGCTGGATAAGAATCAAACTTACAAGGGAACGGACAGAACTGTCCCTCACCGATTTTAATGAGCTTTGGATATGTTGTAGAACATAAAAAAATATTAGACTCATATTTTTTTTTATCTGCGTATCTCGACGTTTAAGGGTTGAAACCACCCCTCGAAAATAACGCATTTTTTCGTTTTTTGCGAATATCTTTGAAAATATAAGGTTTATGAAAAAATGTTTTATATAAAAGTTTTATGGCATTTTATACTCTTTACAATAGTATATTTATATTTTTAAAAAATTTTAAACTTTTTAATTTATCCCACCCCCCACCCCCTTTTTTCAACATATAAAAAATTTTGTAAGGACAAAAATTAAAGAGCATTAAAAGCCGAATCCACCCATGTATAATAACATATGGGTTCCATCATTCTCAATTATTAGCAAAACGAGATAGTAATCTCGCGCTATAGGTGCCGCGCTAGAAGTAGTGTTGCGTTATTTCTTTAGTCGCGTCACACTCAATAACTGCCACTTCTGCGTATATTTTTATATTAAAACATAAAAATGGATTAATTTTAATTATATAATACGCAACGTATTACTCGATATAAAGCATAAATGTATATATTGTCACGACTTTTCCTGACCGGGAAAGCCGCGAGCAAAAAGCAGCGAGACCGATAGGGTAACCGGTACCCCCGATGCCGTGCTTGTCGCGCTCGAATCTCGGCCACGCGTTGTCACGAAAATTGTTGGGCGCCAGACGCGCTCGACGACGCGTCAGTTCGCGAAAATCGTTACGCCAAGGTGTCCTCGATCCTCGCGCGACAATCTCGACCAGCTCTGCCTAACGGTAGAGGGGCGGGGTGAATCGTAAGGGAGCAGGCGAATGCGGTGACACGAAGTGGCGGACGACACACCAGAAAATTAGGCTCTGAATTCAACAGATAACGAGCTTTATTAAAAATTAATAATCAGACGAAAACAATAATATCGCGGGACGCGGCATGCGGCGTTCCGACAAGGCGGCGCCCCGGCGCGAATCATACCAAACAGAGACGCTAACGATACGCGGGAAGCTCCCGCGGTAGGGGCGCGGCCGACAAGGACAGACGATGGACTCTTCCGCGCACATGAATTCCGGACGTTCGAACGTGCCGACACTCCCGGCAACTAGAGAACGCGACCACGTGTCTCGCGGGGGTCACACAATAATCGCCGGCCGCTACCGCACTACACACCGTCGCGAAACCGGAAGTCCCGTCCACCCGCTACTCGCGACGCGATACTCGCTCGCGCGAGGGCTTTGCGGCGCGCCCGGTCGAGGGGAATCTCCGACGGAACCCACGCGTCTTCACGATCGTCCTCCCCGTGGCTCGGCGCCTCGGCGTCCCGCCCGCTTGCATCCGATATATTCCCAATTAATGACACGAACGTATGACCGCCCTGCGGTCCACGCGAGTCACGCACCAACACAAAAGCGGATGCAGAACGGGCCCGGGAACACCTCGCCGGCCGGCAACCGCTTACAGTAACTTCTCTGGACAGGCCACCTCACCAGTAATGTCCTGGCGACGTCCTCCCTCGTCTCCAAGCTCGTCCCTTTTTTTTTTGGTTGCAGCCTCGCACTAGCCACACCGATAATTTCGCTAAGGGACACGACACGCAACTTCCCGGCTGGGCCGCTCGCACGCAAAAGCGGGGTGGATCGCGGTCGATCCCGGATCGACGCCGCGACCCCCCGCCCAGTCATGCGCATTGTTTCCGCGCCGCGACCCAATTGCTGCAAGGCACGCAGTCCTGCGTACGCAGGGACGTGCGCGCCGTAATCCTTCCGGGGGCCTCGCAGGCCCCCGCGAAATTCTCTTTCTCCCGCTGGGCTACTTCCCGAGCCGGGCAGCGCACGCGGGGACCTCCGTTCCCCGTGAGAGGACTCGACGCCTTCCTCGATGCGTTTTATCCCATCCGGGCTCCTCCACAGCCCTTCGGGACGTTCCGTCGTGGTGTTGGCGGGCACCGCCGCTTTAGGCTCCGGCCGTGGCCCTCCCAGGGCCACGCCGAATCCCCGTGCGGGCCGCGTGCTCGTCTCTCCCGGGCACCGGTGGCGTCCTTCCTCCTTCCCCGCATCGTTGTTGCTCTCTCTCCTCCTCTCTCGCTCTCTCGCCGCATTCCATCGGAAGACGGCCGCCGCGCAAAGAAATCAAAAATATAAGAAATTAATGCTACGCTCGCTAGGTCTGTCGCGGTTCCCCATGGAGATCCCCTCTCGCCTCTCGCCTATTTTCCCGCACGGCGCGAATTCGCAGCCTGTGACGGGGGAGGAACGCTGCTACTCGTGGCAGCTGAGCTACCACGTCACAATATATAACAAAATTAGCATATATATACGTATGTGCCTACGTACATTTTCATTGTTACAAATGCGAAAATAAATTAATATGAAGCAAAATATTTTTTAACATTTATAACTGCAAATAAAATATAACAAAATATATAATATCAAGAGGAAAATATAAAATATAAACTGCTATTATATAAATATAATAACTATTTGCATAATTATATTATTTACACTATATGCACGTAGCACGCTCTGATAATAAAGATAATATAAGTATATAATTTAATTTAATTTGAAGTTTAAAAATACATTTATACGGATGTATATATACATTTTGCATACGACACGGACAAATAACTTTAATATCACTGTTGATAAAGGGACCGGTTGTTTTCGCGCAAGCGCATCACGTGAGGCTTCAGTAAAATATCTATTAGTAATAGGAAGGAGATCTTTGATCATACATCTTGCACACGACACTAACGTATAAATATAGCAACAGTGATAGACAGATCGGTTGTTCTCGCGCAGGCGTGAGGCTTCAATAAAGCATCTATTAGTAATAGGAAGGAGATATTTGATCCCCATACAATTTTTTGCAAATTTATAAAGACGTGAACACATTTCACATATTAAACACGCATGTATATTTTCTCGTATTAAATAGAATAATTTATAAATATTGTATTTTATTTGATAAATACTGGTAAGATTTTTTGCAAAATTGTATGGGGACCAAACATCTCCTTCCTATTACTAATAGATACTTTATTGAAGCCTCACGCCTGCGCAAGAACAACCAATCCGTCTATCATTGTTGCTAAATTTATACGCCGGTGTCGTGTGCAAAATGTATTGCATATATACATTCGTATAAATATATAAAGGAGAAGCTGCCGTTTCAGTTCGTAGTTGGTAATGTGAACAAGTATATTGGATAGTGTATTGTCACAAGTATTGTTCTTTCGTGAACATGTAAGTATCTGCTTTTAATTTATTACTCTTTACTCTCTTAATGTGTGCCGTTTAATTCTGTCATTGTCATTCATTTTTTGTCATCTTTCATATTATTCTCCGATTTCATATTTCTAAAAAAATTATTTTTTAGAGCAATTTTCATAACAATAAATGTTGTAATTGATGTTGTGATTAATTCTACATATTTTTTGTAATCATCTGTATTAGCACAACTATTTCGTTTACAAAATTATTTTTTATTTACTTTAAATGTCAAATATTTATTTTAATGTCTTGACTGTAGTCTCCCTATAATTATTATTCAGTTTTAGTGACTTAATTCATTTTGACTTATTATTTTTTTTTTATCAAGAGAGTTTGAAACGACATAACTATCATAGAAACTCTAGTAGAAATATTTTTACAATTTTTTACGCAAAAAATGCGAAGACTACAATTTTTTATGATTTAACTATAACTTTGTACAATACATCTACTTCATTTTTATGTCAAACAACGCGATTTGGGCCATGTTTATAATTTTTCATAGATTTACGTAGAAAAATTTATGAAAAACTGCAAACATCTATGAAAATTTACAAACATTTATGAAAAATTACAAACATCTATGAAAAGTATAATTTTTCGTAGATGCGTTGTAATATTATAGAAAATTATAATTTTCTATGCAAATCTATAAAATATTACAAGCATGGCCCAAATCGCGTTGTTTGACATACAAATAATGTATCGTACAAAGTTGTAATTATATCATAAAAATTGTGGTGTTTGCATTTTTTGCGTAAAAAATTTAAAAAATATTTTTATTAGTGGTATTAACGTATTCAATTCTAATATTAGATATGTTGTAAAAATATAAAAATAATGATAAAAATATTATAAGTATATATATTACATGCGGTCATAAAAATATTCGTAAAATGTTGTAGATAGTTGTGAATAGTTGTGATTTTTACAACAATGTACAACTTCTACAATTAATTACGTCGCTCATGAAAGTGCTCGTAAAAAATTGTAGAAACTCAAAAATACTATATTAATTACAAATTGTCATAAATTTTTACAATTTTCATTAATTTGTAGAAAGTTTTGATTTGTTGTAAAAAATTTTAATTTTTTATAGAAATGCATAAAAAATTGTAAAAATATTTCCACCAGGGAAGACAATTCTATTTATTGATTATGAAGTGTATTATTTTTTACATATAATAAAAGATTGAGATATATATTTAATTTTAATATTTCAGAATGCTGCAATTTAATCCATATAATGTGATATTTTTACTCGCTATAACTTTCAATGGTTTGGATTATCCGAACACTCCGATAACATCGCAGGAAAGACGAGTGAATGAAAAAATTGAACATATGCTATTAGAAATAAAAAATGAAGAACAATTTCAATTAGAAGAGGAAGAAACTTTAGATTTTTATGATGAGTATGAGGTGTCAGAAGCGGAAAAAGTTGATTTATTAGAAGCGGATGAAGAAAAAATCTATTTTTCAGAAGAAGTTATTTGTGATTCAGTTGAAAAAACAATATCAAATGACTATAAGAGGCAAGCTGTGGAATACTGGAAAAGTGGTAAGACAAAACCAAGATCGCTTGAAGGAGTTAAGCAAAAATTTAGACAAGTTACATCGATACGACAATTACGACGATGGGAAAACTATTTCATCCAAGGTGGTAGTAGGCCAGAAAAATTAAAAAAAATTTCTCAATACACATTAGACCATTTTAATGAAGCACTTGAAAGAAAAATCATCATTCATGACATTGACATCGCTCGATGGGCTTCTCAAGCACAAAATGAAGAAAATGTGGCAGGATTTAAAGCTTCAGAGAAATGGGTACAAAGATTTAAAAAAGCACATAATATTGTATCTAGAAAAATAACAAAATTTGTTACAAAAAAGTCTCTATTATCAAAACCTGATTTAGAAAATAAATGCGAGACATTTATTGCAAACGTAAAATATTATATTAATCGATTTGGCATGGAAAATATTTATAATTCAGATCAGAGTGGATTTCAGTTAGAATTTCATTCTGGTCGTACTTTAGCTCAAAAAGGTATTAAAAACGTAGAATCTACAGTACAGTCTATATCAGCAACCACGCATAGCTATACAATTCAACCGACTATTTCGGCTGATGGTAGATTATTATCACCTCTTTTCATAGTATTAAAAGAAATTACAGGAACATTTGGTCCGAAAGTACAAGAAACATTATTCAACGCGCCTAATATCTTTGTTACGGCTTCAAAGTCAGGCAAATTAACATCAAATCATGTAAAAACTTGGCTAAAGGAAGTATTTTTTCCGAATGTCGGGCCACAATCAGTATTGTTGTTAGATTCGTGGAGTGGACATTGTCCTAACATAGTTTCAGAAACTAAACCAGATTCTGCAACAGATATTGTTTTCCTAACTATTCCAGCCGGTACAACGGGAAAAATACAGCCATTAGACGTATACGGATTTCGATTGTGGAAGAATTTCATTAAATACTTTTCTGATACTATTATGTTGTTAAATCTGGCTTTAGATCTTCATAATAGAAATAATATCTTGAAATTACAATCATTAACACACCATCAATTCTCGTCGCCCAGGTTTCAAAATATATTTAAATATGCGTGGACTAAAAGTGGGTACGTAGAGAATGCATACGATGAATACCTGCAAGTTATACCGATAGAATTTGAAACACCAGTAGACTTTTGTTTTAAAAAGAATTCTAAAGTAAAATGCGATCTTTGTGACGAAATAGCCATTATAACTTGTTCTTGGTGTAGAAAATCGCTTTGTATAACACATTTTTTCCACGAACATCATCTTTGTAATGAATATGTGCCATAAATATAAGACATTTATAAACATGTTTGGTAAGATTTTAGCAGTTTTCCTTACCCATGCAATAAATATTGGTATTCTTTTATTTCTGTTTAATAAAAATTTTATATTGGTAAAATTATATTTGTAACAATTATTTCAACCTCTTTTCACTTTTCCTTTATTTATACTTTCATTTTTATTTAATAATATTTTTTAATTAATATTTCAAACTTATTAAATTATATATTATATTATCTTTATTATCAGAGCGTGCTACGTGCATATAGTGTAAATAATATAATTATGCAAATAGTTATTATATTTATATAATAGCAGTTTATATTTTATATTTTCCTCTTGATATTATATATTTTGTTATATTGTATTTGCAGTTATAAATGTTAAAAAATATTTTGCTTCATATTAATTTATTTTCGCATTTGTAACAATGAAAATGTACGTAGGCACATACGTATATATATGCTAATTTTGTTATATATATACATTTATGCTTTATATCGAGTAATACGTTGCGTATTATATAATTAAAATTAATCCATTTTTATGTTTTAATATAAAAATATACGCAGAAGTGGCAGTTATTGAGTGTGACGCGACTAAAGAAATAACGCAACACTACTTCTAGCGCGGCACCTATAGCGCGAGATTACTATCTCGTTTTGCTAATAATTGAGAATGATGGAACCCATATGTTATTATACATGGGTGGATTCGGCTTTTAATGCTCTTTAATTTTTGTCCTTACAAAATTTTTTATATGTTGAAAAAAGGGGGTGGGGGGTGGGATAAATTAAAAAGTTTAAAATTTTTTAAAAATATAAATATACTATTGTAAAGAGTATAAAATGCCATAAAACTTTTATATAGAACATTTTTTCATAAACCTTATATTTTCAAAGATATTCGCAAAAAACGAAAAAATGCGTTATTTTCGACGGGTGGTTTCAACCCTTAAACGTCGAGATACGCAGATAAAAAAAAATATGAGTCTAATATTTTTTTATGTTCTACAACATATCCAAAGCTCATTAAAATCGGTGAGGGACAGTTCTGTCCGTTCCCTTGTTAGTGACAATATCTAGTATTCAAACAAGGATATATAGAAATACCTATGTCGGTCTGCAGAAAATCTATGGTGGTTCTTAGTGCCTATTAATTACTTGTGTGAATTTATATACGAAACATAGCTCACGCGAACTGAGCGCCGCATATTTGTTGGTCTTAAAACACCGTCCTTACATAAAGCTGGAACGTAATGTCACAAAATAAATTGACAAGCAATTTAATATTTTTGATGCTAACTAGCATCTATATTCCTCCTCCCCTCGAAAAACTGTAAAGAAATTTTATTGAGAAAAATAATACTTTAGCCAGGATTTTAGTATTCAATTCTATGCTGTGCCTTGACAATAAAATTTATTTTTTCATATTAATATATGAAGTTAGTATCATAGTTTTGTTCACAAGCTCTAAATAATATGACAAGAATTTATTAATTTTGCTTTACTACAGTATATTTATCATGTGTATCATATAAAGTACATAAATTAAAAAATTGTAATACTTTGGGCTGTAATTATAAATATTTTTGTAATAATAAATATTTTCCAGGTGCAAAATGTGATACTGTCTTGTATCATCATAAAATAAAAAAAGGAGGTTTATGAGCAGTTATTTTTATCATATTTAAATTGTTATTGTAGCCGACTAATTAATTTTTGTAATATTTTTTATGCGGTACCTTAAACAGCTATTTTTTATTTTTATAAAGCATTTTTATTTGCGTACAATTTTTTTACCGGGTTGTGAAAGTTTTATTGCAAAATTTAATTTTAAAAAAATCTCAAAATTATGTTCTAGGGAAAAATTATTAAAAAATTACATATATAAGTACAAGTTCAAAAAAAGAATTTTGCAATAACTTGTTTAAACAAATTGTTTAAACAAATAATTTATAACAATTTGTTTAAACAAATTAATTTTGCAAATCTGATTCAAAATCAGTCACTTCAAAAACTTCTTAAAATATATACAGTTTATGTGAGCACTAACCCAGTTCTTTGTGTACACTACAGGATTTACCTTAAAAAGTTTCCTTCTTAAAACTCTTACAGTTCGGCGAAAAAAATAAACGTAAATAAAGAAGAACGCTATATAAAAATAAAAGATAATTCTTTAAGATACTGCAGAGAAAATATTGAAGAGATTAATTAGTCAGCTATAGTAACGGTTAATATTGCAAAAATTAATTGTAACAAAAAATAGATTTTTTATAACTATTGCGAAAAAAAAGATTAGAAGAAAGAAGATTTCAGACAAATCAAAAATACTTTATTTTGGATTTTACATGAAATAAATTTCAATCAATTTAGAACGATGTTTATCGTAATCATGTTTTTGTGAATTTTGGAGATCTACAAATTTATTTAAAATTTAATGAAATATATACGTTTTGGTTTGTTAAACCACAGCTGTTTACTCCGAATTAATTACGCAATTAGTTATTATTATAAATTATGGTACAATAAATTAATATCATTATATCATTAATTTTGAAACAAAAATATTTCTTGTTTAATTTGATGTATTGCAATGAAATATATATCTAAATATATATCTTTATTTTAGTAATTTTTCAATATCTTTTGTGTCATATTAATGGCTTTTCAAGAGTATAATAATACATATCTTGTGTTCCTCGTAGGGATTACTGATTGTGAACCATCGTGTTCGAATCAGCTTTGTAACGCTGGAATATTTGAACAAGAAGTCATTGGCAGTGCTGGTATTAGTCACGAAAATACAATACCACAATCTGCACAATGTGTGCAAGAGAATATCTCATTTGAAGATCAAAAATGGGTACATGCATCTTACGAAGAAATGGCATTTGATGAAAATACATCGGATGCAGGAAGTGTCACTGGGAGTGTTGATGACATTGAAGAAGAAAATGAAGATGATTTAGACGTGCGAAATGAAGAATTTCATACACGCACAGGTAGTGCAATAATGTTTCCGGCGGCGGGTTTAAGTGTAGATGATGTTGTCTCGATGGTAGCTGGGCACTGTTTGCGATATCGTGCGTCAAATGAAGCGCGCAAATCTATAATGGAACTTCTTCATATATGTGCTGGACCAGCTTTTCGTAATATTAATATATCAAATCATAGATTCGCGAAGCAAATCGACCGGATAATATAATAACTTATCATTATTATTGCACTAATTGTTACAGCAAATTATATTCTACAACAAAGAAACATTTTGAGGCGAATCAAATATTGTGCGAGTTTTGCAATCATAAACACAATATAAATTTGTCAAGCACAAATATGTTTTTATCTATAGATTTACGGTACCAATTAGATTTACTTATACAGGATAAAAATGTTCGGAATGCTTTGATTGAAAAAATTAATGCTCGGCGCGTTACACAAGAAAGTAGAGATATTAGTGATATAAGCGACGGGGAATTATATCGTAAAATGATTATGGACTATCCCACTTCTTTAACATGTAATATTAATACTGATGGAGCGCCATTATTTCATAAGTCAAAACGAAGTTTTTGGCCTCTTCAACTCATTTTCAATGATTTACCACCAACAATGCGCTTTAAATATGTATTGATGGTAGGTATCATGATTGTTGAACATGAGCCGACTCCTCGACTTATGAATACATACATTACGGAGTTCATTAAACAAATTAATCGATTATGTAAAGACGGTGTCGATCTTGGCATAACGGTTGATAATGTTTGTATCTCATATACGCCGACTGTTTTATGTTGTTCAATGGATTCCGTAGCTCGACCAGTAGTCCAAAATAGAATACAATATAATGGATATTTTGGGTGTAGCTACTGTTATCATCCTGGGCTATATATTTCTGCTATGCGTTATCCTTACAAGTACCAAGAATCCGAGTTAAGAACTCATAAAACTCATTTATATGATGTGCAAGTATCGGCTAAAACTGGATTACAAAGTCGAGGAGTGAAGGGAGCTTCGGTACTTGCATCATTATCAAATTTTGATATGGTGTGGGGTTTTCCGCTTGATTGCATGCATACAGTCATTTTAGGTGTAACAAAACACATATGGGACTTATTCACAAAAATTCTAAGTCGCGATGCAAGGAAAATCATTAACGAAAGATTATGTAGAATTCAACCTCCTCGCGATTTGCGGAAGTTGCCGCAATCAATGACTAATTATAGTAATTTTAAAGCAAAAGATTGGAAGTCATGGTTGTTATATTACTCTATACCTGTTTGTATGGATTTAGTGCCAAAGGAAAATCTCAAACATTACGTACTATTTGTCAAAAGCGTGTATATTTTACAAAAGACCTCAATCTCGCATTCTGAACTGGATCAGTGCGAAGTAGATCTCTTGAAGTTTGTAGCAGATTTTGAAAATTTGTATGGAACGATTGCAATGCGATATAATGTTCATTCTATTCTTCATTGCGTTCAATCTGTTAGAAAATCAGGACCTCTTTGGGCGACATCGGTTTTCCCGTATGAAAGTAACATTTTTGTTTTGAAGCAACTAGTCAACGGGCCAAAGGGAGTAGAGCAACAATTGGCCAAAAAATCATTGCAAGTTATGTCATATCGAGTAGGCGTAGCTACTAATTCTTTACCGAATAATGTAAAAATTTATTGTGATAAACTATTTTGTGGCAATCGGTCAACTGTAAATGTAGAAGTTACAGAGGGTGTAACTTTTTTTGGATCGGGCAAATATTTTGCAGATGTATACACAGCTGGAGGCGTAAAATATGAGAAATGTGTGTATAATAACCAATTATACCAAACTAAAAATTACGCGCGGTCCAAAAGATGGAATAATAGTATTATTCAGCTAAAATCAAAGAAAATTGCACAAATTTTAGAAATAATCAGTTTTCCCGATACTGGATGTTATTTCAATGTCAGCGAATTGCTTTTAGAGAAGGTAATTCTTGGAGAAATTGAAATACCACATATGTGGAAGATAAGATTGCTAACAAGTAATCCATTTTTAGTGTCAATAGTAGAGGTTGCTTCAAAGATGGTTCTAGTAGACATTGGAGAACAAATGTATGTTTGTTCAATGCCTAATGTATTCGAGGCTGATTAATTAAAACTTTTTACTTTTAAAAATTATCTTAAATCAATAATTTTATGTAAAATTGATAATGTAATTTATTGTAAGAATGTGTATTATAATACTTAATATTATTTTAAAAAACACTATGTCTTATATGACTTTACGTGCTTTGGTTACTCGGAGTAGGTAAAAATACAATTCTCATCGAGGTCACGCTGTACGCTAAAAAACGAAAGATAATATAATTTATTTTATTGTCAACTTAATTGTACATATAATTGTATATATAATTGCAATAAAAATATTTTAATATATTTTTTGTAAATAAAACGTTTTATTTTAATGTAACAATATCCATTATTTAGTATTTAAAAAAAAGTGTTTTACATTAGTCTGTTTATCCCAAAGATATCAAAAATTTAACTAATATGGAACTTTGAAATTATAATTAATTTATAAGAATGACTTTCAATTTTATAAGTGATAGGGGATGACAATATATAATATAGATTTAAATAATGATGGGATAGAACTAGGAATTTAACGTATACTCGTTTTTTGTTCTTAATTAAAATAAAATGGAATTTGTTCTGTTGTAAACATCGCCGGAATTCAATGGAATTCGATATATACATTTTGATTTCCAAATTTGGCATTTAATGGTATTCATTTTATTGTCAGAATAGACGGAAATCAATGGAATTCAATACGGAAATTTTTAATTCCTAACTTGACATTTAATGGTATTCGTTTCATTGTCAGAATAGACGGAATTCAATACGGAAATTTTTAATTCTTAATTTGGCATTCAATGGTATTCAATTCATTGTCAGAATAGATGGAATTCAATACGAAAATTTTTAATTCTTAATTTGGCATTCAATGATATTCATTTCATTCACGGAATCAATGGTATTCAATGGAATTCATGATGAAACTTTCCAATCCCTAATTTGGCATTCAGTGGTATTCATTCCGTTACGTTTTTTGTGTCGTAATTGGATGGGATTCAAGAAAGACAAATTCTTTCCGAAATAAAGAATTCCATGGTATTAAAAACCATTTCAATCCCTTTTTTTGACAAAATGGAATTCGGAAAGTTCTTAATTGAATTTCTGGCAATCCCATTCCAATTCTTTTCAATCTTTTTTCGTTTGCTGGGAGTTACTATTCATGTAGTTACTATTCAATTGTTGTTCAGTTACGTAGTTACGATTAGTTACTATTTGAAACTATTTATCAATAGTCGTAGTTACTTTTCAATTACTCTTCGGTTCAGTGTTGTTCCTGGAGCCGCTTTTTCTCGCGCATGCGCGTCAAATATAACATTATTATAGTATAAAAGTAGAAAATTCTGATTTATATAGGTTTTTTAGGCGGTCTATTTTGATTACATATTTAAACATTATACAAATTTTTTTTTAAAAGTCAAGATTGTATAAAATCAAATGAAATAATAGACAATTATACTGCGAATTCTCGGGCATGCGCGAGAAAAAGCGAACAACACTGCTTCGGTTACATAGTCACGAATAGTTACTATTCAGAACTATTCACCAACAATTGTAGTTACTATTCAATTACTATTTATGCACGTAGTCACCAATAGTTACTATTTAAGTTACTACAGAAATTGAATAGTAACTATAAAAATTTGAATAGTTCTTAATAGTTCTCAATAGTTTCTTTCCATACGAGGCGCGCATTAAGTGAAACGCACTTAAAAGATATTGTTGCATAATTATAGAACAAAATATTGCATAATACACAATATAATTTTAAGCCTTTAATCGACTCTTAAAAATAAAATCAATTCTGGAGAGTATAAGGTGTACGGTTGGAAAAGAATGTCCCATATATGTACATAAAAAATATAGTATAATAAAATATATACAACTATTAAAATTAAATTATTTGCTCTCTCTCTCTCTCTCTCTCTCTCTCTCTCTCTCTCTCTCTCTCTCTCTCTGTCTCTTTCGTTTTCTTTAAACAAAATGCATTGTCTTATGAATAAAAGGAGCTCGTCAAGAGCGCAGAAGAAAGTAAGATTTTGTTATCGACATAAAAGACTGAAAAGGAATCAAGAAAAAAAGAGAAGGATTATATGTTAATGTGTTAGTGCCAGTATTGATGTAATGAATTTAACTCTTCCAGAAATATTAAGATCAGATTTTCAGATTAAAATCTTCATATCGGTCTATTCTTAAATCTAAAATATCATAAGATTGTCATAAATTTATTAAATTATTCTAAGAAAATCAATAAAATAGCATCAAGGCACGTTTTATTACAGATTTAAGAACTTTGCATTTAAGAATAAAATATTCCTTCTTTAATAATATGATTGGCATTATATCGATCCTATTTTATGATAGATCAAAGAGTAATAGCATTAGATCTAGAAATCTTTTCTGTGAGTGTACATTGTTGATATAGCAAGTAATTCTGTATGAATACTTTGAGAAGTTCTGAGGAATTCCAACAAGTAATTTTGTATGAATACTTTAAGAAGTTCTGTGGAATTCTAATCATGGTGCATGTAACTTCTACGTTATTCTTAAATCATTCTTCTATGAATTCCTTAGAAATTACACAAAGGAAGAATACTTTATGAAATCTTTTATAATAAATTGAGCTATTTAGGATGATTTGTTTTGATTTTATACTCATTTCTGAATCTACGCATTTATATACTTGGCGTATTTATTTTTTTACCTTCTAAGAAAGTTTTTTTTAGTACCTAATTTTTTAAATATAATTAATTTTTTGTTACAATCTTTTAGGCTATAACATTCAACATTTTTGTATTCAATAAATCAGATATAATAGTTACTTCTTTTTGTTCAACTTGTAAAAGTTTTATCATCGGAATAATGTAATTGGAAGGTTAAAAAATCTGGGATATTAATTATTTGTTATGTTATAGCTTATGTGTATAGAAATTTTATCACAATATAACGAACAGTTGTATAGATTAAATCGACTAATGGACTAGTTCACATTAATCACGAACAATTAATTGTGAAAGATGCAATTTGACTTGCCTTCTGACTTAAAAAATGGCTGTTTGCCTTATCTTACAACGCAATAATTGATAGAAATTGTCTTCTTCGATGTGAATGTAAAATATAATGCATGCTTCATAACTCAATAATATATTTCTATATCTTAATAATATACAGCATTTATCAACAACGTTTGTAACGCTTTGTGATTGTAATTCTCAATGTAAAACAAAATATAAAACAAAACAATAATTAGATCAGTTTCACACATGTCTTTAAATATAATAAGTTTTCGCAAAGTTACGATTATTTGAAGTTAAGTGAAATTTTGGTATACATTTTTTTGCGTTAATTTTGTTGTTTAGTTTATATATATATATATGTATATATAATATATGTATATATAATAAAATTCTACGTGTCTGTTCGAAAAGTTCCAAAATTGATTTTTTTCTGACTTAATATGTGGCGCCATACCTGTTGGATACCTGAATAACTGTTCAGTGGAAACATTGAGATATCCCTGATCCATATTGACTAGCTTTAACTTCCTATGATGTTTTTTCAACAACTCAATTTACAGATAAAGTGAACGCTATAATGATATTAAAGACATCGAGACAAATGTGACGTGCAAATTGAAAAAGATTTCTCAGAAGATTTACAAATAGTTTCCAACGATTGTATGACCGCCACAAATGTTGTATTGATGCTGAGGAAGATTATGTAAAACATCTCAAGTAATAAAAAAAGTTACAAACATTTTGTTTTTTTTATCTTAGTCCCGGAACTTTTCGAATAAACCGTGTATCAATTTTTATACTATACGTTTTGCGACGTTTTCTACGTGTATGCTCTGACGTGCATGTAGATTGTATATACCTATATACGAATCTATAACAATTGTTAAACTTAAAGAAGAAACAAGTGTATAAAATTTTTCCATTTCTATGGAATTAAATTTGGACTCTTCTACGTAACAGACCAGTAAACTATCAGTTACATTATATACGTTCACTTTCTGTAATATAAGTATATAAACAAAGTGATTATAATAATCTTTGATTGAACTGTATAACTATAATTTCATTAACAAGAGATCTTTTTGAGGTGTGGCACGCACGCACGCACGCACGCACGCATGCACGCACGCACGCACGCAAGCACGCACGCACGCACGCACGCACACATACACACAATCGTAATAACAAAAATTACGGTATGATGAATGAATAAAGTAGTTAAACAAAGTATATATAATATGTATGTGCGCGCGCGCGTGCGTGCGTGTGTAATACGCGAAATTTATATACGTTATAATGTGTACAATTTTTAATGTCATTATTATTTCTACATATATCATTATTATTAAATACTTTCAATTAATCTACAATGGATCACTTAATTAGAATTTCAAAGCACCATATATATCATGTATTAGATTGTATTTTAATTAAATATTTTTAATTTATTAATAATTTATTATTGTAATTACATTCTGATAAAAAAATTCTGGTTGAACAATTTACTTTTGATAAACTTCGATAAGCTTGATGTTTCATTAAATTTAATAAAATTTCAATAAATATGTAACAAAATTTTAGTTCTACTTCGATGAAAAGATTATTTTTATGTTTAATGAAAAACACATAACATCTCAAGAAGACTTTAATATAAAAAATTATTTAACAAATTATTTATATTATAGGTGCACAACTTTGCTTCCGTTCTTTTTTCAAAATTCTAGACTTTATTATGAAAAACTGGTTATATATTTACGATTCAAAGTATTGTCCATCGTTGGCCACTACTTTCTCCCACCTTTCTGGCAGTATACGAATCCTGCGTCAAAAAAACTGGTCATCTTTTGAGACAATCCACGAATCGATCCAATTTTCACTTCTTCCGTTCATAAGAACGGAAGTGCTGGTCAGTCAGGCCGTGTGTCATTGATCAAAACAAATGATAGTCAGAGGGAGCAATGT
Source organism: Monomorium pharaonis (assembly GCF_013373865.1). Lineage (NCBI taxonomy): Eukaryota > Metazoa > Arthropoda > Insecta > Hymenoptera > Formicidae > Monomorium > Monomorium pharaonis. Next base: position 14,880,703 of record NC_050472.1, on the reverse strand, counting down.
CCGGAGAATACGGCGGGTGGGGTAGGACTTCTCATTTCAACGTTTCCAAGTATGTTTTGACGGGCTTTGCGACATGGGGACCGACCATTGTCATGCTGCAAAATCACTTTATCGTGTCTATCGTTGTATTGCGGCCGTGTTTTTCAGTGCTTGGCTCAAACGCATCAATTGCTTTTGATACCGATCGCCTGTGATTGTTTCAGTCGGTTTTAGTTGCTCATAATACACTACACCGAGCTGATCCCACCAAATACAGAGGATGACCTTGAAGCTGTGAATATTTGGTTTGGCCGTCGATGTGAAAGCATGGCCGAGAAATCCTCATGATTTTCTGCGCTTGGGGTTATCGTAATGAACCCATATTTCGTCCCCAGTCACAATACAGTGCAGAAATCCCTTCCGTCTTTGCCTTATAAGCAGCTGTTCACAAGCAAACAAACGCCATTCAACATCTCTCGGCTTCGACTCGTACGGCACCCAATTTCCTTGCTTCTGAATCATTCCCATGACTTTCAGGCGTTTTGAAATGGCTTGTTGAGTCACTCCCAATGATACTGTCAATTCTTCTTGCGTTTGACACGAGTCTTAATCAAGTAATGCCTCTAATTCTGCATCTTCAAAAACCTTTTCTCTTCCACCGCCATGCCGGTCTTTGAAGTCAAAATCATCGTTTTTGAAGCGTTGAAACCACTCTCGTCACGTTCTTTCACTAATAGCGGCTTCACCACCGTATTTGAGAGCATTCGATGAGCTTCAGCCGCAAATTTCTTCATATTGAAGCAAAAAATTAAAACTTCCCGCAAATGACGAGAATTTGGCTCGTAAGCTAACATTTTCAATCGAGAATAACCCTATGATGCAGACACAAATCGACTAATATTTCGATGGTGTTATGTTTACAAATGCCTAAGCTTATTATTGTATGTCTACGATCTATTTATTTTGACCACCTTTGGTGGAACCACCATCCGACACGATTCTCCGCGCAAACCATCTCCAGCCTCACGAGTCTCCCGCAGGAGAGTTATGGCGCCACCGGCGGAAGCAACTGCTAGTTCCGCGCCAGTTGAGTCCATAGGCCAGGAACTCTGGTGTGTTTCCATGTAACGACCAATCGCGTTGGCTTCTAGAACCCCTTCTTCCAGCTCTCTCTCTCTCTCTTTCTCTCGGGCCACACGGAAAAGTAAGCAGCAGTACGCTCGCGGCATTAATAATACGATTTCCTTTTATTACTATCGTCAATGTGTTTCGTATATATCTCCTTGCAAATAAACTAAGTGACAGCATACCTAGTGCCCTGAGTTCATCATTCCCTGACCACCAGGCCTATACACCACTTACCGCTACAGCCATCTATTGGAAAACGGCGGAAGCAAAGTTGTACACTAATATTTAATTAAAAAATTAGGAAATTTTAAATTGCAATTATTTTTTTATAAAAATTGCAAAAAGCGAAGATATTCTGTAATAACAAATTAAATACATTTAATTAATTTATAAACAATTTTAATAAAAATAAAATTATAAAAAATTTTTACAAAATCATAATTTAAAAAATCAAATATTCTGTATTGACAGAATTAATGACATTTTATTGAAATTATAATAAGTTTTTTATCAAATTGCAGTAAAAAATTAATGATGTTTTGTAATAATATTTTATTAAAACTAATAAATTTTTTATAAAATTTTAATAAAATTGTTTGTTAAAATTCCCCAAAATTAACATAAAATTTAACAAAATGTCAAAATTTTATTCAAATTTTATTAAAATTTTTCCATCAGAAAATACATCTTTAAGATATTTCACACTAATTAATGCTGAAAAGTCGTATAGAAAATCGATCAATGGCAGTAATTTTTAATGAGGAGAACTCGTTAAATAGGAAAGGTAAATCACAATTAAACTTCCCAGTGAACACATTTTATAGGGGCAATATAACATGGAAGTTACATGTAATTTAACATTGTTATTCTTGTGATATGTAGGTGCTATATGACATGGAAATAACCTGTTACATAATATTTGTTATACGCAAGTGATCTAGCTGTTATACATCGTTTTGGCGTTACAGTTATTCAACAAAAATTGTATAATCGTAACATAACACGTTCGTATCAATGTTATTACGGAACGATGCGTCGTAGTTGACTCAGAAATCAGACATAACATATCCTGAATGACAGATCTATTTAATAATAAAAAAAATTATTATAAAGATAATGTTTTCAAAAATAACGGTTTGTCTACAATTACTGCAAACAAAAAATGCACAAAATCTAAATTCATCATGTGCTGAACAAAAACAGAATAATAAATGTATACTATTCAATTTTTCTTAGAATTACGATCTATATAGTTAACCATCTAATTAATCATTTGAACGCTTCAAAGATTAGTGCTAAATAGATCGCAATTTCCATCAAATTATTAAGGTTGGAAAAAGATAAATTTAACAATGAAATTAATAAGTAAATAAATTAATGCTATTTATTTTAAATTTAAAATGTTTTGCAAAATTTAATTGTTTTTATAAAAAATAATATAGTTGCGTCAGTTTATAACATATAGGTATATGTAGACAATAACAAGTACCCATATCGATGAGTCAAATTGGCGTAACAGGTAGAGTACAAGGTTCGTCATCCTAAGGTCCCGGGTTTAAACCTAGCAGCGGCAAGTAAGAATAAAATAAAATAACATAATTTAAATTTAATTAATTAATAAAAATTTATTCTAAATGTAGTATGTGCTGTTGATAAAAATAATTAAAAAAAAATAAAATTTTTATTTTATTTTATTTTTCTTTGTAACTGTTGTGTAACGGTTAGATAACATGTAATTATAACATGTTATATTGCTGAGTCGGAAATTGTAACTTACATGTAAGTTACGTGTAATTTCAGAGTAACGTAACCTGTTATATTCGGTTACATTGCTGTTACACTGCCACTATATTACCGTGTTCACTGGGTTTATTGATTTGGGGACGGCCCCAACTGCCTACAAATTAATTGCCAACAGCACCGATTGCCAACAGACCGTTTGCCTACAAATCGATTGCCTACAAACTCTTTTGCGCACGAGCTCAATTGCACACATGGCATTATTGCCTACAGCTCGATTGCCTACAAACTATTTTGCGCACGAGCTCAATTGCACACATGGCATTATTGCCTATAGCTCGATTGCCTACAAACTTTTTTGCGCACAAGCTCAATTGCGCACATGGCACTATTGCCTACAGCTCGAATACTCTTCGCGGCTTTGCATGCTCTACAGTCATATGTACATGCTTCGCGGCCATATACGCATGCTCGGTGGTTACGTATGCATGAATATAGGCGCGAATTTAAAATGTATGTGCACTTACATGTATGTAATGATTCCCTTGTATTCTATGGTATATTAAGTGCCAAATTCAAGCAGTTCCTACATGTGATTTCTAGTAACAATATAATAATACAAATGCATATGAAAGTGAGTAGAAGTATAAGGATCTTGCTAATCTTTTGCATTGAAAGTCACAAACCCATGTGGTGCAGAGAATGCTTTGCACACACACACACACACACACACGCGCGCGCGCGCGCGCGCGCGGGGAGGTGCAAGGAGGGGGGCCGTCGACCTCCCTCTCGCACCCACCTCGTCCAAGTCGTTAATATACATAGATTGCTAATGTACATTGCAAGCAAAGTAAAGTCCACATAGGTTAGCGACTTGGACGGAGTGGGTGCGGGACGAGGCCAAAGACTCCCTTGCACCCCCCCCCCGTGTGTGTGTGTGTGCAAAGCATTTTCTGCACTACATGGGTTTGCGACTTTCTACGCAAAACGAGATGCTCGTAAAAATATATATATAGACATTTAAAATTTGCGCACTTTTGGCATGGCTTGTGCTAGACAGAGCATGCGCTTATGGCCAAGAAGCATGAAGATATGATCGTAGAGCATGCGCACATGGCTGCGAAGAGTGTCGTGTCGCAACATTTCGTCGGTATCATCGACATATGTCGATGGTCGGTATGACAGATTTCTTAATCTAAATATTCGTCAACTTTAACGATTAATATCTCGCTTCCCAGGGCAGAGCGACGCTTTTTTCTGCCAGATTTGTTTGTTTGATGCAAAACCGCGTCGAATAAGCACAATTACATCGATATTTGAATACCAGTCCCTAAACTGAATAATTACTGATGTGTGCAGCTGATCTTGTGTGCAAGAGTTTGTAGGCAATCGAGCTGTAGGCAATAATGCCATGTGTGCAATTGTGCTCGTACGCAAAAGAGTTTGTAGGCAATCGATTTGTAGGCAAACGGTTCTGTGCGCAAAAGATTTGTTGGCAAACGGTGCTGTTGGCAATTAATTTGTAGGCAGTTAGGGCCCTCCCCTGATTTGTATGGATGGTTCCCGAGTTCATACATAAAATGTTAGTTATAGATGGTCAGCAATTCATTAATAATTAAGTAACAAAAAAGATTTTAGTGTTTATCATATAGTATGATAAAAACAAAGTTTTGTAGCAATATGTGTTACCAAGTCATTGATTTGAGTTCAAATTTTCACGCTGTTATATGTTTTTTATAATAAAATATAAAATATTTTATTTACATGCGACATTACAAAATTATTACATTTTTATGTAGCCAATATTAACTTCTTAGATAGCACAAAATATTTATAAAATATTTATAAAAAGGAAAAATATTTATGATAAATATTTTGTACACATTTTTATGTCCGAGTTTGCCAGGTATAAAAAAAATTGATAAATATTTATGAAAATATTTAAAATAAATATTTATACTATTATCATTAAAAAATATAAAAAATATTTCGAGTTCATATACTATAAATATTTTTCAGTACATTTTAAAAATATATTCTATATACTGTTGATAATAATTCTTGTATCATTTCTAAATGGTTTATGAAAAATAATTATATAATCTTTAAAAAATATTTTTTAAAAATAGATTTGTAAAATATTTATGAATATTTGTGATAAATTTTCTGTATTAACTGGGTTATTTTTAGAACTACTTTTCATTTAATGATACTTCAATTTTGGAGTGATAATTATTGTAAAAAAGGATTGTTCGTCATTAGATTATTAATCCGCAATGATTCTTTTAATATTTTACATTTTTCTAAAAGTTGTTTTGAAAAATTCTTGATATTTTAATTGTTATATTAGTATTAATGCGACTCTCTTTCTAAGTTTTCCAGATTATATTCTTTTCTTAAAATTACCTTTTATATATTATTCTATTTGTCTAAAATATTTTTATTTTCCTTGTTTTTACGATAATTTTTATTCTAAAATTTCTGTACCATAAAATAAAAAGTAATTTTATAGATTAATTAATTATTTAAAATTATTAGTTTGTTTAATACCTCTGACTTATAAAATATTATTTTATTTTAAAAAATACGGTAGTATCAGGATTCGAATTCAAATTCAGTAGCTTGATAAGTAAATACTTTACAACACCGTCTCGAAATTGTGATCTTATCATACTAGTTTACTGGACATGAAAATTTTTGTTTTTAATTATTATTGAATGGCTACCCATTTATACCTTATATTTTATGTACAAGAGGTTTGCCTTCGATAAACTATTAAAGTATGGTTACAATTTGCATTGTTTATCTGACAAGTTCTCCTTGTAACTATAAGAATCTATCTCTCTTCTCTTCCATTAATCTTAAAAATGGCAATAAATTTATCAAAATTGAATGTAAATGAATCATGCTCGCAAAAGTCAGATTAAAACAGATTGATACGAATTCATTTCGTAGATCGTCATAATTAGATTTTTAATTGCCAGAATTAGGAAATGACTTTAATATTGTATTTTTTCCTATTTCCATTTATTTATTTTATAATAATCAGGAATTAAGTTCTAAAATTAGAAAAAAATTCTTATTTTAATTTAAAAATTATTATATTATTTAATACAATATTTATATAATATTTATATTTGATAGATAAGAAGACGGTATTATGATTCAATTTACATTTTTTACAATAACTTTGTTAATTAATATTTTAAAGTAAAAACTTAATCTTCCTCTTTCCATTCATTAATGTTGTTCAATCAATTTTAGATCAAAATTGCAAAATTTCTAGTACTTAGAATATCATTTGTAAAAATGTGATGATACCACATATTGGATCAAAGAAAAACAGGAATGATAATAATTTCTCTACTAAAATAGATTTAAAAAATTGATTTTGTTTAAAAAACCACAACCGTGTTATAAAATGACAATCTGTCAAAATAAAGAGAAAATGTACAGAAAATATGCAAATATGTATGAATGATCTATTTAGTATATAAATTGCAGTATTCAAAATTTATAATATATGTAAATATATTAACTATGCTCATCAAATTATTTCCATATAAAAACTACAAAAAATTGCATTAGACCTGACAAGGGGACCTTACGGGTCATGGGTCATCGATTTTTTTCATACTTATAAGATTTAAAGATCAGTACCCGGACATCAATTTCCTAAAGCAGTACGATGCGCTTCTCAAAAATACTCGAGAAAATCGATTTTGAAGATTTCCGATATCTTTAAGTACAGAAAATTTTGACCTATCGTCAGAGCCACTCGTAGCCGAGCGCACAGAGCTCTAGTTTAGTAAGCGCGAAGTCGCTGGTTCGATTCTTGCTCTGCCCCCAATTTTTTTTTAATAAGTCAATGGAGTTTTTTTTAAATCCTATATCTTAACATTTATCAAATTGAAATGCTAATTAATTATTAAATATTTATTCGTTATTTTTTAAATAAAAATTAACAACTTTGTATTTTTAATTGCCACTTGCTTGAAAATGCGAATATTTATAATAAATTAAAATTTGGTACAAAAATGAAAAACGTCTTATTGTTAAATGCAAAAATAATATGTACAAATAATATTCAGTTATTTTATCGCTTACATTTTACGCTGTATCTTTAACACGTTAGTCGGAGTTTACAAGTCGAGTTTATTGTAAGTCGATTCTGGTCGATCCCCATTCTTTCGCATCTAGTCGTGAACAAAGAACAGCCTTGCAAAAAATGGGAGAAGTAAGGGTTCCGAGAGAGCAGATGTGTTATTCGTACTTTACCGTTAAATAAAAATAAAGGGATGTTAATTTTTATTTAAAAAATAACAAATAAATATTTAATAATTAATTAGCATTTCAATTTGATAAATGTTAAGATATACAATTTAAAAAAAACTGCATTGACTTATTAAAAAAAAATTGGGACCAGCGAGAATCGAACCAGCTACTCCGGGCTTACGAAACTAAAGCTCTGTGCGCTCGGCTACGAGCTGCTCTAACAATACGTCAAAATTTTCTGTACTTAAAGATATCGGAAATCTTCAAAATCGATTTTCTCGAGTATTTTTGAGAAGCGCATCGTACTGCTTTAGGAAATTGAAGTCCGGGTACTGATCTTCAAATCCTATAAGTATAAAATAAATCGATGACCCATGACCCGTAAGGTCCCCTTGTGAGACATGCTTAGGGACCTATATTAGCAAAAATTTATACTATTGTTTAACTCGAAATATGTATAGTTCAAAGATTCCAACTTACTCATCCTAACATTCCTTTTATAATAATAATAATAATAATAATAAAAAACTCTGAAACTCTACCCTACCCTCTTTAAGAAAAACAAAAGGATGCAATGGCATTTGCGTTGTTTATGTATCTTTTATATATTTCTACCTACGTTCTACATATTAAATAAAAGTAAAATAAATAAAATATTTTGAGAAGTTTAAAATTATTTATTAAAATAAGCTATATAATAATAATCGCATTAAACATAGAGACATAGAAAATTAAGATAACAAAAAATAATAGTAAAATAAAAATTTCGAATAACATTAAAAATAATCTTAATTCTATTCTGGGAATAAATCCAGTGCACTACTATCAATTTATTAATGTTCAAGAAACATGTATAAAAGGTTTTTCAAAATTGTCTTATCTTTCTTCTTTCTTTATGCTGTCACTGTCACCTTATTTTTATCAACGCCTCTCAATTACACTCAAATCTACTATTGCCGCTCTATTTTAGCATTCCCAAAAGATATCACTCACTTTGGAAACTCTAGTATAATTGAATATGAAACGTTTAAACAAATAAAACAAATAATTTCACAAATAATCACAAGAATTCCTCACCTAATAAGAGAGGTATTGCGTGACCATAATTTACAAAGGCCATAATACCACTTTCTTTTCTACAATTTATTACAGAATATAATATTGTTATTTCAAATAATACAAATTTACTTATTAACCTCTTCGGAACCAGAAGCCTAATTATTTTATAGTTTATAATTAGATTTACTGAAAACACTATTTGTTTAGCTAAAATTACTTCCTTCATTATAATGAGTATTTATTTCGAAATAAATTGATGTTGCTTTGAATAATGACATTTTACTGCCTTATACTTCACAAAGTGCGACATAATTATGTTTCTACATATATTTTTCAACACATTTTTGTTGCAAATAACGTTAAACAATCATTTTAATAATAAACAATAATATAAAGTTCAAATACAAAAAAATAACCACTTATTTTCTTCCAAAGTCTAATATTAGGCGCTTATAGCAATATTAGAAGCAACGTTATCTTTTTCATAGTTTATAAGATTTATAAGAACAAAAATGTTCTAGTACTAAAACTAAAAATATTATTTAAAAAAGGGCCGATCTTCTAGAAGTTTAATTAAATTTTTTTATATTAATTTTTATATTAACTTTTTTTGATTAAAAATTTTTTAAATATTTAAGAAAGAAGAAAACACTAGAATAAAATTAGAAAGCATTATTCTAATGCCGAAACTTAATATCGTCATATAAATAAAGTATATATCTTAATGAATCTTATCCACTATTTACTAGAAGACAAAGTTGTAGGATATAGCGAATAGTCTGGAATATTATAAAGAATGAGTAAAAATTGATACTTCCCCTAGTGAAAATTTTTCTCATAATTTTTCATACAATTTTTCAGAATTTTTCATATTTTAAATTTTTGAAAATGTTTAAAATAATACTTTCAATATTTTCTTTCTCTCTCACATTCTTCACAAATTTTTATTAAAAAATATAAAATGCTATTAGAATATATAAGAATTCACATATGTAGATTTCTAGAAGAGACTTTCACATATGTGTTCAGATTTATTGTTTTTAGATTTTGTAAGTTATTTTTAGAAATTATAGGTTGAGCATGCATATAAAGTTTTTTTTAATATGGATTTTTTTCATATTTTTGTCATATTTGTTTTTCTGAATAATGGAATTGAACAAACAATACATAGCAATGATAAAGTTCTATTTTTCGTAATTCAAAAATTGCATTGGATAGAATAGAAAACTAAATTGCTACAAGAGTGGCGATATTTCTCAACTATGTGGATTTTAACAAAACGATAATAAAGTGATGTTCTGAAAGCAAGCACTCAATGTTGAGATCACAAATAAAAGTGAATAAAGTATTTAGACAGAATATGAAATACTATACTAGTACAAATACATGTGTCTAGTAATCCAAATTAATTTAACTTTTTCATTGCCAGTGGAAAATATACTTCTCACTTATTTTATTTTTATATTATGAAAATTATTGTTTTTATATACGTATAAAAATTATTGTTTCCAGATACTATAATAATGATGTTTGATTTTTATAGAAATACTTAGTTTACTTTATTTGCAATGTTTTTTTGCACCCAATTATTCTTTAGTGATTCATAATAATTTAAATGTGAAAAAAGTGATCGAGTTTTTCAGAAAAAAATTCAATTTCTCCAAAAGTTTATATTAAATTTAATTATTTTCGGGTATCAAGGGTTTTTGGGGTTGCTGATTACTAATCTGAGGTCAAAATTGAAAATTAAAAATGGTGGATCCAACATGGTGGAAATACTAAAAACTGAAAATTTTAAGTTTAGAAAAGTGTAGCTGTATTCTACCCCAAATTTACAATATAAATGGTCTTTTGTGATATCTCGCTTAGATGTATCGTTTTTGAGATAAAACCCAAGCAACACATATTAGTCAAGATGACGACAAACTGATAACTTGAAGTCAAATTAAACGAAGTCATTTTGACGGCAATCAGTTCCTCGATATTGATCAATTTTTGATGTCATTTGGATGTTAAAATGACATCACATTGACCATTTTATAAAATTTACCCATAAACTTGCATAGCTACATAATTGTAGTCATAAAGAAAATTCCAATCACAATTTATAACAGAAATGCGATTGGGTAGTAACGGGTACAGACAGCGAAAAATTGTTTATAATATCACTGCGCGCAGCAAAATAAAAAATATTTTTAACAATGTAATACATGATTTCCATGTAATTTTTCCGTACAATCGAATGGCTATTAAATCGCTATTAGATTTTTTTTAAAGTCGATTTTCGTAGTTGTTATAAACAAATTAAAACAATTTTTTTACGCCTAAAATGTTCTTTTGGCCTAAAGTGAAGGTTCCAATAATTACTTTTTAGATTGGTCTAACCATGATTAATGGATTAATCAATCACTATGCCATAAATACTGACACATTGAGAAATGATGTCGAATCGACATCGACGTCTTTTTAATCATTGGTTACGATCCACTTGACGCTACAAAAGTTTCGAAGCATTCTTTGATTTCTCAATTCGTAAAATTCTTTGTTTCGATTGGTCAATTAAACGCTTCGAAGCATTTGTAGCGTCAAGTGGACCGCAGACGTTATTTCTCTTAGGTGAGGAGAAGAAGGGCAGCCTCTGCACGAGTAGGCATAGTGCTTTCAATAATGCTTTATTTCCAATACATGAAAAATAATTGTACTAAAACTTGTAACAAAAAATTAAGTGAGTTATGTAAATGTAACTCAAACCTGACCAGGAAACCGAACTGTGTAACTTTATTATCTGTGAATTAATAAATATTAACTTTTAATTAATGTTTATTAAATTTATTATTAATATTAATTTAATAAATTAATATTTATTATATTATTTTATTAAATTAAATAAAGTTCATATTTATTGTAAATTAATATAAATATTAATTTATTATTTATTAATTTTAATTTAAAAGCATGTTAATTGTAGTTACATTCTACACGTGTTTAAATATTAGTGTAAAGCGTTGTCATTTATAATAAATTATGAAAACCCTAATGCGCCACGTAATAATATTATGAGTTAAATTGTGATAAGTTTAATAAATACATCTTTTTACCTGACATTATACATATAACAACTTAATTGACAACATTTTTTGTAAAACTTATATTTTTTCAGATATTTTGGAAGTCCTACATATAGAGATGAGAAGATTAAGTTAAATTAACCAAGTTAAAATAATTTTATGTCATAATATCGTTTATTTATTTACAGATATCACTTTCCTTACACAAATTTACGCAAATAATGCATTCACATACCAGATATAATGGAAATTAATAAAAAAACATGAGGTCAAAATAGAATCAAGTTAAAGTCATTTTAAATCAATGACGAATTTTGAGTCAATTTGATGTCTTTTTGACATCAAATTGACTAATATGTGTTATTTGGGGAAGTTCTTGAATATTAAAGGTTGCTAAAAGTATTATACCTCATGTAGGCAGCCATATATATTGTGTCTGCTATTTTGAATTTTGATATTATCTATATCATTCTACCTTAGATCTGTAACAAAACCTAAAAAAATGAATTTACTGCAAAAATATATAGATTTTAACTAATTTACTACCTAATGGCAGCCATATTAGATCCGTCATATTAAATTCGCAAAATTTGAATTCAGATTCAAAATCAGTGTTCAAAAAACATAGGTATAAAAAGTTTCAAAAAAATCTACTGAAAGAATTTAATGTGAAAATCAAAGGGTTAAACATTCTTATTTTAGTACTTATAATACAAGGAGACACTAGAATGTGATAATAATCGATTTGGATGAAACTCATTCGACTAATATATTATCATGTCAAGTATTACTGGGTAAAAGGATAATCGACAATACTCAACCGTTCGCGAGAAAATTATGAGCGCCATATCAACTCAAACAAGAGAACGTTTAAAAGCAAGAAGCACGTAGCACAGCCGCAGCATGCTAGACTCGAAATTTCGACATTGTGGGTTCAAGTCTCGATGAGCAATTTTTTTTCTTGAGTAAAAATTTTTTTTTTGCTAAAAGTAAAACGATAAAATTAATATAATATGTTTTAATTATTTATTTCATAAAAGTGCATTTTTTTTCTTTGTGGTAAATTCGTTATATATTCTATTGAATGACTGGAAATTAATAGATATAATTTTATTTTCAAACACAATGACAGCAATAAAATATACACAACGCAAATAAATTTGAAACGTTTTAGGCTGCTTTTATACGATGCTCGAGTTGTCGTGCGAATTATTGCTTCGTTTGTTTTTATAATAAATATCATCCTGCAACTTGTATTTTTCCGTCTAATTCTACACAAATAAAACGTTTCAAATTTATTTGCGTTGTATATGCACTTTTATGAAATCAATAATTAAAACATATTATATTAATTTTATGTTAAAAATTGTATGTCATTAAAAAAAAATTGTTTACTTAAGGAAAAAAAAGTTGCTTATCGAGACTTAAACCCGCAGTATCAAAAATACGAGTCCAGCACGCTGCCGCTGTGCTACGCGATTCTTGCTGAAAAGTTCTCTTCATTGGGTTGATATGGCGTTCGTAATTTTTACTTGCAATTTTCTCAAGAACGGTTGAGTATTGTCGATTATCTTTTTACCCAGTAATACTTGATATAATAATATATCGATAGAATAAGTTTCATCCAAATCGATTATTATCACACTCTGGTATCTCCTTGTTACATAGTGTTGATTTGAAAAAAATATTTTAAATAATATTTGTGTAAAATATTCTAATCAGTTCGAAAGTGTGAAAATGCTAAAAATATTAATAAAATTTACATATCAAAAAATTTTTTAATTTTAGAAAACTGTATAAAAAATTTGGAAAAAATTTTAACCAGAATCTACACTATATAATTCGTGATTGTTATATAATATTCATGTTAATTATCATAGACAATTTGCGTAACTCGTTCATAGGGGTCAAAATTGATTTAAATCTTATTAAATCTTAAATATTATACCTCTCTTTCAAATGTCTCTTTCACAATCCGACTCTTTTACAATTGCACTCTGACTATTGGCTGCAATTCTACTAGATTTTATCTGCTCTATAAAATAGATCATTGCATGTAAAGCATTTTAATCATAAAGAAATAGTTGTTCCATTGACGTGCGCATTCAAAACTTCTTCGAACATATTTCGATTATCGCACTGAACAGGCAAATTATTTGAATAACAAAATAAAGAGTAATATCAGTAATAAATAGTAAAAAAATATATATTAATTTAATAAAATATCATACTTCTAATTACTGAGTTTTTATTTTTCATAATAAAATACTCAGTGAACGATTGGTCTGCATTACATTAAGCGTAAAAGGATTGAGAGCACTCAATCTGTCGATTAAAAATAAATATGTGATCAATGAAAGTAATAAATATATCGTTGTTCTTATCTAAAACTCTGTAAATATCAACTATAAAAATAACGTATTCTTCTTCATTTTTACTTAATACAGCTCATTCTTCGCATATATAAAAATCATATATCCTATTTTTCTCTAACCAACCAAAGAATGTAACACAAATATAAGTTTTTAAAGACACACATTTACTCTTCAAACGATGAAAGCTAAAGAAAGCACAATAAAGAATTGTCGCTCCTCGCTGTAATGAAAGTGCATCGTATTCCACAACAAACACATTCACATAATAAATCACACAAAGCTCAACAAAAAACAAAAGGATTTACAAGCTTTAACTACATTGCACTTCATTTCTTCTTTCTTCTCCTTTTCATGAATCCGTAACAGCATCGACGAGGCTCAAATCACTTATACGAATTTAAAGAGAAAAGACGGTAGAAGCACGGTGTAGTTGAGTAATAGTATAAGATGATTTACTGTCTTTGAATTAGAAAAGTATTTTTTTGAAGATCTAGAACTCGTTGAATGCTAAAAACGTCCGGCTGGAGAAGGCTGTCCTGAAGACGCGACCCAACAAGATCTAATCTCATCTGATGTGTCATGAGAAATCCAGTTTAATTTTCTGGGACAATTAGCAAACAGTTACGGCCTTGTTGCGTTTAATAAGCGAAGAGCAAGCTTGTTGGGTCAACAATTGCGATTACCAGTGCCATTATTCACCTGTGTGCCAGTAACACCAGTTTCCATTTCATAATCAGTAGACTGATGCTTCTCTATGGAACAATGTTTCTCTCTCTCCTCTTTGAAAAGGTCTGCCACGCAATGTGCCTTGAAAAACATAAGAATCTCGATTACTCTCTATTTTGTTTTAAATAAATTAATATATCAATCTGCTGATTTTAAACACTACAATTAACTCTTTGAGTACATTAGAGGTCAATATAATTCCAATAAAGTTTGCCTTGAAATATTTTTAACTAAGAAAGTTAAAACAGGCCTCAATGTGACATCTATTATTTATTTAAGATTTGTACTTTGTTATTGAACGGTTACCGTACGTTCCGGAGCGTCAACGTTTCAATTTTTCCTGACTACGTGCAACAATTTTCTCTTTTCCATACCATCAGATAGCATTTTTTTATATGTAAACTTTGTACCAGAATTTTTTCAGACCAAAAAACCAATAGCATCGTTGCAATACTTCCTCAGTTAGTTTGTTTCCTCAGTAATTTGACTCCATATGTGTACTGAATATTACAGGCAGGAAGTGTGTACTCAAAGATTTAATTGTATTTGACAAAAGAGCAAGGTTAAATAAGTTAATTTTTTACAATTAAATTAAGTTAAAGTTTAAAATTAATTAAAGCTAAATTAAAAGTTAAGTTAATTTATATTTAAAATCCGTTATTTAAATTAATCCATAATCATTCCTATTAAAATATAACCTTTTTTAAAATTAGATCACGTTAAATAACACAACAATCACAAAATATGGATTATAAAATAAATTATATATTTTATTTTTTTAAATGTATTTTATGAATAATGTACATATATCACAATTTCGGATTAGAATTTTAAGATAGTGTAAATTTTTTTTGTAACTTTTTCATTTAATTAAAAGACTCCAGACCCAGCCATAGAGAAAACGGATCCCGGTGAAACTGATCTAAATTGCAATATGTTGCACGTTACAACCTCCTGATCAAAAGTTAATGAGTACCAAGTACGAAAACCATTCACTAGTAATGAGCAGTATTTTTATACCTAGTACTTTGTAACTGTTATTGAAAGGGACCCGTTATAACTAGTTATTAATTTTCTCCAATAGGAATTATCTTATAACTATTATGGCTACGATCGGAAAGCTCATAGACTTAGGCCTTATCTACAATAAAGATTTAAGCTTTAAGAAGCCGAAAAAATTGACCAATCACAATTCTTATAAAAATCTACTGTGATTAGTCAGTTTCTTATGGCTTAAAGCTTAAATCCTTCATCATTGTAGATTAGGTTATTCAAGATTCATCTTAAGTACAATCTTGAGACGTCAATACTGTTATTTCATTGGTTAAATAAATTTTAAGTCTGCTCGTGGTCAGACTTAAGGGGCTACATATGTACACCCAGAAATTTTGAAAAAATGGATTTTTCGTTTTTTGCATATTCGTAAAGTATAAGGTCTTGAGAATATCCCTTGCAAGTTTCAAAGTGATTCCTTGAAAATTGTCGGAG
Source organism: Monomorium pharaonis (assembly GCF_013373865.1). NCBI lineage: Eukaryota > Metazoa > Arthropoda > Insecta > Hymenoptera > Formicidae > Monomorium > Monomorium pharaonis. The sequence goes on along the minus strand of NC_050472.1, from coordinate 14,864,865 downwards.
ATATAGCGAGAAAGGTCCAAGCGCGTTTGACGATGCTGGGGCGCGATGAGCGCCTTCTAATCCTTTGCAGCAGATAGCTTACGCAAGAATATTACGCCGGCAAGCTAGAATCGAAGCCTTTGAAGCCGCTACATCTGGGGAGGGTTCACTGTATGGCCCTGGAGTGGATGACTCCATGTAAGTTTGAAAAGAAATTATCTACGTTTTAACTGAATGTCAAACTTTAAACGCGTTTCTCTCGAAACCATGTTTTCAAAACGCGTGCCAAAAATATCTCGGAAACGGTTAGACCGATTTACATAAAATTTGGAAGGCTTAATTTACACAAAAAAAAGGCAGTCTTTATCGTGGCGGTTTTTTTAGAGCTCTTACTTTTTTTTAAGTTAAAAAAACGACCGACTTTTACCCTAAAAAATTGCTTTTTTTCTTGAAACGGCCGCCATTTTGCAAAAAATCGATATTTTAAAAATCGGCCACGATAAAGACTAGATAATATCATTCAGTTTAAGAAAATTCTAGGCTGGTCTGTTTCAGATAAGTTCTGTACGAGCTGCAATTGGCACCGCGGAGCACCTCTTTTTAACAAGGTCTTGCGACGAGGACAATATCTCCGCATTTTTTAATATTTTTAGTTCAAATTTATTCTGAAACATGTTCTAAGAATGTATTTTAAAGTAAAGAAAACTAGGATTAATTACATACATTACGTTTCGAAAAAAGATCGAGAAAAAGGCCTATTTTTTACGTGTCTGGGTGTATGTAGCCCCTTAAGACAATTCTTGAACTTAAAATCGGTCTATGAATTTCGTCCATATACTGCGCATCTTGTAGGCGCATCTGTAATTTAACTGTGATTGTAATTAAAAATGTAATAAAATATGTTTACATTATAATAAATAATATATTTTAAAAACTTATAATGTTTATTAGAATTTATTTCAATATATGTCTTTCAGAATTTTTCTAATATCAAATTTTAATTTAAAATTTATAGTACACCGCACCGGCAGAAATGGTGTCCCTCGGAGTCCAGCGCGGCGATCACCCACATACATGAAGCGCCGTACGTGTTACTAGGCGCGCGGTGAAGTGGAGACGCGGAGGATCAAAAAAGTGGGGATCGCGCCGCTGTTGCATCCTTCACCAATGCCACACGCTCAAGAATACTAATGACGTTTTTCGCTTGAGTGCGAGTGAAACGGATATTGGACACCAGCGAATCGGTATCACGTCTTCTCACTCATTATAACTCTATCCTTCTTGAGCGTGTGGCATTGGTGAAGGATGCAACACCGGCGCAATCCCCAATTTTTACGCCGAAGGACACCATTTCTGCCGATGCGTGTACATGTTGACATTTTATTTCTTGTTTTTTATTTCTCTTATTCATCTTATAAATTTTATAAACTGTTATAAAATAACTGTCTAAATTAATTGTTATTTATGAGTAACAATAACTATAAAATTGTTAGAAAAAATAACTATTTAGCCCATCACTACCATCCACTCCTCGAACTATCAGACGCTGAACATGACAAAAATGAGGATATTAACGATGTCCCATTCTAGAATATTCACGGCAACAACTCTTTAAGGTCACTATCATAGAAGGTCATTATCATTTGTGTTGTGTCCGACCAAGGAGGAACCCGAGAGCGGCCTTTTTCATGCGATTAATATTTGACTAGCAAAAAGATGGATGTAAAGCCCGTTTTACATTAATCGCAAGCAGTCAGTTACGACTTGTGACATATAATAAGCGCTTAGTTTCCAGTAAAAGTTCGACAGACATTGGGTATTGCAAATTGCAACTGGCGACTGCGATTAATGTAGAACGGGTTTTACATCCACGTTTGGCGCTGATGCTAGTCAAATATTTGTGGATGTAAAACCCGTTCTACATTAATCGCAGTCGCCAGTTGCAATTTGCAACACCAATGTCAAACTTTTACTAGAAACTAAGCGCTTATTAGATGTCACAAGTCAATCGCACGATGGCCGCTCTCAAGTTCCTCTCTGGTTCAACCGAAACTAGATTTTGTCACTGGAATCGAAATCGAAACTAAAACCGAATTACGATTTTCAAGTCAATTTCGGCCAAAACCAAAACCGAAACCTTTTTTTTTAGTTTAGTTATAGCAGAGACCGGGGCTGATTGGCCATTAACTTGGCCTGACTGAAGCCTAGGAAAATTTTAAGAGGTTAATGGCCAACTTACGCCAACCAGCCCCAGTCACCCCTACATAATTAAATTAGGGAACAAAATACATATTAATAAAACATATTATTTATTAATAAAATTAAAATTTTTACAGTTATATAAAATCTTACAAAATAAAAATAAAATTTTTTTCTTTGAAAATAAAATAAAAACAAACTCTTTTATAAACTAATACAAAAAATAAATTTCTTTAAACAAAATTCATTTTTTCTTATTTTTATTTTCATTTGTACAAGGCATAATTGATGGAATATAAATATTTTGTAATAATATCTCACAAGGGAACCTTGCGAACCCGAAAATTCTGATTTTAATGAAACATGGCATAAATGTAGAGGGGGTAAATACATGAATTTAGAAATTACAAGTTGGTGCTTATAAACGGTTTAAAGGGTTAAAACCACCTTTCAAAAATTTAGAGTTTTTGCTTTTTCTCGATATATCTCGTAAACTAAACAAAATATTAAAAAATGTTTCATATAAAAGTTTTACAGTATAAATACCTCTATTTAACTATGCTATTTATTAAAAAAAAAATTTTTTTTAAACAATTTAAAAAAAAAATTTTTGGGAAAAAGTAAATAGAATATTTAAATAGAGGTATTTATGCCGTAAAACTTTTGCATGAAACATTTTCTTATATTTTGTGTAGTTTAAGAGATATATCGAGAAAACGCAAAAATGTCTCAACTTTAAAGCGTCAGCTTACCTCTTCAAGCCGTTTTGGAACCAAAATAAAACATTTCTAAATTAATGTATTTACCCCTTCTACATTTGTGCCAAGTTTCATTAAAATAAAAAAAATTTTCCGTTTGGGCTTATAAACGGTTTGAAGAAGTGAAACAACTACCCTTCAAAGGTTGAGATATTTTTACCTTTTCTCGATATATCTTGTAAACTAAACAAAATATAAAAAAATGTTTTATACAAAAGTTTTACAGCATAAATACTTTCATTTAACTACGTTGTTTATCTTTTAAAAAGAAATTTTTTTTAAATTATAATAAATTTTCAATAAAATTGACTTTTATGTATACATATAGCATTTATAAAGTAATTATACTATCTTATACTACGTTTTATTTATATCATCTATGTGTATATTATGTATGTTATATATTATCTATGTTATAATACTATACATTTATATCTGCACCCCTGTATGTATTAGTTTTTATCTAACAGGTGCGCAATATTAGTAGTCACGTTGCTTTCACACAGTTCATTCTGTCTACGTCACATATTTCACATTCAAGTTTTATATTTGTCATGTCACGGTATACATTATATATGAAATGGAAATCACGTATCAAAGTTTGATATCTTTATTAATGATGGTACGCGTCATTTTCACATCAGTATCAAGTCTAACGTATGCTTGATCAGTACATAAGTGTCACATCTAACGTGTGCTTGATTTTTCTGTTAGATTGTTTTTAATTAAGCGAAGCATAATGTTACACATAAATGTTGCAAATGTTCTTAATATGTTAATTATTTTATATCAAATTACACATATTCCACCAACGCCTATAAATGAAAGAGAAATACAATTACGTGATGTGATAAAAGATATTATAACAAATGCAGTGAATGACTTATCCTTTGATGAACTGTGTGAAAGCAACGTGACAACTCTAATATTGCGCACCTGTTAGATGAAAACTAATACATACAGGGATGCAGATATAAATGTATAGTATTATAACATAAATAATATATAGCATACGTAATATACACATAGATAATATAAATAAAACGTAGTATAAGATAGTATAATTACTTTGTAAATGCTATATACATAAAAGTCAATTTTATTGAAAATTTATTTTAATAAAAAAAAATTTTTTTTTTTTTTTTTCGAAAAATAAGCAGCGTAGTTAAATGAAAGTATTTATGCTGTAAAACTTTTGTATAAAATATTTTTTTATATTTTGTTTAGTTTACGAGATATATCGAGAAAAGATAAAAATATCTCAACCTTTGAAGAATAGTTTCACTCCAAACCGTTTCACTCCAAAGCCCAAACAGAAAATTTTCTGATTTTAATGAAACTTGGCATAAATGTAGAGGGGGTTAATACATTAATTTAGAAATGTTTTATTTTGGTTTAAAACCAGCTTGAAGGGGTGAAAGCACGCTTCAAAGTTGAGACATTTTTGCGTTTTTTCGATATATCTCGTAAGTTAAACAAAATATAAAAAAATGTTTCATACAAAAGTTTTACGGCATGAATACTTCTATTTAACTAGTCTATTTATTTTTTCCCAAAAGCATTTTTTTGCAAAGAAAAACAATTTGTTTTTGAAAAAAAATTTTTTTGAAAAAATAAATAGCATAGTTAAATAGAGGTACTCATACTGTAAAACTTTTGTATGAAACATTTTTTTATATTTTGTTTAGTTTACAAAATATATCGAGAAAAGGCAAAAACTCTAAATTTTTGAAGGGTGGTTTCAACCCTTTAAACCGTTTATAAGCATCAACTTATAATTTCTAAATTAATGTATTTACCCCTTCTACATTTGTGCCAAGTTTCATTAAAATCAGAATTTTCGGGTTCGCGAGGTTCCCTTGTAAGATATGTAACAGCATGCTTTAAATATTATATTTATGATATGTAAATGTGCTAATATAGCGATGTAATTTATATGTTTTAAATATATATAACCCTGCATAAAATATCTTATTCAAAAATAGTTTCGCATTCACAAGATTTTATCGTAAATTCTGCTTTGCAAAAATCTCAAATTGGATCGTGGCCAATACGTATCAGTGCGATATTGAGAATAGAACCATGAAATCTTGTATGCTTCTTAATCTGATAACAATTAGCAGAAGAAGTGAATCTTTTTTAATGCGAAAGTTCGCATTTATTTAAATGTTTCTTATTGCGATTAAATGCGAAGAATTCAGAAGATATTTAGAAGATATTCAATTGAATATTTTTTGAATATTTTCTGAATTCTTCGCGTTTAATTGCAATAAAAAGCATTCAAATATGTTTTAAATATCTTCCGAATTCTTCTAAACTCTGTTTTTTGACAAAATGTCAATATTTAAAAATTTTTTTCAATCCGACGTTTTATGCAGGGAAGATGTGTAGACTTCGAATTACATGTTGCCAGATTTGATGATTCGGTACCGAGCCACGGCTGTGGAGGAGAAGAAAATCTAAAGGCAAAAACGATGTTGCAGACTCAGTGAGCGCTCATATATAATTCTTGCCTTTTATTCTTCTTCCCCTTCACACCTGCAGCTCGGTGTCGAATCCTCAAATCTGTCGATACTGATTACATGTACATTTTAAATACGTAATATGTCTATTTATTATTAATTTGTTTATTTATTTATGTTGAACTTATAGATTTTTTAGTATCAGCAGTATTTTCGAAGCACATAACCATAGCAATATAATTAAACTCATATTGAAAGCTTTATACGTACATGTATGTTACTTGCTACATAACGCGTTACCTCGTGATACTTTTAATATTATGTACATGAGATGTATATGTAATATTACTGTGTTTCCTGGGAATATTATTTATATAAAAAGGCAAAAAATTTTATAAACAAAAAATTTTTCACGATTTTACAAGATTACGTTTTTAATAACTGTTATGAGTACATGACAAATAAGAATTACAATTTTGTTTCTTTGTAGCTCTCAAAATTATGTAACATTTATATCGCATTCACATAAGGATGTTACATAACACTGTTCTTTCTATGCGCTCCTTCAGTTATGTATCAGTTATGTGTTAGTTTGCTGGGTATGACTAGAACCAAGAGACCGATCTCCGTGAATGAGGCGAAAATCTGTTAAAAATGTAGTACCAAATGATGGCGTTAGCGACAGTAATACACCTAAAGGAGACTGCATTTGGTTTCAGAGAGACAGCGACGGATGTCCTATATATAAAAAGTGCTTGCCAAGATGGCCGTTCACTGGCGTCAAAAATTGAATGCTTTTCAGCGCAGTATGATAAACATACATACATACACACACATACAACACATGAAAGCACACTGTAGAAAACATGCTGATGCATATGTCACAAAAGCTACTTGTTAAGATGGCTACTCGATTATATGTATATATAGCACATCCATCTCCAATAAATTGTACCCCCACTACTGGTACGCTTCCTCCTGTAATTCTTTACTCTTTGGATACACCGGAATATATTCCAACTCTAGATGCAATCGTAGTCTAAGTTTATTGTTGTCGGCCGTATTAGATTTCCTGCATAAAATGTTTTCTTCAAAAATAGTGTTTTGCATGCACGAGATTTTATCGTGAATTCTGCTTTGCAAAAATCTCGGACTGAAACGTGGTCAATACTTTTCAGTGCGATATTGAGAATAGAACCATAAAATTTTGTATGCCTTTGAATCCGATAATAATTAGCAGAAGAAGTGAATCTTTTTTAATGAGAAAGTTCGCATTTATTTGAATGCTTTTTATTGCGATTAAATGAGAAGAATTCAGAAGACATTCAGAAGATATTCAATGGAATATTTTTTTAATATCTTCTAAATTCTTCTGAATTCTGTTTTTTGACAAAATGTCTATATTTTTTAATTTTTTTCAATCCGACATTTTATGCAAGGTTGTACGCAGTATGATGTGAGAAAGCTGAATTGAATATAAATGTAATTATAATTATACAAAAAAAATGTAGACATGTTAGTCATTATCAAGGGGATATGAAAAAATTTTTCATCATGAAATGCTTAAAGGGCCCCATTTAGTTTCATATCCCAATAATTACATATAACGTTATAATATGAAGGTGCTTTAAATTACCACTTACTGATATACTTCATATTGTTTTCGGTAAATCATCGTTCGGTAAATCAGCGTCGCCATTCGGTATTATATTTCTAACAAATGTTCGCCTCACTTTTGGTTGTGAAATCAGGTTTAGTTTGGTCTCCTAGTTTTAGTCTTTATATTAGAAACCTTGAAATTAATCTATGATTTTTCTTATAACAATTGAATGCTGCCTACGTAAAGTTAGCACCTTCAACAATTTGAAGTTTTATCAAGAGTACTATATTTCCATCTCAAAGAGTACTAGAGTTCTTGAAAGGTATTAACAAGAGTACCGAAATACTTATAAGAGAACTGTCGAAAGTGTTTCTCACCAATTTTAATGAGCTTTAGATATGTTGTAGAACATAAAACAATATTAGACCTATGGGTCGTTTTGTCAATAACACAGGCACACAAAAAAAAAGGTTGGTCCGGCGGACCTAGTCAATCCTTATGTATTTCGATCCGCTGAATCCGAATCCAAGGTCAGAATTGCAAAGTTAGCTCGCATTTTCTAACCTCAAAAAAATTTTTTTTTTAATGTTGGTCCGGCGAACCAGACTAGTCAGTCCTTATGTATTTTGACCCGCTAAATCCGAATCCAAGATCAGAATTTCCGAATTGGCTCATTTTTTCCTAACCTCAAAAAAAAATTTGAGGTTAGGAAAATACATAAGGGTTGACTAGTCTAGTTCGCCAGACCAACCACTTTTTTTTTGTGCCTGTGTAATTGAATGGTGGAATCCATATATTCCCAGTTAGCAAAATGATGCAAACTTTGCGCAAAGTTTTCAGTAAACTCGAGTAAACCTTTGCAGCAAAATTGGAACAAGGCGTGTCCACAAAAAGCTTAGTTTTTGCTAGTAAGGCTTGTTGTAAACAGTATGACGCATATTATATGCAAATAACAGAGTAAAACTTGCTAGTAAAGCATAACAACAAATTTGTAGCAAGAACAAGGCAAACATTACCATACACTATATAATAGCAAATTTGTGACAAGAATAGGGCAAATCGTGACTAAAATTAAGATCGACAAAAAAGAAATATCGGATTGAGCAGTCCAATATTATAATATATGTGAATGGTGCAATCGTACTTAGTTCTCCGTTCTGGGTGAGTCCCTTTTATTCACCCAGTAGGTGAATCTTTTTCACGAGAAATGCGCTATCTCAAGATAGATAGTGAAGTCAATCAGAAATAAAGTGGTCCTTGTTAAAACCCAATAATGCAACCTTGTTATTTGTATAAAATATATGTCATATTATTTGCGACAAGCCTTGCCAGCAAAAGCTAAGCTGTTTGCGGACACAATTTGTCGCAATTTTGCTCCAAAGTTGCTCCGTGTGCCCGGCAAGTTTTACTTTGTTTCTGCTACTAATTTGCCGTTATTCCGTGCTTAGGAAGATTTTATCTGTTCCTGCCATAAAGAATGAGACTAAAAATAGCCTCTTTTGCCACCCCTAAATTCCGACTTGAATTTGATGCTAAACAATAATTATATATAAGACATTAATCTCCTAGAAGTTTCAGATTGAATGATACCCACTTTTTATCTTTAAAGCCTTCGGCACACAATACAATTTTTCATGCTAACACGCATACAAGGCGTCTTACGATTGGGTTACGGTTGGTAATATAATCATTCGAGCCAATCGGGATACGTAATAAAATGTCTCGTATGCGATTTAGTATGAAAAATCGTATCGTCTGCTAAAGGCTTTAGATATGAGAGCCTAGGCCCAATATGAGTGAACATTTAGGAACAATGCTACGCTTTCAGATTGAGCGTAGGCGTTCTAATAAAAAAGATTATCTAGTCAAAAAATTTCGAGTCTGAAAATTTCATGAGCCTGCATGAAATGCGTACACATGGCGGTAGATTAGTTAACGGATGTTTAGATAGATGTCGCTACTTTAGATGTCGCCCAGCACTTCTTTGATGTTGTTGATGATGTTGTATATAGAGGAAAAATGAGACAGAAAGAGAGGGAGAGAGAAACTTCGATCAACTTCGAGCTCTGACAATTCAACTCCATTGACTCCAAGCCGGACAATTCGACCTGCACCCTCACTTCGGCTAAATTTGAAGGCATTCAAGAAAACCAACAAGTAGTAAGTCACCATCTCAATTACGCTATTCCTATTCTTTTCCTCCTCATAATATTCAGTTACCGCTCTAGTGAACAGGGTGACCTCCTTTTAGACACGTAACAATTGGATACGGCTCGATTGGATATCGCACGATTGGACACCGCATTACTGGACACCAAATTATTGAACACCGCACGATTAGACACCGCATTATTGAACACTGCACGATTGGACACTGCATTATTGGACACCACATTATTGAACACCACATTATTGGACACCGCACAGTCTTCTAGTGAAAAACAACATGCGGTGTCCAATCGTGCCATGTCCAATCGAGCCGTGTCCAATCGTTATGTAACAAAACGGGATACTCCCTAGTGAACATATACCCCCGACCTAACCGAAGTCGTTAGTCAATCAGGCGGAACCGTCGGAAACAAATCAGTGTGGCACGCGCTCTCCTAGACGAAGCTTATAGAAAATAGACGGATTTAAAAATATGCGTCGTGGCGAATCTTCCTCTTCCGCTTTGTCAAACGAGGCCTCTAGTCGTTCCTCTCCCCTTTTTCGTTTCCTTAACTGAGGAATCAAATCAAGTCTCTCCTTCTTCTTATCCCAACAACTTTTCCTTTAATCCTGCGCCATCATTCCGTTACTCTCCCGTTAGTTCAGAGCCAGACCTTCGCTTCCCTTACACACACTGCTCTTACCGAATACTGTCTCCTCCTCCTCCTTTCTCCTCGTATTCCCCGATCAATTCGCCGAACCCTGTGGGAGCACCACCACCCCTCTCTCCGGTATTCTCAGACTTCAGTATTGAATTCCAAGAAAAAACTTCAGCTCCCTCATTCCGATCGCGTTACTATCATTATGATGGCACCCAAAAATCACTCCCACTACAAATGGACCCCATACCGCCCTACTACCGCGACTATGCCCTTACGTTTGACTCGATAAATCCCGACGCTTTATTTTATATCGTTTCCTCTCTCTCTCTCTCTCTCCCCCCCCCCCCCTCTCTCCCTCTCTCTAACAGATCATATTCCCATCTTTTTCCCTTGCTATTTTGAGTCCTTTGTAGTCCCCATCGATTTCTTTTATAATTTCTTTTCCCCCTTCCACTGCCACACTCGAAAAAGTAACATAAAATAGAATCAAATATGATGATAAAAAACGTTTTTCACCTCCTCTTCCCCCAAATTACTAAAAGAGCAGCTTTGTCTCCGGACAGATTAACAATGTTAAAATTATGTTAAAATACATATATTTAGATATGTAGCAGTTATTTTTAATTAAATTAATGTCAAATATACATAAATTTTTCCTTTTTTTTAATTTTTAACTATGACTTCAGTATTTATTTGTATTATCAGTATTAGAATAAAATATTTTTGTTAGTTGTACATAAATATCCTATTTATTTATTTATAAAAGCGTCCTATTCTCTCATTCCCCTTAATCAAAGATTGCATCTGGTCCAGTCCCGAGTTAAAGTGATTCAATTCGCTGACTCAAAATTTGGACCTACGGCCGCACGACTCAAAAAACAGGGTTATAACGGGCACGTTGACGTATAAATTTTCAGTCATAAAAAGTGCGTTCGCCCCTAAGGCACTTTCCTTCCTATCGAGCGTGTGCCTTCAAGAATCACGTCACGTTACGTTCTTCCCTGCCTTACCTGCACTCCTTTAAAATATGGCTTTTCTTCTGTATCTTTAAGGTACGATAGAACGCATTAGTAAAATTTTGCGTAGACACGAGATAAAAGTGATCTTCAAAGGAAGATTTTTCAGTTACTTCCTAATCCGAAGGATCAGAGACCACGCTTAGAATTACCAGGTGTACTCAAAATCTCCTGCTCTTGCGAAAAAGTGTACATAGGAGAAACCGGAAGATTAGTCTTTGATTAGACAAATAAAAAAACATTAACGGTGTACCAAATACGGCCACTTTACTCAATTAGCTTTAGCCAAACACTGGATGGAGATTGGACACTCCGTGCAATACAAAAAAGCTATAATGCTAGCTCCTTCTCAAGGTTACTTTGCCAGGAAACAAAGTGAAAGTCTAGAAATTTTGAAACAACCCGATAACCTTAACCGTGATAAAGGTTATCACAAACCCGATTTGGTACATTGTTCTCCCGGTTTTTCAATTGATCAATTAAAAACATTTCCGAACAGCACATATTAATTGGCAAATAGTAAGCCAATATTGTCCCGTGGGTTGAGTGCCTAGCGGGCGCGTCTCCAAGTGGCGGATAGGAGGACGCCCGAGTGGGAAACCCCGGTCCAGGCCTAAACCCCCGCGTGCCGGGGCGGACCGCCCGGGTAGTAACGGTTATAACTAGAGTCCGACCGAAATTTCGGTTTCGATTATGGCTAGTTTCGGCCAAAAATCAAGATTTCGGCTTGATTTCGGTTTCGACCAAAATTAAGAGTAAATTTCGGTGTCAGCTGAACTGTCGACATTGACGCCAGCGCCGCCAGCGGTTGCACCATCTCTTATCTCTTATCCGTTTTTATTCAAACAATTACAAAAGGCTGCAAATAAATATTTATCAGCTCCGCCAACTTCTGTAGCAAGCGAACAACTATTTAGCTCTGCTGGGCAGATTTATGCAAATAGACGCAGTAATTTATTGGGAAAGAACGCCGAGAAACTTTTATTTTTATGTTACAACATAAAATTATTTAACTTTGATTATTAAGTTTTAATATAATGTTAAATAATAAAACTGTAATGTATAACTTTATTTTTATATTATGCAATGTATCTAATATAATTTCTATTAAAAAGTTGACTTTTAAAAAAGTTTTTTTGTAAAAAATACATTTATATTGTAATAAAATGTAATAAATAATAAAGTATTAATACATTCTTAAATAAAAGCTTATTTAATAACTAATAAAAAGTTTATTCGATAACAGAATACTTAAATATTAAATATACATTTTTCCAACAACCTCTTAAGTTATATATACATATAATATTTTATAAATTTTTTCAAAAGTTTCGGTTTTTGGTTTCGGTTTCGGCCGAAATTCAGAGAAGACCAAATATTCGTTTTCGGTTTCGGCGGAAACAAAAAAAAGTGGTTTCGGTTGGACTCTAGTTATAACTTGCTTCGACGGGCGTAAAACCCTGCCCAGGAGTGGGGAAAGCCAATACCAACTCAACCCAAGCCAAGCTGGAAGCTATCGTAGCGAGGGCCGCGTGGCACTGGGGGAGCAGTGTCTCGAACGATGCTTCTGGGGAACCAGGCAAAACCCTAAAGTATTTAGCCTTACCCACGCATGTGGGGCTCTGCGTGGGTGGACCGTATATTTCCCTAGCTGCTCGTGGGAACAAAATGGAGATGGAAAAATTTAAAACTTTAAAACTCACAGAAAACACCCCGATGGAAGCTTCGCCCGAGGACTCCGGAAGGGTGGAAGAAGCGGAATCGGGAGATGAACAGGCCTCTGGGGGCATGGAAAGCACCGAGACCGCGGGGAGAGAAGCGGTTTCAAGTGCCGAGCGGGCACCTGAGGATACGGGAAGCACCGAAGCTGCAACGGACAAACCGGCGAAGGAAGAGGATCTTCGCAAGAAGAAACTCTCCGGAGTCGCAAAGAGGAGGAGGGCTCGGAAGCGGAAGGGGGAAGCTCAGACCCAGGCTCAGGCTTGGGATGGGCCTCCGCCGACCGGGGACCTCTTCTTCGTCCTCAACTATCCCTCGGACGCCGGGTGTGGGGGCTCAGGGGAACTCCGGCAATAAACGCCGGAAGGACCCCAATGGGACCCCACAATTGACGGAAGAGGCGACAAAAAAGCAGAGGGTCCAAGAGACCCATGCTGACGTTGACGCCGCGGACCTCCTGATAAGGGTACCCTGATGTTGTGATGACTGCTGAGAAGTTGTCATGGCTGAGGGATGCGGTCTTTAAAGAGATTCACGGGATCCGAGAGGGTACCCTGCCCAGATTTGACAGCACCACTCTGAGGGCGGGGGCTGCGGTTGTGAGGTGCGCGGATGCGGAGTCGCTGAAATGGCTGAAAAGCCGGATCGGCGGCATCGTACCGTGGGAGAACGCCAGGCTTAGGGTGATGGGACTGGAGGTGCTACAGGGCTGCGGTGTGGGTCCCGAGACCTCCTGTGGGTGCGGCTGCGGTTGTAGGGCTGTTGGAGCGGCAAAAATTCGGGTATCATCACCTCGGGCTGGCGCATCTATGCTGAAAATGTGGGGACTATCTGTGAAGGTGGAAACCTCATTCTTGGCATTCCCTAGTCCAGTGTCAATAGACTCAAGGCGCTGGGCTTCAAGCCTCATCTTGGGATGGACCGGATCACATTCAAGGTGACCGGGGACATCCCAGGAGGAGGCAGAGATGGGTAGGGAAGAGCTCGACCCAAAGGCCTCGTCTTTATAATGGGCTTGACCGGGGTGGGCTTCATCCAAATCAATTTGCATTATAGTAAAGGAGCCTCGGTTGTTCTTGTCAGGTGCCAAGCTAGGAAGCTATATTAGGGGTCTGGTGGGGTGTGAAAAGCTGTTCAGGCCTTCGCATGAAGATCGACCCAGGGCCTGCGTGGCCGTTAAAGAGTTGGAAACTCAGCTGTTGCCGAATTTCTGTTACAGGGACTTGGTGGCAGTTGAAATCGAGATCATCAGCGGGAACGGAGCCAGGAAAAGAGTGGTAGTGGCGTCGGGCTATCTCCCGCACGGAGAAGACAATCCACTGCCGTCGGACCGGGTAGTTCGTCTGGTGGAGTTCTGCCAAAGGAGCGGCTTCCCCTCATCCTGGGATGCAATGCAAATGCGCATGGTGTGGGGGAGCACGGATACCAATGGGAGAGGTGAGAAGCTGTTGGAGTTTCTAGTGTCCATCGACCTAGAGATTCTCAACAGAGGTGGGGAACCTACCTTTGTCACTGCGGTGAGAAGGGAGATTCTAAACCTAACCGTCTGTTCGAGGCAGTTAGCGCAAGAGGTGACTGACTGGAGGGTCTCTGATGAACCCTCGTTGTCGGATCACAGACAAATCACCTTTAGGCTTGCAAAGGCGCGAGGGAAGATGATGACTGTGAGGGACCCAAGGAAGACAGACTGAGACTCATTTCGTGAGGACCTGGCCGCCGGTCTTGAGGTGTTTCCTAAAAGGCACGGGACTCCACAAGAGATCGAGCTATGCGTCGAGCACCTGCAAAGGGTTCTCATTGGCAGCTTTGAGAACAACTGTCCAAAAAAAACGGTGAAAAATACCAAGAAAGTCTCCTGGTGGAACCTCAAGCTGCAGGAGCTCAGAGGTGCGGCACGTCGTGCCTGGAATAGGGCCAGGAACACGGGCCGCCAGGCTGATTGGGACTTTCATCGGAGGGCTCAGAAGGCCTATAGGGATTCTGTAGCGGAGTCCAAAAAAAAAAGCTGGAGAAGATTCTACAGTCGGTGGAGAGGATACCCGACGGCTCCAAAACGAGCACGGGCTCTGGAGCTAGTTTTTACTGCCAGCGCGACCGGGCAGGAGTCGTCGTTCCGCTTGGCGAACACGCTACGGTTTTCCAGGCGAAGGTGTTGGCCATCATGAGATGTGCTCAGAACCTATTAGAGTGATAAGATGGGAAGGCGCATCAGGATTTGCTCGGACAGTCAGGCTAGTCTGGGATTGCAAGTGCGTACTAAATGAGCTAGCAAGGAATAATGATGTCGGCCTAGTATGGGTCCCCGGGCACTCGGGGATCAAGGGCAACGAAATGGCGGACTTGCTTGCTAAGGAGGCGGCCGAAACAAGACTGTTGTGACCTGAGCCGGCTGTTGAAATCTCCTTTTTCTGGGCAGGGGGAGAATCAGGAGCTGGCTCCGGGACCAGCATCTTGAATACTGGAGGAAAGAAACTGAGGTCAAATGCAGATAGGCTAGGAACTTGCTGGGGGAGTGCCCTAGCAGGAACCTGGCCAGGAGCATAAGATCTCTAGGCAGGAGGGACGCCAGGCTTGCGACGCAACTACTCAAGGGCCATGGCGACCTTAACTACCACCTGCATAAATTGGGTCATAGCGATAAGCCCGACTGCAGGTTGTGTGGCAAAGAGGAGACTAGCCTCCACATTCTTGGATACTGTCCAGCATTGGTCGGACCAGAAACACGCTTGCTGGGCTCAGGCATTCTGGAACCAGATCAGGTGAGACAGCTGCCTGTAGTGGGTCTGCTACGCTTCTGGAAAAAAGCGGGGCCTTGCTAGGGCAGCTGATAATGGGGAGGCACAATGGAACCGGTCTGAGTGCCAAAAGTGGGCCTCGTTTGAGGACCACCCCCGACAATATTATTATTATTATTATTATTATTATTATTATTATTAAGCTAATATTGTATTAAGATTGACCAACAGTTGACCAATAGTATGCCAATGAACTGTGCTACTATTAGACGAACAACTCTGCTCCCTCCCCTCACCTCCATCCTTATCACCAGGACAAGGGTTATATAAGGACGGTTATAATCCAAGAGAGCTCAGTATCGAAGCTCCCTGATGATGCAAACTGCAATGTTTGCGAAACGTCGGTGCAACGCTGTACCAGGACGCGGCATGTATCTGGAAGCCCTTTCTATTGGAAGCAACGTCAATGGCCGTGAAAGCTTTAAATCTAATTTAAAAAAATTAAATCCTACAAGACTGAACGTAACAGATCTGAGACTTTGTTTACGCGTGAAATTGTTATAATCAATTAGCATAGTCAGCTTCTGACCATGCTCTAAATAATGCTAAAATATGAAAACTAACTACGGGATTCATAGAATAGGTGAAAAAAAGTTTATCCGTGTTTTTCTATTTGCAAAATTGAATTGTTTAAACAAATTGTTAAAAAATGTTATATTTGAAAAATTGACAGTGCTATTCTATTCTACGTTAAAAATTAAAAAAACTTTTGTATTTGTACTTTTTTTATTCGATGCTATGTTTACGCGTAAAATTGTTATAAACAAATGGTTAAAAGTTTCCATATTTCAATTTTTCAAATGTAACTTTTTAACAATTTGTTTAAACAATTAAATTTTGCAAAAAAACTCGAGTAACTTTTTTCACTTATGCTCGTAGTTATATACTCTCGTAGTTAGTTTTGTGTTATCACTATTGTGTTAGGCATAGGCTTTAATGGATTAAACAATTATTTTCTAATAAGTTTTTTTTAAAATAAATATTTTTTGTATTAAACAATTTAATAATAATTATGTTTTTCTAATAAATATTACTATTTTTCTTTACTATTACACGTGTTTGAACTACATTCATTTTTCCTCAAATTCACACCACAAAATAAATATATTTTTAAACAGAATCGAAAAACTAACCATAGATTCTTAAGGGGTAAGACGTAAAAGATGTTTTGAACCTTTTAGAATAAGGGGAAAAAAGTTTTATGCCAAATTTTTCATTTTTTCACGTTCATAACACATCTTAAAACTTTAAAGGCGTTTTTTTCGAAACACGATTTTTTAAAACGGCACGCAGTATAATTCCAACGATTTTTATTCTATTCACTCCAAATTTTGACTATATCTTTAATATAACATTCCGAAGAGAAGTACGTACGGAATTTTCGATAAGTTGATTTTAACATTATTTATTGACAAATAATTGTTCTTTTTTTTTTGTCAAAATTAAACTTGTTACTTTAAATGCTCGCCAATCACACAAAAATTAATATTTTCAAAATCCCCTACGTATTTCTCTAGCTATATTCATGTACATTAAAAGAAAATTTTTTGTTTTTTTCCAAATTCAAATTTGCATCAGTTACACTGCGTGTCGCAAATTCAACATGCCTCACGAGAATGACTCCAGCGTCGCCATTTTGTACTATTTTTGAATAACTATTTTTTTTTTAATACTTAAAGACATGATTAATAACATCCTTGAATATTATTATCCTCTTACTTTTCCTCCCATTAAAAAAAAAAAATGCAAAAAAACGCTTTATTTTAGATTTTTACAGTGGTGTTACCCCTTAA
Source organism: Monomorium pharaonis (assembly GCF_013373865.1). Taxonomy (NCBI): domain Eukaryota; kingdom Metazoa; phylum Arthropoda; class Insecta; order Hymenoptera; family Formicidae; genus Monomorium; species Monomorium pharaonis. The sequence continues at coordinate 14,847,734 of NC_050472.1, read as the reverse complement.
AGTACAACTCTTCACCTTTTCATTATCGCCATTTTAATTACTTTGTCTTTGGTTCCTAATAAATGTAGGCGTTTAAAAAAAAGGCAAATTTTTATATAAATTTTTCGTTCCTTTTTCATTCTTTTGAAAAATCTCTTTTCTTTTATAATATCTTCGACTTTTTAACTAAAACCATCATAATTTTGAGTTTTTTCTATTGATTAAAAAAAAAGAAGTTAAAATTGATTAGATACATTTGGAGATATAAGTGAACGAAATTTGAGGGTTAGCGTAACTTATGTGTGTAGAAAAATATAGTGTGTAGACAGAGGGCTAAAGACATTCCCCGCCTTTTTTAATTTTGGCCAAAAACTGCAACCAATAGAGTTGACGCGCGCGTAGGACAAACCAGACCCGGAAGTCGAGGCTGCAAATAGAACAAATTTTCTTAAAACGCGAGTGAGTTATTGAAAATCTCAAGGCTGCCCAAACAAAACAAGCCAAGTATTATAACCTGCGCCGGCGAGATTGACAATTCGCGGACGGAGATAGTATGCTGAAACGATAGCACGTGTTGTCGTTGGCGACGCAGTATGTGGCTGCAAAATTAGTGAATAAGTATCATGGACCGTTTGTGAACGCTAGGATTTTGTCGCCCATATATAAGTAGAGATAATGGAAAACTCGGTAAGCAAAATCCATATCAAAGATCTGAAGCCATATAATATTTCTGTCTTTCCCTAAAGATGACTGGTGGCCGGAATAGCACTAACTTTTTGTGTTATCTGTCCAACTTCTTTTTGATGCTTGGGAGAGCCACTAATCATTTTTACTCCCACCTCTTGGAGAGGATCTGTTCTTTTTTTCGTCCCAGCGACAAGTAAGGCAAAAATGTCGCGAGTTTTTAGGAAGTGGGATAAAATGTTCCGCCAGATCTCCGAAGCCTATCCCAACTTTTGGTCAAAGCTGGAGGAGGAGCTAGAAAGGATGCTACAAAGGGAGAGTATCACCACGACTAGAGGTGCCGTGGAGCCAACCGTCGGAAACCAATTTGAGATCTTAGCATTGCGCCACTGCACCCCGGAGCTTACACCTCCAGAAAAGAGCGAAGCAGAGACTGACGACATCCTGGAGGCTCCGAAAATCGACTCGTTGAGGGAGAGGCCGTAGCGGTGAACTTTGCCTTGGAAGGGAGGCGAAGAGATCCGGAAACTGGAGCCGCTGTTCGCCCTGCTGACCTCTCCGTGACCAGCAGAGAGTTATGCTGGAACTGTGGCAGTGCCCGGCAATTGCCCCCAGTCACGAAGAAAAAATCATTGTTTTCGGTGCGGCCGTCCGGACGTAATGGTGTGCACCTGCCCGTTGTGCCGAACGGGATGGCTAAAGGAGGGCTTGTACAACCTCGAAAAGGTCCATGATTGGTTGGAATCGCCGTGCCTGCGAGAAGGCCCCCCGGGCTCCCGACTTCGATAAGGAGCGACGGAGATCAAGATCGTAACCGCGCCCATCCGACAGCAGGAGAACGAAGTTTTTGATGTTCTTATTTTTTCTTTTTCTTTAGACAGTTTTTTTTGTAGTGCCGTTCCTCTTAAATCTGGGATCAAGTAAAAATTTCGTTTTTTTTTCTTTCTCTTTGGTAGAAATATTTTTTTGTAACTTTTAGTGTAGACGCGAGGAAAATATCCTTCGTTTTTTTTTGTTTAAACACCAAAGAGTGAGGATCACGCGTCGTCCTGTTGTAAGTGAAATACACTCTTGCTTTTGGTCTTGTTCTTGTCTTGAATTTGGAGGAATTTAAAAACAAAACAAGACAATACCAATATTATTCTGTGTATTTCGTGGAACCCTATAGACGTAGAGATAGCAAGCAATTTCCATTCGGCGTCGTCTGGCAGAGTACTTCCGTTTCGTTCTGGCAAATTATACAACACTTTCGTGGATTAATTGGAGGCGCGATAAGTCCGACAGCGTCGCGTCCTTGACCGTGTTGACTTGCTAGTAACGCATCGGCTGACTACAGCCTCATGTAACGACTTTGCACGATTTTTGTTCCGCAGTTATTTTATGTCCCACTATTTCTTTCATTTTTCTTATTTTATGTTAATTTCACTTTCTTTAATTAATGTTATCATCTTTTTATTATAAAATTCGAGTGTAAATCGCTACTTTCCTCTTTCTCCGTAAATTCGCGTAAAACGACGTTTGGTCGTGACCTCCCGCCCCGCCCCTCTACCGAAAATCTTGGAGAGTCTGGCTAAAAGAACAACTCAAGTAAGAAGCGGAATTCTCGTGTTTGCCAAATATTTGCCGAATACTTCGCAATGTTTAGTGGCGCCCAACTTTGGTGTTAATTCCCGCAAATCATCCAGCAATATTTCGAGAAGGAGGGGTGTTCGAGAGAACGTCCATCCTCTCTCCCCTTTCGTATTATTTTTATTCCGCGTCGTGTTTTCGTGCGTCGGGATGTGAAAAGTGTGACAGCACATAGCTGTGAAACTTAAGGAGTTACGGCTACATTTATCAGAAAATGAGATGCCAGCTATGACATTCAAAAATTTTTTTAATTATTTAACAGTTGACACTATTATTAAAATGTACCAGAAACTTTAGTACTCTTCAAATACTTTCAAATAGAATCATTACAATAATATCTTTTTCATGTCGCGGTGCCACGGAAAGTTAGCACCTGTTGTAGTCCGAACTACAACGTAGTTCAGTGACAAAAGACGTTGCGAAAAAGGTCGTTCGCAACGTCTTTGGAATCCGCCGTGCTCACGGAAGTTCCTGCTAACTTCCGTGATCTCGCAAAATTCGATGCGTAACAGTCCGAATGCAGTTCCGCATCGATCTAAATAAAAACTTTACGCAGCACAAGTAAACCGCGAGGCTACCGCGTACCAATATCGAAACGCCCAGCCTCGCGGAAGTTACCCAACGCACCCAGTCACTGGCCTCCCAAAATCGCGCTAAGCTAGCAAATCATCCGTCTATATAAGTCAGCACGCGCAGGGCGAAAAGTAACTTAACAACGTCCGAGCTACGTCGCGTACTACGAGTCTTATCGCGAGTGACATTTGATACCGCTATGCGCAACAGCTGACTGTAAGCACCGAGCGAAGGAATAAAGACTACGAATTAATCAAGTAAGAAGTGACCAAGTAAGAAGAACCAAGAAAGAACTTTTCATTCAAACAACAAGGCGAACCTTCACTCTTCGGGTTCTAACCCCTTAGGCAGGACGAATCCCAAAACCATTCCGGGAAGAAATCCCGTTTCGAGCAAACGCTCACAACACATCTCATATTTTCAGATTGCCATTTCTCTAAGTATTTCGGCGGTACTCTTGCTAATACCTGTCAGGAACTCTAGTACTCTTCGGGGTGCAAATAGTATTCTTAAAAACTTCCAATTTTTGAAGATGCGATGCTAACTTCACACAGATTGAAAAGCTTTATATGAGAATGGCAGTGATTAAAAAATTCTGAGTGTGAGCGGGTGGCACTCACTTGCACACGGTTCAAACGGACACAGTGCATTTGGACACGGTGCTTTTGGACACAATATCTTGCGCACAGTTCAAATAGGTACGGTGCATTTGGACACTGCATTTGGACACAAAAGAAATTTTATTAAAAATGTAGACCAGTTATATGCACACGTAAAATTTGGCCACCGGGTATTTGCACATAAAAAAATGTCCGTTCTCTTAGACATGTAAAAGTTCACACCATTCATTTGCACACCGCTAATTTTACCACAGTTTATTTGCTCAACGTTCGTTCGGATATGAAAAGAAGCCCATCAATCATTTGGACACGAAAAGATGCGCACCGCTTATCTGGGCACCGCTCACTTGCGCACCATTCACTTGCACATCGTTCATTTGCCCACCGACCCAGCTAGCAAAATGACGCAAACTTTGCGCGAAGTTTGCCGCAAACTCGAGCAAACCTTTGCAACAAAATTACGACAAGGTGTGTCCGCATTAAGCTTAGCTTTTGCTGGCAAGGCTTGTTGTAAATAGTATGACGCATATTTAAGGCAAATAACAGGGTAAAATTTGCTAGTAAAGCATAACAACAAATTTACAGCAAGAACAAGGCAAACCTTGCTGTACAAAGCATGATAGCAAATTTGTGGCAAAAACGAGACAAACCTTGCTATGCACAATATGATAGCAAATTTGTGGCAAGAACAGGACAAATATTGTTGAAATTTAGATCAACAAAAATGATTATTAGACTGAAATATTAGACTGATTAGTCCAATATCAAATGTGAATGGTGTAATCATACTTGGTTCTCTGTTCTCGATGAACCCCTTTTATTAATCCAGTAGATAAATCTTTTTCACGAGAAATGCGCCATCTCGAGATAGATAGTAAAGTCAGAAATAAAGTTTAAAACCCGATAATGCAACCTTGTTATTTGCATAAAATGTGCGTCATAATATTTGCGACAAGCCTTGCCAACAAAAACTAAGCTGTTTACGGACACACCTTGTCGCAATTTTGTTGCGAAAGTATGCTCGGCAAGTTTTATTTTGTTCTTGCTACTAATTTGCCGTTATTCTGTGCTTAACAAGATTTCCTGTTTCTGCCATAAATTTATTGTCATGTCGTGTAGCAAGGTTTGCTCTGTTATTTGCTTAAATTTTACATTTTATCGTGTCGGAACAAATCTTGTAATTTCTATACGTAATATTTATGTACAAGTCTTTCTCTGTTATTTGCAGCATCGTGTGATGAAAACTTTTGCCGTAAATTTGCTCAAAACTTTTAGAAAACAAAACAACAGACAATTACTTGTCATAAAATTGTTGTCAAAATTGAAACAATCCTTGCTGTAAAGCTTTCACGATATGTGATTTTAACAGGCCTGGCTAGCTGGGGACATGGAAGGATGTACAGTGTACACCAATCATTTGCACACCGAAAGATGCGCACCAATCATTTGCATACGGAAAGATGCACACCGTTTGTTTGTTCACCACATTTATGTGAACTTTACTTTATTTGCAATGTACATGGATTAGCGAATTGGACGGGATGGATGCGGGAAGGGGGGCCTTCGGCCTTTGCATCCCATGTGTGTGTGTGTATATGTGTGCGTGCGCGCGCGAAGCATTCTCTGCACCACATGGGTTTACGACTTTCCACGCAAAACGAGATGCTCGTAGTTCACATGTGTTTGTAGATCTCCAATACAATATGGTGGGCAAACAAACGGTGTGCAAATGATCGCTGCGCATCTTTCCGTCTGCAAATGATCGGTGCGCATTTTTCCGTGTGCAAATAATCGGTGCGCATCTTTCCATGTGCAAATGATTGGTGCGTACATCTTCTCGTGCAAATAAGTAGTGTGCAAATAAGCGGTACGCATTTTTCGTGTCCAAATGATTGGTGGGCTTCTTTTTGTGTCCAAATGAACGTTGAGCAAATAAACTATGGGAGAATAAGCGGTGTGTAAATGAATGGTGTGCAACTTTTACGTGTCCAAGTAAACGGTGGGCATTTTTTCGTGTGCAAATACCCGGCCAAATTTTACATGTTCATATAATCGGTGTACATTTTTAATAAAATTTCTTTTGTGTCCAAATGTACCGTGTCCATTTGAATTGTGTCCAAGTGCATCGCTCTCGTGTCAACGAAGAGTTAATGCCTATGATGTGATGAATACAAGGCATCCATCTGTACTATATCTTTTGGGGAGAATTAGAAAATCGTATAGATTTTATTATTAGCAATTAGTTTTTGTTGTGTTTCTGTATTTTTACTTAAAAAAAAAAAAAAATATGTTTACTTCAATACAAAAATTGCTCGTTTTCGTCTTTCTAAATAAATACCTTTTTTGAAACATCCACTATTTTATTTTTTTAAATAAAATATTATATTTTGATCATAATATCTTAACATTAAATTTTCAGCTCAAAATATTAAAAATTATAATAAAAGTTGTGATTTTTTTTCATGAAACAAGAAATCGCAGAAACTGGTAACTTCACAAATTTTTTTAAATATAAAAAATATATATTTAGATTTCTTAATACAAATAGTATTCTATAAATAATATTGAAATTTCATATGTTGGATGTCATTATGTAGATTTATTTAAATGTAATCGCACTTTGAAATTTGGTACGTAATCGGATTCTGTGCGGCAAGTTTGTTATAGGACGCATATGTGACAACCAAGGGTTAAAGATACAATTTTCTCTATATGAAATAACAAAGAATTATTATTTTTTATATAAAAATATTTTTTCTCTTTTCTTTTTTACAATTATTGTTTTACATAAATGCATTATTTAAATTAGAAAAAAGTTAATAAATAAAAAATTGTATTTCAAAAATAACTAGTTAAAATTAAAAATAACTCATTAAAAATTAACTAAGTTAAAAGTTATTACCTTTTTAATTTAATTTTTATTTTTTAATCATTATATTTATTCAACTCAAAATATAAAAAAATCTAACATAGATTTGTAAAAATAATTGGTCAAATTTTAAGAAAAAAATTTACTTTTTAAAAAAAGCATGGTTTATTAAATGTTTAGATTTATATGTATTACTACATATATCTTGTAAAATTCGAAATTTAAATTATATGACTATCATGTTTCCGAATTGAAATAATGATTATGTATTCAAACATAATAATTTTCCTAATAAAACCTTAATTTTGAAAAGATTAATTTTTAAAACCATAGTGGAAAAATTTTGATAAAATTCTATTGAATTTTATTGAATTTTATGTTCAGTTTGAAAAATTTGGATCAAATAATGATAAGTAATTTCATCAAAATTTTATCAAAAATTCAGTAGTGTCAATAAAATGTTATTAATTCATAAATACAGAATAGTTGCAACTTTTCATTATAATTTCGTCAAAACTTTATTATAATTTTAGCAAAAATATTATCTACCTTTGTTTTTTAAATTAAACAGTACTAATAATTCTTTGTTAATTTTTAAAATTTTTAATATTTAAAGTTTCATTAAAATGTCCGTTAAACATAAAAAAAGTAATCTTTTTAATGAAATATAATTAAAATTTTGTTGCATATTCATTAAAATCTTATTAAAATTTTTTTACTGGCGAAATAATATAAATCATTTACTTTAGAATTATTTCATGCAATTAAATATACTTATGATAGTTTCTGAAAGTTAAACGACATGACTGGCTTACCACCACTAAAGCGCTGATTATGCCGAGGGTGGACCCGGCGAGTACGTCACTCCAATGATGTTTATAATTGGAAATTCGTGTCATTGCAGTAAACCAAGCCATGAGTAAGCACAGAAGTTGAAGAAAGTGTCTAAGTAGTTTACTGCCCTTCCACTTCATTCTTAACTGAAGATACATCTAAACAAAAAATAAAAACAAAAAATTTTTTGTATTGCCCTACATAAAAAATATCTCAGAAAATTGCCTCATCATTGACAAACAAAAATCTTTTTACTGTTGGCTATAGATGCATTAACAAATTAAACATGGATTAAAGTACAGAAGGATAAAACAGATCACAATTTAAAAAACAATATTGTGTACAAAATATCTTGCTCTGAATGCGATGCGTCATACGTCGGACAAATGAAAATTAAAAACTAGAATTAAAGAACATGCTAACAATTTCAAGTCTGAACCATCGAGACTCAGTGATTACCAAACATATAATCGATACAGGTCATACATTTGACTGGAAAAATACAAAGATTTTGGATCATGAACCCAATTACTATAAGAGATTAATCTCGGAGATGGTTCATATAAAAGAACAAAGAAACGGTATAAACTTACAAAATGACACTGAGTCTCTTGATACTTCCTATTCTTGCTTAATCCATAGTCTCGTTAATATAACATATACACACAACCTTAATCGGTGTCGAGAGTTCACTCTCCTTTTGACTGTCGTTCCTTGTACATTATATAGTTGACGATACAATTTTTCAAAATTTGGAGCTTTCTATTCTTTTTACCAATTAACTAAGGCACATGTAAGTCTCTTACAAAAGTAAGTCTCTTTCTTTCCTTTTTTATATTATCAACATTGTATATATATTTCTTCCTTTTTATTTTTATTTAACTAACTACTCATTCAAATTTATTACCTTTTTATCTTATTTTACTATTTATTTATTTTATTTTTCTTCGTTTTTTTTTTGTTGAACAGTTACTTCCACAAGTTGCGCTTTTACAAGTATCTGATTAACACTATCGGATGTTTTTTACATATTTTCATTGCTTAAGGGGTTACACCAACCTAGACGGTCGAAAAACAGGCCTAACTTTGATATTTTATTCCTCCTAAACGGGTAGTGGGAATTAAATGAAATTTTGGGTGATTATTGACTTATGTTTCAACAATATAAAAAAAATTTTTTTATTAAACAATGGCGACGGAAAGCAGAAATATGGCCGCCGACACACATTGAGGTTTGGAAAAACGCATTTTGCGGTGACCACTGTCCCGTCTAAACGATCCATCTGAAACAAAAAAACAAAATGGTGTTTTTAAGTTAACAGTAGTGGTTTGTCGGTGACGATCGCCGATTGTCGATTTTATCGTTTGTTACAAAATGGCGATGAGTTGAAGTTAAAATTTAAAAAAAAACGAAAAATTTTTGTCCTTTTCATTTTTTTATTTTTTAATGAAGACCGATTAAAAAAAAAAGAGATCGTCACCGACAAAAGAATGTTTCTGAGAGTATTGTGTAAAAATTTGAAAACGATCCATCCATTAGTTTTTGAGATCTGGTGGTCACCGACTTTGAAAACCATGTTTTGAGAAAAACGCGTTTAAAGTTTCAAGTTTAGTTCTACTATTGTTAATAGCCGAATTTTGCACTTTACCTCTAGTCGACAATTCTGGGGCCATATGAGATTCCTTCCACATCAATAACAGCAGTGCTTTGTGAAGACTTTTGTTGACAGCGAGCAATCTTTTCTTCGCGCGTCGCCTTCTGCGCTCGTACTTCGGCCACATTGATGCGCGCTCGGTCTTGATTTTCGCAATATGCAGCACAATTCTTTTATTATCATTAATAAATATGCGGCAGCATCTTCATTAAATGTGTATGCAGCAATATTGGCAGCAATTTGCACAACGTGTGCACCGCTGTGCTGCACTTTTGGCGCTATGCGCCAAATCAGATTGTTCAAACTTTCGTTAACGTTTTGCGTAAATCCACCGACGCATTTCTCCAGTAAATTATCACTAGAAAGTTGTTTTCAAATATTGGACGAATGGCTTTAATCACATCATCGTCCAGTGGCGATTTATGTTGATATTGCTCCAATTCGAGCACTCGAACGCTCGATCCCGTTTTACTCAACTCTCTGTAATTCCGGCATTTTTTCAGATATCAACATAAAACTTTCAGGATATATTCTCGAAACTTGAAGCTTCAAGAAAATGTAATAAAAAAAAAATCGAATTTTTTTTTCCGCTAGGTTGGTGTAACCCCTTAAGAACAAAGAATAATTTCGTTTCTAGAAGCATCATAGAATCTTTTACATATAAGTGGTTTTCATATAATAATTTTCAACTCTCAATTATTAATTCCTTGTTGACTTATCGCTTTTTATTTTTAATCCCATAGTTTTTTAACAATTTTAATTTGCTTGACGCCTCCTTTCTACTTAGCATCGAACTCCTCACATGTTATTGTTTACACAAGGAACGTTACTTCAGACTCAAGATTTATGAACTTAACAATAGATTTGATCTTTCTACAATCAGACTTAGCTTATTTTATGAATTGATATACCATTGTATTTGACTTCCGATTTATATATCATTTTACAATTTTAAAATATTTCTTATTGTGTTATTTATCTTTTTTAATTGATGTTACCCGTGTGTTTTTTGCGGATCTGTTCTTTCGTTCTTTTGTCTGTATTTACGTTTTATTGTTTAATTTTATTATACTCTATGCGATTGAAAAGGACTGAGTAAAATCGAAACGCTACTTTTCAATAATTTTTTAATATACTAATTTCATACCTATTTTGTCATTTATGTGCGTAATAACGAAGATTAAATTTTGTATCTCTACCTTATATTAGCTCGATCATTGACCTTCTTGTAATATCATTTGCTTAGCATAACCGAACGTTTTACATCCAAAATATCAAAAAATACAAAAATTTAAGGTTTTAAAAAATAAAGATTTAAATCTTCAAATAGGCTTTGTTAAGTTGCCAGCAATAAAAATATATACCATAATAAAAAACCACTTGGATAATGACTATTCTGGCAATACTTTATTAAATTAGATCACAACATTTCGGCCAGACAATTTCTGGCCCTTTTCAAGTAAAACTAAAATTACATAGAAACACAAATTATATACAACATCTCAACGTCACATTCTAAAATCCATAAATTGAATAAAATAATCGTATTTCGTATAATTGCCGTAAGTTATATTAAATATCTCAGTTCGCAAATGACAACTCTTTAGTATTGTTTCGAGAGACGTGTTAGAATGCACGTCTATACTCCGCAACCTTTGTCAGTCGAATGAAGAGATCGTTGGAAATGTGCAAGTCACGTTTAAAAACATAAAATATTATTGGTTTAAAATTATCATTAGTCTACAGTAACTAAACTATACGTGTAATTCTGTCATACACTGTGTTAAGATTGTCAGTATCTTTCTGCAGATTAATATTGTTGCGTGCCGCGTGTCGTCCGATACATCCCTAAAGCGCCAGTCAGCTGACGGACCGATCAATATTTTCGATCGGCCGGTTGCCGGAAGAATTTGTTATTTAAATAAATGAATTAAACGGCTGGTTGCCGGGAAATATTTTGTAAACAAATATTGTAGACAGTTTAACGTCGGACTCCTGCCGAGGAGGACGTGTCACGCGCTTTCTCTGTTTGAGTTCAAGTTTAAATAAAGCTTTTAAGTTCCATAAACGTTTTGATTTTCTCGACGCGAGTGTGTGTGTGTGTGTGTGTGTGCGGGAGTGTCTTTCGACGTTCCGGCGCAACAATATTATTGTTGAATTTTTTAATGAAAAACATTTCTGCGATTTCTCTTTTTCTTTTATGCTTTTCTTTATGTATAATATTGGGTTTAGACCATTCGAATTCGATGGTGATTGATGGATGGTGACTACCGTGTGGTACGAAGGCGAACTTTTTATATTTTGTTGGTATTCTTTAATTTTTGTCTTTAGATGTCTTTTGGTCTGTCCATTGTATGAAAGATCACAGTCGCGACAATTGATTTTATAGACAAGTTCGGTTGACATAGCATCCTTGATTTTATCCTTCCCTCTTTTTATTACGCAATCTAATTTTTTCGGTATTGTGAAGCGTACATCCACGTATTTGTTGAATATGCGCTTCACATCATCGCTTACATGTTTAACATATGGTAAAACAATTGTTTTCCGATTGTCAGATAATTCATTAAAAATGTTATTGTCATTATTATTTAATAAAGTTCTTTCGTTTTTTTAATATCTTAATTCGTCTTTTGACATGTCTGTTAATAAAATCTATTGGATATCAATTGTTTAATAAAGTTTTTTGATGACTGTTTCAATGTTAGTTTTATGGAAGCGTTAGTCAGATAGTAAAACTGCTTCCTCTACCAAATTCACTATTGTATTAATTTTATGTCTTCGGATGGGACGAGAAATAATTTATGTACCTGCCAAAAAACGTGGGTTTTCGGTACCAATTGCTTATTAAATTATTATCGTCCCTAATTATTGAGACATTTAAAAAATTTAGCAAGTTGTTTTCGATTTCATATGTGAATTTTAATCTTGGATGGTACTTATTAAACGTTTCCAACATGTGATCTAGTTCAGTCAATGGAACATTAGTGAATATGTCATCCACGTAACGGTAATAAACGCAAGGTTTAAAATTTAGCTTTCTTAAGCAAAATGTTTCCAAACCGTCATAACTGTATTAGCTAAAATAGGGAAGAGGGGGGACTCCATTGGACTGCCGAAGATTTGCTCATAGAATTTTCCATTGAATGAGAAACTTGTGGAGCTTAATATGACGTCAATTGTGTGTGTGAATTGTGACAAGCTTAAATTAGTGGCTTTAGATATTTTATTCCATCTTCTTTCTATGCCTTCAAGGACGAGCTCTTTAGGAATGTTAGTGAACAGGGCACTGACATCCAGAGAGACAAGTTTCTCATCCGTTTTGATATTTTTCCCATTGACTAATTTTGCAAATGCCCAACTACCTTTGATGTTAGATTTCGGTTCATTTAAGTTTTCTTTGAGGATGTCATGCAAATATTTTGCTATGTTATACATAGGACTTCCAATAGATGAGACGATAATGCGTAGAGAAAAACCGGGTTTGTGGATCTTCGGCAGTCCATAGCATCTTGGTAGATTGCCATTGGTGCAATTCAAGGTTCAGTATGTGTACTCGTCCATCAAGTCGTTGTTACGCCAGAAATTGATTAAGTTATTAGCTTTGGTGGAAACACTATTAATAGGATCTTTCTTTATCTCTTTGTACGTTTCTTGGTCGTCTAGTAATTCCGTCATTTGTCTCTTGTAAGTATTAGCATCCATAATGACCGTCATGTGTCCTTTATCTGCCTTTGTGACTAACAAATCGTCATTATTCCTTAGAAACTTTTTATATTTTCTAAAGTCTCCAAGGATACGACTTTCTAAGTAATTGTGATGTATGTTGGTATCTAAAAATCTATTGGGAAAGTTAGTCACCATCAGTCGTATAACCTCCGCAGCTTTGTCAGGAAATTTATAATATAAAAATTCAAAATTCTTGATTACACCAAGGGCAACCCCCAATCTGTCTTTTTTATTGTGTTTTAAATATAATAAAAATGTAAATAAAAAATTTGTGTTTTAAATATAATAAAAGATTTAAATATAATAAAAATGTAAATAAGAAATTTGATCTTTTAATTCAATTTATAAATAAGTAACAGCAAAATTGATACCTTTTTAGTACTTTATTTTTTTCGATGCTTTTTTTTGTTCGTCAAAAAATTCGTTAAAATAATTAAAAACAGAGTGGAAAAGGGTAGCTCACTATTTTAAAATATTCGACACGAAATGATATCTGCTTATAATTATAAAACCTATTTCTCTTTCCTAAAAAAGGTGATAAAAGGGACTTGATGCTTTAGAATCACACTGTCAAAAAATAAGTGTTGCATGATGATGGAGTCTTGTACCATGGAATCATGACTAAATTCATAACGACTTTGGCTATAAATTTGCCTATTGTGTTTATTTTTTTTTGCTCAATTTCCTAGACCCTTTTTTTATGTTGCAAACATTAATTATTATATACAAAATACGAAACAGTATTGTTAAAAGCTACAATACCATTTGGTAAAATATTTTCTAGACATTTTCATTATATTTATGTTTTTAAAATATTATTTTTAACTTCTGTTTAAAAGATATAATATACTTCGAAAACAGAGTAGTACGCTGATATTGACTTTTCCCTATGATTGGTTTATGACATCTTAAAACTCTTAAAAACTCGATATTTTAAAAGTTAATCTACATTGCAGATTTACTTTTAGAGCACATTGTAGATTCTACAATATGCTCTGTGGTTTATGTTTCTTATTTTTTGTCTATCATCTTTTTCCTTTGTGCACTATTTTATCGATAATTGTATTTTTTATCACATATATTTCTTATTTCTTTCGAAATTCGCCAATTATTTCTTGTCAATTTCAATAAAACAAAATACAAATGCAAAAAACACATTATTAGAATTTAAGATAATTTTAAAAGGATTTTAAACGTAACAATAGACTACACTAATTATATGAAAAAAAAAAAAATTACTTAATTTATATAATTTATATAAACATTATTAATTTATATAAATATGTTATTAGTACTATTCCAACTATTTTATATCAAATCGGTAACATTACTTTAAATATTCATTTATTCTATATAAATAAGTTATTAGAGTAGTACTTACTAATAACACATTTATTTAATTCAACTCCTATTTTATTAATGCATGGATGACCAACTGGAGACAAAACACACACCATATACAATGAAAATTGTTACAATAGATTTAAAATGTCAAAAACAATGATAAAAGTGATAAATTCGTTACGATTATTGAAAAAATGTAACTTTGTTATTACTACAGTTACAACAAAAATAACACTTACTAATTTATTACAAGGAAACCTTGCAAACTCTTAAATTCTAATAAAACTTGGTATAAATGTAGAGGGGGTAAATACATAAATTTAGAAATTTTTCGTTTGGGCCCAAAAACGGTTTAAAGGGGTGAAACCACCTTTTATCAAAGGTAAAGACATTTTCGCCTTTTTTTGATATATCTCGTAATCAAACGTGTTTCGAAAATAAGCGCAAATAACGCGAAGCCTCGGGCGCTCGCGCTCTCGCTAGCGGCAAGCCAAGCCCTCAATATTTTGCTTGAATCAGCGGCCTCCGCGATTCGTGAATGTCACTGGCGAGCCGCGTGAGATCGATGGTACGCGGGAGCCTGTTGCCAACATCTCGACCTTCTGAAGGAGTCGTGTTCACTCCGTGTTACTTAGTCAGATATTTGTTTGATCGACTCCTCCGGAGGTTCGAAGAGACAAGGCTCGTTCCTTGCTCGCGGAACCAGTGAATCGCTAGACCGTCGTCGAGTGCGGACCGCATTTTTGTCTCAGCGAAAAAAAAGCGCGCCTTTTTTCTCCTCTCGTTGTCGCGCGAGCTACGCGCCGACATTCGCAAGCTTCTACGTTCGCGAATAGCTCTTGTAATTTTGCGAGTCAAATTAAAAATAACTTTCTCATTGAAAACACAGTTTTTATTTTCTTTCGCTTGATACACGTCTTTTCTCTCCTCTCATCCTCGCCTGAGTGAACGCCGCGGATCCGCGTTGTGTCCGATTCTTTTTCGGAACTCTTTTTTGTGACAAAACGAGATATCAAAAAAAATTTTATACAAAAATTTGGTAATTATTTAGATTAAGGGACACCGCGCTGATAACCTTAATCTTGACATATGTTGTCAAGCACATGACTTTGAGTAACTTTTTCTTATAACTTAATCGGCGATCATAGTTTGTTAAAGAGTTATTAACAAAAGAAGTTTGAAAAATATTCATGTAAAATAGAACAACATCGTTTAATCAAATACAATTGAAAAACCGAACGTTTGAGCTCAGCATTTTTCTTGGTTTTTGCCCTTTCATATTGACTTTCTGCACGAAACAAACTCATTCGATACTTTTACTGTAATATTAATAAACTTAAATGTAAAGTAAACGACATCCATGCTTGTACTGTACCACATGGGTTTGCGACTTTCCACGCTATTCGTTTCCAATGTTTTCACATCAACCAAATAGTGACGTAAAATTGGTGGGTTAGAGTTAGGAAAAATTACGGGGAAGGGGTGCAGGGGGGAAGGGGTGTAGGAAGAGGGGCGGAGCTCTTTTCCCGCCCACGCGTTCCTTTTTGCACCTCCGTATGTGTGTGTGTGTGTGTGTGTGTGTGTGTGTGTGTGTGTGTGTGTGTGTGTGTGTGTGTGTGTGTGTGTGTGTGTGTGCGTGCGCATGTGTATGTATGTTGTTCTATTTTACACGAATATTTTTCAAACTTCTTTTGTTAATAACTCTTTAACAAACAATGACCGCCGATTAAGTTATAAGGAAAAGTTACTCAGGGTCATGTCCTTGACAACATATGTCAAGATCAACGTCATCGGCGCGGTATCCCTTAATCTAAATAATTACCAACAATTTTACAGCATAAATACCTCTATTTAACTATGTTATTTATTTAAAAAGAAGTTTAAAAAAATAGGGGTATTTATGCTTTAAAACTTTTGTATAAAACATTTTTCAATATTTTGTTTAGTTTATAAGATATATCGAGAAAAGTTTAAAATGTTTTTATCTTTGAACGGCGGCTTCATCCCTTTAAACCGTTTTCGAGCCCAAACGGAAAATTTCTAAATTCATGTATTTACCTTCTCTACATTTATGCCAAGCTTCATTAAAATTAGAATTTTCGGGTTCGCAAGATGCTTTTCTCAATTTTATTCAGTTTTCATAATAGTATGAGAATGCTATGCAAAATGTTAATGTTTTTTCAAAAAACGATTTTTTCCAAAAATAAATAGCATAGTCAAAAAGAGGTATTTATGCTGTAAAACTTTTGTATAAAACATTTTTTGATATTTTGTTTAGTTTATGAGATATATCGAGAAAAAGCAAAAATATGTTTATCTTTGAGGAGTGGTTTCACCTTTTAAACTGTCTTTGGGTCCAAACGGAAAATTTCTAAATTTATATATTTACTCCTTCTACATTTATGCCAAGTTTCATTAAAATCAGAATTTAAGAGTTTGCGAGGTTCCCTTGTGAGAAAAAATAACTTTTAATGACTGTAGCAAATTATTTTTTAATTCTGGACTTAGTTTCATTTCGAATCAAATTGTGATCGAATTAAATGTAATAAATCCTAAATTATGTAAATTGCAATGATGATATTAAACATCATTCGTAGACCGTTACATTCATATTATATATCTAATGAATAATTGCGATTCAACTCTTGCTCGAAATTACATTCAAAATCAATGTAACATACATCGCGTAACACAAGAACTACTTACCGCAAGATAAATCATGGTGTAAGCAGAGAAGGACGAATGACCGGAAGGAAACGATAATCTGAAACAAGATTTCACATCAAATAAAGGACCCCGCACAATTTATATGAAAAAAAAGCTCGTTCAATTTCCTTGAATTTTTTATATAATGTAGTACTTATAATCCTAATGAAAATTACAATTTGTGCAACCTTTCTATGTCTGGTTTTGGAAATAAAAATGTTTGAAAATAGCTATTTTAACGTTTACTGCGTGCGTTTGCACTTGTCACATGATCGCATATATATATATATGTATATATATATATATATATATATATATATATATATATATATATATATTATATATATATATATATACATATCTGCATGTATAAATGTTCGTGACACTCTGTGTGTGTGTGTGTGTGTGTGTGTGTGTGTGTGTGTGTGTGTGTGTTTGTGTGCGCGCGCGTGCGTAAATCCTACTCTTGGCGTTACTTAGAATCAACGGCGTGAACATGACAAAAATCTGATCCCGTATGTGTGTGGTATGTGGTGTGTGTGTGTGTGTGTGTGTGTGTGTGTGTGTGTGTGTGTGTGTGTGTACAGCAGAGATAAGCAAAATTCAAACGATCTAATACTCATTAATGAATAATAATGTTGTAATATTAATTAACACCCTCTTCACACGTACACACGCACGCACGCACGCACGCACACACACACACACAGAGTGTCACGACATTTATACATGCAGATATATGTATATACACGTATGCAAGCAAGTTGACAAGTGCAAACGCACGCATTAAGCCTTAAAATAGCAATTTTCAAAAATTTTTATCTCCGAAACTAGACATAGAAAGGTCGTACAAATTGTAATTTTTCATTAGGGCTATAAGTACTACAATATATAAAAAATTCAAGTACTACAATATATAAAAAATTTAAGGAAATTGACTGAGCTTTTTTTTCATATAAATTGTGCGGGTTTAATTTATTGATCGGAGTACATAAAAAAAAGTGAAAAAACTCTTATCTTTTTACTTTTTCTTGTTATCTATCAGAGTTAAGCAACACAAAGTTTAATTTATTAATTAACATTACAAATAAAATTTAGTTTACAATGATTACCTACTTGAAAAATGATAAAATTTTTTATTCATCTTGTAATAAATCCTAAAGAAATGCTGGAGTCGACTGTTTTACCGATTAAACGCTAATTATTTTCGAATAAGCTTTGCTTTTAATTGATTTTATAGAATTGTAAATCTTTTTCCAGAATTAAAGTGTAGACAAAAGGTGGGTAATTACAATTTCATGTAAAAAACAAAAAAATTAGAAAATTATACTTTTGTGCAATCGTCTCGTAACTTTAATCTGCAGTACTAAGTTTTAAAGACTCTACACGTACAAAATAACTATTACCTACCCTTGTCATTATAGAAAAAAATAATAATGTGCTTTTAGAAATGAACTTTTAGAAATGAGCTAGAAACTTTTGGTATAAGAGAATAATTTATCTGAATATTTCATATGTATGTGTGAGTGCACCCCAAAAATAAAAACAGAGCACTAGTTGCAGGATGACATGATAGGTAGTGCTGTAGTCAAGTGTTCGGTGAAGAGCATCATTAGATCATTGGATAATATCAATCAATTAGACTTACGGCCAAACATTTACATTTTTTGGTCGATTTTCACGAGTATCCCTCTCGTTTCGTAGCTTTCTGATTACTTATGGGAACGAAAGGTAAAATGGAAGCAGTTTTGACTCGTGAGCTGAGTTTGAACCGACTGGAAAAATACACCTACGCACACGTACATATTCATGCGCACGCATGACTTTGAAAGTTATAACACGAGAAGTCGATAACAAAAGTATAATTTTCTAATTTTTTTTCGTTTTTTAAATGAAATTGCAATTAATCACCGTTTGTTATTGTCTATACTTTAATTCTGGAGAAGAATACAATTCTGTAAACTCAATAAAAAGATTTTTTTTATCTAAAAATTCGTCTTACGTCTTTGCGAGTCCTGGAAATAGGACTGAAAGCAGGACCGTCTATGAGCACTTCATCACCACGGACACAACATGTTTATGCTGCTCGGGCGCCAAAATTGGCAGTCCTCAGTGGAAATTACAAAATGAGAAGAGTAGAAGTACTTGTGAAAATCAGTTAAAAAGTATAAATTGGCTGCAGACCTAAATGCGATTAGGTCCTAATTCATGAAATAAAGTTATATTATTATTAAGATTAGGGTTGTGTGAATTTCATGATTATGTATTAGGATTATTAATATTATGTTTATACAAATTTTTTTAACGTAGACAATTTAAGCAATGTAAATTTAATAACAATACAGAAAATAAATTAAAATATAAAATTATTAATGCACCTGATATATAATAAAATAAAAATATGCAATACTAAAAATACAAAAAAAAAAAACATGTAATTTTCACAATTTTTAATAAAATTTCAATTTTATATAATTTATTAATTAATGTAACATAAATATTTCAATATCAATAATATTAATAACATAAATATTTCAATAATAAGGATTATTTTTAATGTTAAATTAATATATATATATATATATATATATATATAAATCGAGGTTGTCATAAATATAACACAGGCACACAAAAAAAAAGTGGTTGGTCCGGCGGACTAGACTAGTCAATCCTTATGTATTTCGACCCGCTGAATCCGAATCTGAAGTCAGAATTGCAAAGTTAGCTCGCATTTTCTAACCTCAAAAAAAAATTTTTTTTAAATGTTGGTCCGGCGGACCAGACTAGTCTATTCTTATGTATTTCGACCCGCTGAATCCGAATCCAATGTCAGAATTGCAAAGTTAGCTCGCATTTCCTAACCTCAAAAAAAAAAATTTTTTTTAAATGTTGGTCCGGCGAACCAGACTAGTCTATCCTTATGTATTTTGACCCGCTGAATCCAAATCCAAGGTCAGAATTGCTGAAATGACTCATTTTTTCCTAACCTCAAAAAAACATCTTATAAAAGCAGTTTAGGTCACAAATGTATAATCCGGAGCGTGCAGGTTTGCGTAACCACATTATCCGGGGAAAATTCCATACGTATGACAAGTTTGAGCTCTGTGAATAAATAATGTAGAAAATTCACTCCCTTTTTCTATTATATCTAACTCTCTTATTCTGGAAGGTTCTGTGCAATGGCTTTCTCTTACGTTTCTTCCCTTTCACAGAGACATCACGTTTGAGCGTCCAGCAGAAATCAGCCATCATATTCACATCCCATTTGCCTTGATATCGAAACTCCATCTCCTTGATGTCCTGATGAAATCTTTCTCCCTGTTTTTCACTATAATCACCTAGATTTTCTGGGAAGTAGTCGATATGAGAATCTAAGAAATGCAACTTAAGATTCATTAGGCAACCTAGTTTTTTATAGTTCTCCATCATTTTCGCCACCTTTTGTCTGTAATCTTGACTTTTGTGGTTTCCTAAAAAATTTTCTGTGACACCTTTGAAACTCAGCCATGCTGCTCTCTCATCTTCATTCATTTTGGTAACAAAATTGTCGTCTCTCAACATTTTACGTATTTGAGGTCCATCAAAAATTCCTTCTCGCAATTTTGCATCAGAGATGTTGGGAAATTTTTCTTGTAAATACTGGTAGCATTCACCATTTTTATTCAGAGCTTTCACCCATTGTTTCATGAGTCCTAATTTGATATGAAGAGGTGGAAGAAGAACTTTTGAAGGCTCAACTAACGGTTCATTTATGATATTTTTAGACCCAGGTTGCAGAGACGTTCTTGTCGGCCATTCTTTTCTAATGTAATGGTTTGTTCGATCTCTACTATCCCATTCACATAGAAAGCATGGATTTTTTGTGTAACCTGATTGTTGACCCAATAATATGGTGAGAATTTTTAGATCCCCACAAATTTGCCACCTATGTTCTGTGTATTTAATTTTTTCAAGAACTGTTTTCAAGTTTGTGTACTCTTCTTTTATCACTACCAAGTGCGCTACAGGAATGGAGGCATATACATTAGTATTGTGCAGCAACACTGCTTTCAAGCTTCTCTTAGAAGAATCGATAAATAGTCCCCACTCATCAGACTTGTAACATCCAGGTTTCAGTTTGTTCATTAATCCGATAACATCGTGACAATAGACTAATAAATGTTCCTCATCTGCAAAGAAATATTGCCGATATTCTCTTTCTCTGTCACGATAATAGGAGGTTTTCACATTTTTCGCCTCCTTAACATTGTGTTTCAACCAGGACGCCAAAAACTCTGCTCCATCTTTGGGCAAACCCAAATCTCGAACAAAATCGTTCGCCTTCTCTTGTGTTATTTTTCCTGGTTTTTTTGATATATTATACGGAACATAGTCATCACCATCAGTTGATTTACTTAAACTTTTAGTAAACAATGGGTGAAAGCTCTGAATAAAAATGGTGAATGCTACCAGTATTTACAAGAAAAATTTCCCAACATCTCTGATGCAAAATTGCGAGAAGGAATTTTTGATGGACCTCAAATACGTAAAATGTTGAGAGACGACAATTTTGTTACCAAAATGAATGAAGATGAGAAAGCAGCATGGCTGAGTTTCAAAGGTGTCACAGAAAATTTTTTAGGAAACCACAAAAGTCAAGATTACAGACAAAAGGTGGCGGAAATGATGGAGAACTATAAAAAACTAGGTTGCCTAATGAATCTTAAGTTGCATTTCTTAGATTCTCATATCGACTACTTCCCAGAAAATCTAGGTGATTATAGTGAAGAACAGGGAGAAAGATTTCATCAGGACAGATGGACAAGAAGATGGAGTTTCGATATCAAGGCAAATGGGATGTGAATATGATGGCTGATTTCTGCTGGACGCTCAAACGTGATGTCTCTGTGAAAGGGAAGAAACGTAAGAGAAAGCCATTGCACAGAACCTTCCAGAATAAAAGAGTTAGATATAACAAAAAAAGGGAGTGAATTTTCTACGCTATTTATTCACAGAAGCTCAAACTTGTCATACGTATGGAATTTTCCCCGGATAATGTGGTTACGCAAGCCTGCACGCTCCGGATTATACATTTGTGACCTCAACTGCTTTTATAAGATGTTTTTTTGAGGTTAGGAAAAAATGAGTCATTTCAGCAATTCTGACCTTGGATTTGGATTCAGCGGGTCAAAATACATAAGGATAGACTAGTCTGGTTCGCCGGACCAACATTAAAAAAAAAATTTTTTTTTGAGGTTAGGAAATGCGAGCTAACTTTGCAATTCTGACATTGGATTCGGATTCAGCGGGTCGAAATACATAAGAATAGACTAGTCTGGTCCGCCGGACCAACATTTAAAAAAAATTTTTTTTTGAGGTTAGAAAATGCGAGCTAACTTTGCAATTCTGACTTCAGATTCGGATTCAGCGGGTCGAAATACATAAGGATTGACTAGTCTAGTCCGCCGGACCAACCACTTTTTTTTTGTGTGCCTGTGTAATTATTAAAAAAATTTTTTCTGATAATTGCACGAAAGGTATGAGCCTAGTATATGTGTCATACAAGACAGTTTTGTGCTGTTATTCCAAGCTAAAGGACACTCACGCACACATCGCGCTCTGTTCGTCTATCCGTGAGACGTCGCCTCGTGTGAGCTTGGGTACGCGCTTATTGCTTGGTGTGCCGAGCGACGCAATAGTGTCATTCCGTCCTTTTCTCCTCTCTCCTTTTAATGGCGTTTTCGACCAGCCTGGGTTAATCGCTCCGGGAGCAATTAATGACGTCATAAGACCAATCACAGCCATTCTTCTGAAGAAGAGAATAACTGTAATTGGCCAGTTCTAGAGGAAAAGAAATTGAAACGGGCTAGCACCGGTCGAAAACGCCATAAGTTTCTAACTCAGCACCGATTCTAAAGCGATCGTGGCGTCTAAATCGTTTTTTTCGGCGTATATTTATCATGCGGTAGCTGCCGGCTTTCGCGATTATAATTGATGCATAATTGAATAAAATGCTTTTATATAATTTAATTAATTGTGATAGAAAATTAATTGTATAATAGAACAAATAAAAAAATGAGAATATTTTTTATTTAATTAAAAATTGTTTTTTTCTTAATTCTCAATCTTAACTCTCAATTTACAAAGAAATATTTAAACTAAGGAAGTTGAATATTTTTGTATAAATTGAGACTTAAGATGTTAATTCTTAACTAAAAATAAAAATATAATAAAAAGTTGTTAGATGTTTAATATTTTTTGTTGAAAAAATACAGATTTTAATTCTCAACTAAAAAGATGGAAAAAATTTACATTTTAATTATTAATTGGATATTTATGTTACATCTCATGCCGTAGGCTGCAAAATAATTTTCACGTTTTATTGTATTTAAAAAATAACCATTTTTTAAATAATAAAGCAACGTATTCTTTTTTTTCCTGTAGACAACACGTGCGCGCGCTTGACGTGTATTACTTTTTGTTATTATATGCATTTTATTATAATTTTTATAATTATTTAAGAGAAAAAAAAATTAATTTTTTGGATAACTTTACACATTACCACAAAATCAAGATTGGATATGTTAATTAGAATGCGACCGAAAATTCGGTTTCGGTTTCGGTTACGGCTAGTTTTGGCCAAAAATCAAGATTTCGGCTTGATTTCGGTTTCGGCCGAAATTAAAAGTAAATTTCGGTGTTAGCCGAATTGTCGGCTGACATCGACGCCAGCGCCGCCAGCGATGGCACCATTTCTTATCTCTTATCCGTTTTCATTCAAACAATTACAAAAGACTGCAAATAAATGCCGGCGCCGTAAACAAAGGGAGCGAGCGCGTCGGTGCGACGGCGTGGTAGGAGTCGTCTGTTGCCGTCTGTGGCGCCGCATCCTTGACTGCGTGGCGCGTGATTGACGCGAGCGGCGAGATAAAACAAACGGCTAAAACCTTTGCATTGCAAATGCGGTAGAAAACATGAAACATACGACGTACTTAAAAAAATTAATTATTTATTATAATTAATAACTATTTCTAATTGTAATAAATAATTATTATTTTGAAAAGCATGTGTTATACGTTATTACGTTTTCGAAACTTGCAGTTACGATACAAAAGTGTCAGTCATCGCAAGAATAATGTAATTAATAAATTACATTTAAAAAAACTTATTTTTATTCTGCTCATGAGAGATGTTCCACTGTCGAAATGTATTGGTCGCTCTGAAAAGAGCGGATTGGTTAAAAAATGTTTTAAAGTAGATGCTCAAAATGCCCGCCATCCATCCTAACGCAAGCTCTCATGCGTTTTAATAAATTTCTTTCGACGTTCTCCGTTACTTCTTCGTCGATATCCCAAACAGCAAATCGTAATCTTGTCTCTAGGTCTTCGATATCTTCGGGAAGCGTTTTATAAATTACTTCCTTACAATATCCCCATAAGAAAAAGTCCAGAGGATTAAGATCCGGAGATCTTGCGGGCCAACGTATCGGGCCGTACCGACCCATCCAGTGTTCAGGAAAATGCTTGTTTAGATAATTTGTAACGATTCTGGCGTTGTGTGGCCCAGCACCGTCTTGTTGAAAGATAATCTTGTTTCTTTCAAATAATGGTACATTTTCTAGGAAATCTGGTAAATTTTCTGTTAAAAAATCAACGTAGGTTCTTCCAGTTAAAATATCTGGGAGAATAACTGGACCAAGTATCTCAGTGCCCCTTATTCCAGTCCACACATTAAGTTTCCAACGAATTTGAAAATTTCGGAGTCGCGTGACTCTGGGATTTTCTTCGCTCCAAAAGTGCATATCATGCACATTAAAAATTCCTTCTTGCGTGAATAGCGATTCATCGCTGAATATTACACGAGGGGAATATCGATGATCTCGATCGATGTTTCGCAGAAAATTTTCGCAAAACATTTGTCTTGCAGGGTAATCTGCTGGTCGTAAATGTTGCATGCGTGTATAATGAAACGCGTGCAACTTTTCTTCTTTTAATATCCTTTGTACGGTTGACCAAGATAAGTGTTGTTCTCGAGCAACTACTCGAATACTCCCATACAGCACCGAAAGGTTCCAAATACATTGCAGAAAGATTTCATTGAAACATTGCAATCTTGCAATTTGCTTGCGAAATTTTACTGCAACATTTCTAGAAGATTTCGGTAACATTAAGATGTCCGCTTTTGTAATTATTGCAACGAAATATTGTGACAATATTGCAATGTAATGTATTTGAAAGAAATCTTTTTTATTAAAAGGAACCCAGTGAACACAGTAATATAGCAGCAGTGTAATAACAATGTAACCGAATATAACAGGTTACTTTGAAATTACACGTAACTTACATGTAAGTTACAATTTCCGACTCAGCAATATAACATGTTATAATTACATGTTATCTAACCGTTACACAACAGTTACAAAGAAAAATCAAATAAAATAAAAATTTTATTTAAAAAAAATTATTTTTATCAACAGCATATACTACATTTAGAATAAATTTTTATTAATTAATTAAATTTAAATTATGTAATTTTTTATTTTATTCTTACTTGCCGCTGCTAGGTTCATCCGGGACCTTAGGATGACGAACCTTGTACTCTACCTGCTACGCCATTTTGACTCATCAATGTGGGTACTTGTTATTGTCTACATATACTTATGTTATAAACTGACGCAACTATATTATTTTTTATAAAAGCAATTCAATTTTGCAAAACATATTAAAAATAAATAGCATTAATTTATTTACTTATTAATTTCATTGTTAAATTTATCTTTTTCCATAACCTTAATAATTTGATAGAAATTGCGATCTATTTAGCACTAATCTTTGAAGCGTTCAAATGATTAATTAGATGCTTAACTATATATATAGATCGTAATTCTAAGAAAAAATTGAATAGTATACATTTATTATTCTGTTTTTGTTCAGCACATGATGAATTTCGATTTTGTGCATTTTTTGTGCGCAGTAATTGCCCAGCTAGCAAAATGACGCAAACTTTGCGCGAAGTTTACCGCAAACTCGAGCAAACCTTTGCAACAGAATTACGACAAGGTGTGTCCGCATTAAGCTTAGCTTTTGCTGGCAAGGCTTGTTGTAAATAGTATGACGCATATTTTATGCAAATAGCAGGGTAAAATTTACTAGTAAAGCATAACAACAAATTTACAGCAAGAACAAGGCAAACCTTGCTGTACACAATATGATAGCAAATTTGTGGCAAGAATAGAGCAAACCTTGCTGTACATAGCATGATAACAAATTTGTGGCAAAAACAAGGCAAACCTTGCTATGCACAATATGATAGCAAATTTGTGGCAAGAACAGGACAAATATTGTCGAAATTTAGATCAACAAAAATGATTATATTATTAGACTGAAATATTAGACTGATTAGTCCAATATCAAATGTGAATGGTGCAATCGTACTTAGTTCTCTGTTCTCGACGAGCCCCTTTTATTAATCCAGTAGGTAAATCTTTTTCACGAAAAATGCGCCATCTCGAGATAGATAGTAAAGTCAGAAATAAAGTTTAAAACCCGATAATGCAACCCTGTTATTTGCATAAAATGTGCGTCATACTATTTGCGACAAGTCTTGCCAATAAAAACTAAGCTGTTTACGGACACACCTTGTCGCAATTTTGTTGCGAAAGTATGCTCGGCAAGTTTTATTTTGTTCTTGCTACTAATTTGCCGTTATTCTGTGCTTAACAAGATTTCCTGTTTCTGCCATAAATTTATTGTCATGTCGTGTAGCAAAGTTTGCTCTGTTATTTGCTTAAATTTTGCATTTTATCGTGTCGGAACAAATCTTGTAATTTCTATACGTAATATTTATGTACAAGTCTTTCTCTGTTATTTGCAGCATCGTGTGATGAAAACTTTTGCCGTAAATTTGCTCGAAACTTTTAGAAAACAAAACAACAGACAATTACTTGTCATAAAATTGTTGTCAAAATTGAAACAATCCTTGCTGTAAAGCTTTCACGATATGTGATTTTAACAGGCCTGGCTAGCTGGGATTGGCTACGCTGCTACAAGGTGAGTAAGCAGGTGTGTGAATAATTAAATGAGTGAGTGTATGAGTGTTTGTGCGTCAGACGCTGCAACCACCTAATTGCTACACGCGATGTGTGTATGTATGCCGTGTTTGTGTAAAAAAGAGAGAGAAAGAGAGAGAGGGGGAAAGACGTTCATACGCACACGCACGCACGCACGCACGCACGCACGCACACACTCTCTCTCTCTCTCTCTCTCTCTCTCCCTCTCCCCCTCCCTCCCTCCCTCCCTCCCTCTCCCCCCCCCCTCTCTCTCTCTCTCTCTCTCTCTCTCTCTCTCTCTCTCTCTCTCTCTCTCTCTCTCTCTCTCTCTCTCGTTCTCTCTTACAGAAACACGGCATACACACACATCCCGTGTAGCAATCAGCTGGTCGCAGCGTCCGACGGCCGGCGATCCGGAACAACTTTGGATTATTACAATGATTTTAAGAAACACGTATTCCTAACATAATTCCAAGACAATCTTTTCTTTACCAAAATTTTATTTAAAGCATAATTTTATGTTATCCTTTTCTAAAAAAGATATGTTATTTATTTATCGAATGTATCGAAGTCATCTCGAAAGTCTCGAAGAATTGTTGCCTTTAATCCGCGATGCTGATTGGTTTTTTCGCTGATCATTGAGCCGCATGCTTCGTAGTGTTTGACAGTTGTGTTTTCAAGTCAAAATTGGTTATATCAAAAGTGTATAAGTAATAAGGTAAGTAATAAAGAGATATATTAAGTAATAATATAATAGGGAATAACAATAATATCTTTAAAATTTTATAATCTTTTAGAAAAAAAGAAGAAGGAAAGCAAATAGATTGATAGAAGAAAGAGAGAGATTCGACTTTTGTAAAAAGAAAAAGCAGAAAAGGAAACAGAAGGAGAAACAGCGACTTTTATAGAAAGAAGGAGCGGAGAGAGAGAGAGAGAGAGAGAGAGAGAGAGAGAGAGAGAGAGAGAGAGAGAGAGAGAGAGAGAGTGTGTGTGTGTGTGTGTGTGTGTGTGTGTGTGTGTGTGTGTGTGTGTGTGTAAAATTATGTAAATTTATAAATCATTACATAAAAGCGCTCTCTCTCTCTCTCTCTCTCTATATATATATATATATATATATATATATATATATATATATAATTATAACTTTTATTTAATTATAAATTTTTACTTTTAACTGTCTGCAAAGTTTTTCGTGTCTTTATAAAATTTTCAACACCGTTGAATATATAATTTTACATTAAAATTTTCGACCCCGTCGAATGTATAATTTTATCATGTTTTTACTTTTGACTCTGTAATTTTTTTTATGTTTATTAAAAACAATGTTACATAAATTAAAAACGTTAAAAACAACGTTAAATAAATTACATTTAATTTGTTACAATTAATATTAAACACATTGAATTTTGATAGTTGTCAAATTTCTATAGATGGTTATCTATCTATATAATCATCGTTGCAATTTATTTTTAAAAAGTAAAAAACAAAAAGTCAAATAGCGCGCGCGAAGCGCGCGTCTGTGGTGTCTAGTAAGATAAAATAGATAAAGTTCCGAAAACGACTTATCTCTGATTTTTTTAAAACTACGTATTCTTACGTATTTTGGGGCGCTGATTACGAATATGATAGTGAATATTGGCGCAAATTTGATTTTCATGGCGAAAACCATGAAAAAACCATAAAAATGGTTTTTTTTATTTATTTCCGTAAATAATGGGAATTTCTAAAAATACTTCAAACAAAAGTTGTAGATCTCATTGAAATACATATTTTATGTCTTATTTATTTTTGCCATAAAAACAGTAGTTTTTGAGAAAAATGACGTTAAATGTTCAAAAATTTATACAACTCATCTAACACACGTCGAGTTTTATTAGGTAATTTTAATACTTTATAATCAGGTAATATTTAAAGAGAGTTCACTGTTCTCCGAATTTGTTAAAATTTAACAATATTGTATGTTTTTATGCGTAGAACACAAATCTAGTAGAAAAAAGTGTCGCTCTGCCTCGCGAGATGAGATATTAATCGTTAAAGTTCATTATTTGACAAGTTATGAAACCTGTCATACCGACGAAATGTTGCGACTGAACATGATCCCGTGGCCATATATTTTGACTGAAAAAGAATTAATATATTTTCAAAAAACGCGGGCTCGGCCCCTTCCCCTGCACCCCCACCCCGTAATTTTTTCTAACCTAACCCACACATTTTAAAATCGATATTTGGTTAATGTGAAAATATTGAAAATGAACAGCGTGAAAAGTCAAACCTATGGTGGTACTGTACAAGCGTGAATGTTGTTTTGCTCTGTAAACATAGGGAGGTGGTAAACCTCGCTACGCGTGGAAACTCGCAAATCTATATATGGTATAAAGAACGCATTGGCAAGAGCGACACTTTTTTCTGCTAAATTCGTGTTCTACGCACAAAAACATACAATATTGTTAAATTTTAACAAATTCGGAGAACAGTGAACTCTCTTTAAGTATTACCTGATTATAAAGTATTAAAATTATCTAATAAAACTCGACGTGTGTTAGATGAGTTGTGTAAATTTTTGAACATTTAACGTCGTTTTTCTCAAAAACTACTGTTTTTATGGCAAAAATAAATAAGACATAAAATATGTATTTCGATGAGATCTACAACTTTTGTTTGAAGTATTTTTAGAAATTCCTATTATTTACGGAAATAAATGAAAAAAATCATTTTTATGATTTTTTTTCATGGTTTTCGCCATGAAAATCAAATTTGCGCTAATATTCACTATCATATTCATAATCAGCGCCCCAAAATACGTAAAAATATGTAGTTTCAAAAAAATCGGAGGTAAGTCGTTTTCGGAACTGTACCCGATAAAATAGTTAGCGACTTACGCGGTGGTTATCACCTATCAGCTGACGCGGATGATCAGCCGCGCCCGCGTTACGCTCGTGGCGCGCCGCCCCTGCCTGCCTTCTGTACTCGACGTGTAATTCGTTAACTATTTTGGTTTATATTATAAGCCGGATAATATCGGTCCGTAAAATGACGTATTCCTGACGCAATTCTAAAACGATTTTTCCTTTACCAAAATTTTATTTGAAGCGTAGTTTTTGAATTATAAGCCTTATAATTAAAGAAAAAATCGTTTTAAAATTGCGTCAGGAATACGTCATTTTACGGGCCGAATGTTGTTCTGAATGACCCCGTATAGTGAAAATGTTTTAAACATTTTGATTAACATATTAATATTAAATAAAAAGCAAAAAAGTATAACAAAAATTAATGTTCTTATTTTATAAAAATAACTTGACTTGTTATAGAAAATAATAAAAATTTATAACAATTATTACAAAATTAATAATTATAAACAATTCAATTGTTTATTTGTATTACATCTTATTTATATATTTCTAGACGCCACAGACGCGCGCTTCGCGCGCGTTACTTTACTTTTTATTTTTTTTAAATAAATCACAACAATAATTGTATAGATATATCTATACAAATTTAACAGTTATCAAAATTCAGTCGCAATGACAGCTACTCTTGCAACACGAAGTAAGCGCAGCGAGAGAGCCAATCGGCATCGCGGAAAAGCGACAACAATAAACTTTGAGAAATGCGAGCAATCGACTTTACATGCCTTTTTTAGATAGGATAGTAAATTGTTTTTATTCTGTAGCTATTACTTTCGGTAGCAGTGCCAAGTTTTTTTTTAATAGAACATTTATCTTTATGAAACTTTTTGTTTTCTCTCTAGCATTAATATGTTACGCTTAAAATACTTTCATCATACAGAGTGTCCCAAAATTACCGCCTTTCTTTTGATTGACAGACTTTGTGAAAGGGAGCGTTCCAGATGCGCACAGTAATAAACGGACACAGCAGGCTGAGTGAAACGGACACAGTAACAAACGGACACAGTAATAAACGGACACAGTAACAAACGGACACAGTAACAAACGGACACAGACCAAATGCGCACAGAGCGAAACGGACACAGACCAAATGCGCACGGACCAAATGCACACGGACCAAATGCGCACACTGCACATGCGCACATTGCATGTGCGCACGGACCAAATGCAATCCATGTACATTGCAAGCAGAGTAAAGTCCACATAAGTTAGCGACTTGGACGGGGTGGGTGCGGGAGGGGGGCCGAAGGCCCCCCTTGCACCCCCCCCCCCGTGTGTGTGTGTGTGTGTGCGTGCAAAGCATTCACTGCATCACATGGATTTGCGACTTTTCGTGTGTGCATTTGGTCCGTACGCATGTGCAGTGTGCGCATTTGGTCTGTGTCCGTTTCGCTCTGTGCGCATTTGGTCTATGTCCGTTTGTTACTGTGTCCGTTTTGCACTGTGTCCGTTTGGTCTGTGTCCGTTTCATTCAGCTTGCTGTGTCCGTTTATTACTGTGCGCATCTGGGACTCACTCTTGTGAAACATTCTAAGGCAAAAATGTCCTATGCGAAAAATGTCGAAGCTATAATAGTTTTTAAATAGAAAGCTTAAAATTAGCCAATCACTTTGTGGAAAAGCACGTTCAGGTGTAAAGGTGCCGTGGATTCACTTTTCACATATTGACATTATGACTTTATATACAATATAGTAAGATAATTTTTTAAGTCTTTGTTTTATTTGTTTCTGTATTTAATTTATTAGACATAAAAATTTGTCATATTTGCAAAATTGCAATCATTTAAATAAATTGCTGAGTTTGTTAAATAAAACGTCAGAAGTTGGAGAATGATATTTCTTGTATCGCAAGCGTATTCAAATCATGACAATCGAACAAAACAATTTTCTGATAAATAATTATTTAAATAATATCGGGTTTTCTTACATCAGTAATTTCATAAAACACATTAACAGAAGTGAGTCCATGTATAATAAGGGCACTTTTACTATGACACCTGAGCGCGTTAAATTTCAAAGTACAGTTGGCTCTCTCATTTAGCATAGCCATGGGACCAAATATGACAAATAAGGAGGGGGGAGTACCGGAACCAGCCGTAACCAGATCCAGTCTCAAATTAACCCTTTAAATGGTGCATTATTGTTTGAGACTTACTTCTTTTTTTATGGCATTTTTGACCGATGCTGGGTTAATCCGTGTTCGGGATTCGGTATGTACTGAGCTCGCGCCGTCACGTCAGATAGCAGCAGCTATCGATCATCGTCCGCGTCAGTGTTGTTAGACGGGACGGTTTTTCTCGCGCATGCGCGAGAATTCGCAATATAATTGTCTATTATTTTATTTTATTTTATCAATCTTGACTTTTTAAAAAATTTTATATAATGTTTAAATATATAGTCAAAATATAGAGCTCCTAAAAAACCTATATAAATCAGATTTTTATACTTAATAATGTTATATTTGACGCGCATGCGCGAGAAAAACCGTCCCGTCTAACAACACTGGTCCGCGTAGATCACGGAGTGCCACGGCATGCGCGCTAGCGCGTGCGTAGCGCCGAAATTTCGGTACTATGGCGGCGTGCTCTATGGCGGCGGTTCACATTGCATATCGTGCAATCGTTTCGACCTAGTTTTGTGCTAACAGTCTATTCGTGGGATCTTCGAATATTTACTCAGAGACTACTCAACGGAAGAATTCATCTAGTGCAGTGCTTGAGCCTAGTTGCCCTTTTCGAGCCGATTCCCGAACGCGCCGCCTCCTATGCTCCCACTACCACGCGCGGCCTTGACGGCCGAGCCGCCGATCTCGCCCGTACGCTTTGTTTCAGGAGCAGCTCTGTATAAGAAATAGTGCCCTGCACCACAAAATTCATTAAAATTACTTTAAGTAAATAATTTTTGTTTTTATAAACAAAAAAGTACTAACTTTTTTATTACTAATTTATTTTATGTAGTATAACAATATGTAAAAACATAATATGTAAATTAAAATTTTGACAATAGTTTTCCACATCACCCGTGAGGTGGAAAACTATTATTGATGCGTTTTTTTTTTTTTTAAGTAGTTTCCCCAGTGGGCCTAATCCACTAAAAGATAAAATATAATATACAGCTTAGCAGGAAAACAAAATTTTATATATTGTAAGATATATAAAAACGACAGGAAAATTAGAAGAATGCCAAGCTATATATTATATTTCATCTTTTAGTGGATTAAGCCTACTGAGAAAACCACTTAAAAAAAGCATTAATAATAATACCTCGGGTGATGTGGAAATTAAACTATTGTCAAAATTCTAATTTATATATTATGTTTTTACATATTGTTATACTACATATAAAATAAATTAGTAATAAAAAAGTTAGTACTTTTTTGTTTATAAAAACAAAAATTATTTACTTAAAATAATTTTAATGAGTTTTGTGGTGCAGGGCACCATTTTTTATACAGAGCTGCTCCTGAGACAAAGCGTACGAGCGAGATCGGCGGCTCGGCCGTCAAGGCCACGCGCGGTAGTGGGGGCATAGGAGGCGGCGCGTTCGGGAATCGGCTCGAAAAAGGCAACTAGGTTCAAGCACTGATCTAGTGATAAAGAGAAACTCATAATCATCGCTCAGGTACATCACCATCGAGAGACTGACGCTTACCACGTTACGCACACGCCGACGCCGTGATATCGGTTCACGGGCATCATCATTACCACCGGTAATAGATTAATACAATTTCTATCGAGTGAGTGACCAAGACTTAATTGCTCTTATCAGACTCATTGTTGTGCTCAGTGAAGAATAAACGTGTGCATGATGTAATTTTCCATCTGTGATCTTAAATATACGACGTCTCCGATTCGCTATGAGATTCACGTGTGTGATTCCACATTAAATTAACGGTGTATTATATATTCGCGCATTGTTCCACGGCGTCCTCTCACTCTGCTTCCATCCGTAGGGCTAACCAAACTCTTCGCCGAGTCACGAACAACCCGTCTCAGATTCTTTTCTTTAGAACTGGTCAATCACAGTTATTCCCTTTTTCAGAAGAATGACTGTGATCGGCCTCATTAATCGCTCTCGGAGCGATTAACCCAAGCCGGTCGAAAACGCTATTAATGTTGTATTTAAAGATTTTGTGTTTGCTGATTATGAATCTAAAGTCAAATTTTCAAAATTCAAGATGGCGGATTCAATATGGCGGTTGAAAATTAAAAAATTTATTTGATTTAAGCGAGAATCTGTAATAAAGGTTTTTTGGAGCCACTAATTACGAATCCAAAGTCAAATTTTAAAAACTCAAGATGGCAGATGCAATATAATTATCCAAAAAACCGCCTATCACGGATTTTTACTAAAATAATATAATAAATAAAGATGGAAAACTATCGATGCACTATCGATAATTTACAATTTAAATATAATATAATATACAATTTTATGTAAACAAATATAATAAAAACAATTTTTTTTTAATTTTTTGTAAAATATAATCAAATCATAAATTTTTATTTTAATCACATTCTTTTTAATTTTATTAATGTCCCTAAAAATTTACAAATATATTCAAACATTTTTTAAAATTCTGCATTTATACAAATACTTATCTTGAATACTTTGTAAACGTGTTATGTAACAATACACAAAATACGTTTTATAAATATATTTTATATTATCAAAAACTATCGATAATCATCGATAGTTAGATATCAAACTATCGGTAATTATCGATATTTCTCCACCTTTAATAATAAAATTACGATGCTTTCTCCATCGTATTGAATCCACCATTCTAAATTTCGGAAATCTAATAATTTCAGATTTATAATCAACATAAACCGAAAACCCCTTAATACAGATCCTCGGGTAAATTGAATCAATTTTTAAATTTTTATCCGCCATATTAGATCCGCCATTTTGAATTTAAAAATCTAACTCCAGATTTTAATTCTACGATTCAAAAAACATAAAATTCATGTACATTTCAAATGTATTTATAAGACCTTTTTTTCCACATCTGAATCATTTCACATAAATTGGCATTTTTCCAACTCATTAATTTAGTACAATAATAATAATAAACATATCAATTCCATAGTATTCAAAATAGTGTTGCGCGTTGCGCGTCGCCCGATACATCCCTGAAGCGCTAGTCAGCTGACGGACCGATCGATATTATCGATCGGCCGGTTACCGGAAGAGATTTGTAATAAATAATTGAATTGAACGGCTGTTTGCCGGGAAATGTTTGTAAATAAGACGAAATGACAGTTTAGCGTCTGACGAGGACGTGTTCCACGTTTTTTCTGTTTGGGTTTGTTCGATAATAGTCATTAAAATACACGTATTACGGTTTGGTTTTCCTTTGGCGCGAGCGTGTGTGTGTGTGTGTGTGTGTGTGTGTGTGTGTGTGTGTGTGTGTGTGCGAGTGTTCCTTTGGTGACGCGACAATATCAATATTGATCTCTTAGCCACTCGAAAAAGTAAAAAACCGCATCAGGATACGTAAAAAAGAGGGTTAAATATTTAAAAAATTCGATGATAAAAAGGTGGAATAAATACGTCTCAATGACACACAAAAGGTTAAGTGGAGGTTAGAACGTAATTTTTGCACTCTGCACAATATACATACGGACCTGGCGTAGATGACTATGCATCGTGTATGCGCAGTAACTGTGATCACGTGGTATGCTAAAACGGCCCACATAGAAATGAAACCTCCAGTAGACGTCCATTGGACCTCCATTGGACGTCGTAAAGTATGTCTATTAGAGGTTGTGTGGATCGTTGATGGGAGCTTCATGGAGCCTTGATGAACGTCTGACGGATCTTTCGTAGATCATTACATATAAAAAAAATGTATTCTTGACAAAATGCAAAAGCGCCTTTATTTAAGAATATTTTATACTTAAAATAGCGTTGAGTATAAATATTTCTTGATTATTATATTTCTTATTAAATATTTCTTTAAATATATATTTTTTTAATAAAAGTTTTTATTTTGTCCTTATTTTTATGAACCTTTTTTACAGATTGATACAGTCTTGTGCTATATGTCGATGGCAAAATCTTACTTCCTTCTGCGCTCTTGACGAACTCCTTTTATTCGTCTAGAAAGTGCACTTTATTCACAAAAAATACACGCCACGTAGCGGTGGGTAGTGAAGGTTTCACCTCGATGTATGATTGACGGACGTTTTGTGGATCATTAGTAGAGAAGCCTCGATTCCACGAAACGTCCTTCAGTCGTCCATTGAGGCTCCGTGAAGCCTTTACTAATGATCCACAAAACGTCCATCAGTCATCTATCAAGGCTCCGTCAAGCCTCTATTAATTATCCGCGTAACGTATAATGGATACGTCCATTAAAAATCCAGTAAACTTCCATGGCTCCATTGGATATTTACTTCCATACTAGAAGTTAGATAGACGTCCATTAGAGATCCACTAAACTTCCATAGCTATATGTGATATTTACTTCCATGGTGGCAGTCAAATAGATGATCCATCTTACTTCTAAATAAAGATATCTTTTAAGATGTTTGACAGAGATATCTATTATAGAAGTAAGATGGATCATCTATTTGACTGCCACCATGGAAGTAAATATCACATAGAGCTATGAAAGTTTAGTGAATCTCTAATGGACGTCTAACTTCCAGCATGGAAGTAAATATCCAATGAAGCCATAGAAATTTACTGGATTTCTAATGGACGTCCATCTGACTTCCACCAAGGACATGGACGTCCCATGGATATATGGAGGTTTAGTGGATGTCCACTAAACATCCACTAAATGTCAATTGCTATGTGGGGGAGGTTTTTGGTATGCGAAAAGGGAAGTTATGCTAAATGGAAGTATGCCAAATAAGAAGTCTAATTGTAATTGATCTCAACATTTTCGCATAACACATTGAATTGACAGATCAATTTTTGCGCCTTTTTTACCATTTATGAAGAAAAATAAATTTAAATAAAATAACACATAAGATTACTTTAATGCACTTTTAAAATATGGCAAATGCTATCCTTTTTTCTGGTGTTAATAGGTAAATCAATATAAGCTGATTTTTGCCTGCCGTAAAGAGAAAACAATTTTTTTATATGTATAATAATTACTATAGTTTTAATATAGCTTGTGCCATATTTTAAGAATTTCATAAGTACGTCATAAGTTATAGCTAGGATACAATAAATAATTACAGTATAGCATAGACGCAAAAATTGGGTTGTCAATATATCATTTTTTGTATATAAAGTCATAAATTCAATATGGCTGCAGTGAAGGACCACGAGCATCGACATGTAGAATGGACCGCTTGACGCAGTGGAAGAAGCCGGGCAAATAGAATTAAAGACCTATAATAAAAGATTTGCCAATGACCCCCCATCATGTATAATATGGTGACGTTAAAGATTAGCTCCAGTCAGGCGAGCGGTAATGAAATACTTATGTAGCTGATGCGATTATTGATTCGGGTTCACCGATTAGTATTATTAGAGATAGCATTGGGAATAAAGAAATTTCTTCGAGAGTACTAGTCAGTTCTGTGGAGTAAACGGTTCACAACAAAGTTTTACATATTTTTCATGTCGATTAAACGTGCATACGAAAATAAAATTTTACATCTATAATAGTTTAAGAGCCGGCTGCACAAAACCCTCCTTCGCTGAATTTTATTCGAATCGACAGCTTTTTTAATAGTTAACCGTGTGCCGAATTTTATATGCCCTAAAACTTAACCAAAATGTTAAAAAAAAGACCACTTTCTGTATGATTTTTTTAGATAAAACCCCCTGAAAAAACATACAGCTGAAACTTGTGCCAATCGATTCAGGATGTCAAGCACTTTGATAAAAAAATATGCTGCCACCCCTCACCTTGACAGGAACATGGCAGCAATCTTTAAACGTGACATATTTTCGTACCGTACCTCCATCACAAAACATACGATTCTTTTTTTTTTAATGTAGCTAGAACATTCCTGAACATAAAAAAACAATGCTGCCATTGCTGGTCTTAACCAAAAATTTGTGTGCCACCCGTAAGTCGCGTGACTTTTGGCTGCCAATTTGTCAATACTTACGGAATATATGGGTAATCTTTTGCCATGTATTTAAATAGAAAATAAGTTAATCTTCGATGAGAACTGTCTTAAGAACCGACTACTATGAATACCGCCTATACTAGCACAAAAATTTCCATCGAATATTTTGTGACAAAAATAGTTTGTGATAAATAAGCTGCGCGTACATTGGTAGAGGTGTAGAATGAAAGAAGATAAGTTCATATAACATTCATGTTTTTTTCATTTATTCTTCATTCATATATTTTTTTTATTTAAAATCTTAAAAGTAGGATGTAAATAGAATAAATATAAATCACGAGGATTTTTTAAATCGTTATCACTATCGGAACTATCGACAGTATAGTCCTCGTCGTCACTATAATTATGTTCTACAAATATTTTGTCTTCAACTCTTAATGAAGTTGAATTTCCGTGGAATAGTGGCGTAAGCTTACCGTTAACGACAATCCATCCACTTCTTCTGATTTTAATTTGACACGTCTCGCTTGTAGCATCTAGTCACATCGCATTAATGTAAATAGTGCAAATAATTTTTTGTTTCACTGTTTTCCAACATAATGAAATGACATTTGACTCGAAACCTTTAATTTTTGTCAGAAAGTGCTTTGTTATAAACAAGCTGCGCGTACATTGGAGGTGTAAAATAAAACAAGATAAATTCGAATAACATTCATTTGTTTGTTCGGGCTGCGGCGTCACACGGTTACACTTGTGTTTTAGAAATCTTACAGAGCGGAGTGTCGTAAAATTCACTCATAGCTGCACAGTTTTTTAGTCATGAAAAGGTGTTTTGTTTCTGGTGCATGCGAGGACGTTATTGATTTCACTACTGATATGTCGCAACGGTATTTAAATATAATAGCTTTTAGGAGAGTTAAAAACTTTAAATATGTTTACTTCCATTAAGAGTTGAAGACATAATACTTGTAGAACATAATTATAGTGACGACGAGGACTACCATATACTGTCGATAGTTCCGATAGTAATAGCGATTTAAAAAATCCTCGTAATTTATATTTATTATATATATATATATATTTCTTTTTCTCGCGCTCTCAGGATTAGGTCCACCAATATCAAGGTATTAATTTTTCAAATTATGCGAATGAGAGCGCGCCGAGTGAAGAGCTTCATCCGCTCGAGCTATAACACGGAAAAAAAATCTATCGTGAATGCACGATAAGCTTTCATTAATTTATTGTTCACAATTACGATAGAAATTAATTAGATTTTTGCAGATCCTATACGCTAATATCTCGATTATTAATAGACCTAACCCAAGACAATATTGGACTCTTATGTTCATCTCAATCCCTTCTACCTTTTTACGAGCGTTGACCAATGATCAGGGACACCCTGTATATCCTACTTTTAAGATTTTAAATAATTAAATAGTTTAAACTTTTTTTCAAAATAGCATTTTTAAAGTCGGCAAACAGCAATTTGATTAAGTTAAAAAAAATTTTTTTTAACTTACACTGAATTGTCTATTCTAAGTCCATAGAGAGCATCTTCTGCTAACAGAGCCGTTTTTAAAAAATAAAAAATCGATTTTTCAATTTTGCCATTTCCTAAAAGCGGTTCTGTCAGCAGAAAGTGCTCTCTATGGTCCTGTATAAAACAATTCACACACACACACGCACGCACGCACGCACGCACGCACGCACGCACGCACGCACGCACGCACGCACGCACGCACACACACAGTGTAAGTTAAGAAAAAAATTTTTAACTCAATCAAATTCAAACTTTTTCTCGCGTTTTTCTCGAAACAGCATTTTTTTAATCGGTGAGCAAGATTACTAAAAAACGGCTCAGCGTATAGCTCTAAAATTGTAAAGACTTTTTTTGTATGTATCGGGATCGAAGAATTTTTTATTTTCTTATATACTTTTTTTCTCAAAATAAATGCTTTTTTAGTTAAAAATTGAGTTTTTACTTCCAATGTCCACCATTAGTTTCCAATTAATTTTTTTCCAAATTTTTCGATCAGGAACCTGCGAAACTAATATAATTTCTAAATCCATCCGTATTTTTGCTTACAGATGATCCAGTCCCGAGAAATCTTGCTCACCGCAAGTCAACTTTAAAAAGCCGTCCACGCCATTGGCTGTTATGCCCCAAAAAATGAATATTTTTACATGAAACTTTTTAAAATATTTCTTAAAACTTATTTTATAATGCATTAAAATTTTTTAAATTAAAAGTATCAATAAATCTTTGAAAAAAAGTAAAAAAGTGCTTCTTTTTAGCTTGCTGACTGCCACTAACTCTTTAAGTATTTTTTAAGTTATTGAACATTTTATACGCAATTTTTCACAAAAAAAAACTTTTCAAAAATAATTACCATTAAAAAAAAAAAATATTTTTTTATATCCTTGTGTACATCGGCAGAAATGGTGTCCCTTCGCCGCACGCTCCAGAAAGATAGAGTTATGAAGAGTGAGGAGACGTGATACCAATTCGCCGGTGTCCAATATCTGTTTCACTCACACTCGATACTAATGACGTCTCTCGCTTGAGTCGTACTATCACGTCTTCTCACTCTTCATAACTCTATCTTTCTTGAGCGTGCGGCAAAGGATGCAACATTGGCGCAATTCCCAATTTTTTTGCTCCTCCCCGTTTCCACTTCACCACGCGCCCAGTAACACGTATGGCGCTTCGTGTGTGTGCGTGATCGCCGCGCTAGACTAGCCTGGACACCATTTCTGCCGGTACATCTGTAGTAAATTTCATGTAGATAATAAAAATTTTTTTGTTTTGCTCTACGATCAACTGGTGACTTCTACTGCTTGCCGCATAGCATATTTCAAAAAAGACGCGTTGCACTCTATGGGATTACAGCTGCTATTTTGAAAAAAATTGGAATTAAAAATTTTTTTATACACTTCAAAACATAAAAAAACTTATTAATTTAATTTTGTATTTACTATACTGTTTTTCTTTAAATAAATTCTTTAAAATCACGTAATTATTTAGGCTTCAAGGTGGCTAAACTCCTCAATTATGTCAAAAAATAAAGGATAAATACATTTTAAGACATGAAAGATTATGATCGAGAAATCAGATAATATTCGTATTCGTAGCAGATTAAGATACCTTAACTCTCTTTAAAGAGATGCTAAAGTTGTCCTGTTTTACCGATAATTTTATATCTCACTAATCTTTTAATTGCATTTACAGAATTAAAAATCCTTCTCCAGATTAAAGTATAGATGATAACAAAGCCGAGTCGCAACAATTTTGTAGAAAAAACGACAAAAAATTTTAAAATGTCGGCTTCTGGCGTCGACTCGTAACAAAATGTGTCTGGTGTAAAAATTTTAAACCTTGTACCCACAAATCAAGCCTGGGCCCAAGTGGAGCAAACATTTAGGAACAATAAAACATACGTTTTCAGATTAAGCGTAGGCATTCCAATAAAAAAGTTTAATGAATACGAAAATTTCGTGTCTAAAAAGAGTAATCTGAAAATGTTTTTTTAATTCTTGGTATGAAATTTAATTCATAAGCTGATATTAATGTAGGATGTGACGAAGAAGTAAAGGTTGAGAGCGTGTGCGTGCGTGCACGCGCGCGCGCGCGATGCAACTCAGGATGGATACCGGACAGAGCGGCGATGACCGTCAACGACAAAAAGCACAGCATATATGCTCTTTTTTTGGTAATAGAAAAAAAACGCTGGTTGCAAGAAAAAAAAAGCGTCGCGGTTCGCGAGACGCCGCCGGCCGGAGAGCGAAGACGACAGAAGCGCGTGAGAGCTTGGCGAGTCAGCACCGAGTCGATCCCATTAGATTTTTGCGATTTGCTCGTTGCTTACGTATTTATGTACTTTTACTAATCAATAAATCTCACACTAATACGTAAACTTTAATTTTGGAAAAAGATTTCCAAATCTATAAAAGAAATACATACAAAATTTTATTAATGATGTGTACGAATGACTCTACATTATCGACGTCAATCAAGTTTGACTAGCAGTTTAGCATCCCCTTAAGATGATGGGAATATTTTCGCATTAGCCTTACTAAAAAAAATCACGTCACAAAATTACATAACGAAACTACGTAATAAATCACGTAATTAATGACGACCAAACACGTAACAAAATGTTTCAAATTATCTGATATTTAAAAATCATATTTTTTAAATTATGTAATTTTCTTTAAAATTGTGTAATTTTTCAAATCATATGATTTTCAAAAATTAGGTAACAATGTGAAACATTTTGTTACGTGTTTGGCTGACATTAATTACGTGATTTGTGTAATTTCGTGATGTAATTTTTTTCAGAAGAAAGCACTTTCCCTAGTAGCACAATTCATCAGCCTAACATTAGTCAACTGTTGGCCAATCAATGTGCTGCTCGGGTTCTTACCTAACTTCCTTTAATAGCTTTGCTGAGACTCCCGCTGCAGTACAGTGGAAATCCTCGATATATTTATGTTGATTGTCGGGCAGGCTGCAGTCAACATTAGGTATACAGAGTTTCATAAAATGCGGCCGTAATCGACCTATGCTGTATTTGGCAATGTCTGTAGTTAAAACGGTGCAAGCTGCACCAAAACCGAACACACCAACCTGTGAATGTTACAATGCTTTATAATTTACATTATTTTCATACATAGATATAAACTGATAAAAGATTAATTAACATTTAATACAATTATTGGTAATTATTGGCTCCTTTTAATATAATTATTGGTAATTATTTTAGCCTATTTGAAGGTGGAACCGGCTCCACCTTCAAATAGGTTGAAATTTTTCAGAATGACTTCTTATGCTTAGAGAGTAATGTAAATAACAATTTTAAGTCGAGAAAGTACAAGAAAAAAATTTATAAACAAAAAAAATTTTTAAATGCATTATTGTCTTTTTATTAATATGGAATGAAATTTATCTTTTCAGGGGTACACACGCACGCACGCACGCACGCACGCACGCACGCGGAGTGATGCAAGGGGGTTTTGCATCCTTTCCCGTATTCACCCCGTCGGTAAGAGTGCCCTGGATTAGAAGTGCGCAAAAGTACGGTGCGTACTTTGTTGAGAAATAATCATGTCAGTTAAGGTGTAATTTAACTTCAATAAAGTACGTACCGTACTTTTGTGCACTTCTAGCTAGGGTACTCCTACCGATGGGATGGGTGCGGGAGGTGAGCCGAAGGCGTATATAACATTTAATCTTCATTACTTAAGTGTAATTAGACAAGTAAAGGAACGTCAACTATCTTAAGATTTGGTACCTAATATTATTTTATATCTCAAATACATTTTTAAATTTTTATAAGCTGCACACCGAGCACAAGTCTTGAAACGCAATCATAAACTAAAGGTAAAAATAATAACACAAATTTATAATCAATTTAATAATAATGCTGTAAAAAACTTTGTGCGAACAATATGATAAATATTAATTTAAAAAATTTAACACAAATAACTTTTAAAATTTATCGAACCTTTTGATAAGCATTCCACAGCCATGAGGGTATGGTATAACCAAAAAGCACATTTGTCGTGTGTCCAGAGAAATGTCTTCCGTGCAGATACTCTCCTACAATCATCTAAAATCAAAGAACAAAATTAAGAAATTTAAATCAATTAGTGTGCACATGCGCATATTAGACGATCGAATATCATTTATAAGATTTTTGATTTATTACGTTTGCGACGTGCAAAATTTTCTCGTTGCAATATTTTTCTAACCCAGATACTACACGATATACATATATGATGATTATTTTAAACATTTATTTTTTTCCTTAAATTATATAAATATTAATTATAAATTATACAGGGTGTTAATAAACCTCCGCATAATATTCATATCATCATGTAGCTCACGAAAATCGAAGACAAAAAGCTCTCTAACGTTTTTCGATTCCATGCGTACAGTTCTTATAATTATTGTCAAAAAATTATGAAAAACGACCAACAAACGCATGGGTACAACGAAAGCGCAAGCGCGGTGATAGAAGTGGAAAACTATCAATGCACTATCAATAATTGTCGATAGTTTTAACTATCAAAAATTATCAATAGTATTTTTGCAACTATTGATAGTTTTTGATAGTTTGTTTTATTTTTTATCGCCATTATGTAATAACATTTTATAAGTGCTATTACAAAAACAAATTTTAATAATAACAGAAGCAGAAAAGCAGAATGTACACACAGAAAAAGGATTCGTTACCAAAGCTAAAATTTAGCCGTGACAGCTAAAATGTGTCTTTAAAATAAAAACAGCTAATGTCGTTTCTGGCGAAGCTAAATTTATTAGTTCTTAAAATTTAGCAGCTGTAGCAAAAAATATTTGTTGCTAGAATCAAATGTTGTTTAACTGAAATATTTTGATAAAATTTTTTAATTTTTATAATTTAAATATAATGCACTGGCACAAAAAAAAACGAGACAAAAGTTTTGACCGAATTTTTAGGCAATCTTCAAAGTGATACAACTTTGCGAAAAATCATCCAAATTACATGTACTTTTTTTAAATTAAAGGGCAAAGACTTTGAGAATCCCTAAGCAAAAGTTTGATTTGTTAAGTGTGAACTTTTTGTATGGCACGAAAACCAAACATGTTTTTTTTTAATTAAAAAAGTAAAGTTTGTTATCATTTTTCACAAGTTTTTCGTTAAATCTGGCTAATATTAATCCAGATTCTTAAAGTTTATTCTTTTCTAAGCAACTAAAAAAAAACGTTTTGATACAATGTATTTTGTTGATTGCACTCGAGTTGAAATTTGCACTACATTTTAGGGATTTTTAGCAAATTAATACGGTATTTTTTTAATATCA
Organism: Monomorium pharaonis; assembly: GCF_013373865.1. Lineage (NCBI taxonomy): Eukaryota > Metazoa > Arthropoda > Insecta > Hymenoptera > Formicidae > Monomorium > Monomorium pharaonis. The sequence goes on along the minus strand of NC_050472.1, from coordinate 14,803,292 downwards.
TGAATTTTGAGTATCAATATGATATTGCACATTGATTTTATTCGTGTTTAACTCAATCATATCGCTGTCATCAAAATGACCCGATGTGCACCACGTGGAGAATGACGGTCGGATTTTGCACATCATGTGGCTCTGAAATTCATCGATGGAAATTTGTACTTACTGATCTGAATATAACAGATAGCTGATGTACCAATTTCACTAAAGTCAATAGAAGATCACATTCATCTATACTCATAAACCCACACATAAGCATACATATACACATACTCATACATAAGAAATAAAAATTCAAATTTTATTTAAAAAATCAGCCTTTTCAAAATCACATGATGAGCAAAATCCAACCGTCAATTTCCATGTGATGCACATCGGGTCACTTTGATGACGGCGGTATGATTTAGTTAAACACGAATAAAATCAATATGCGATATCATATTGATACTCAAAATTCATGATAATAAAAAAAAACGTATTTATTCACTAAAATACCCTAAAATGCAGTGGAAATTTCAAACTCGTGTGTAATCAACAAAAAACATCGTATCGACATGTATTTTTTTTAAATTGGTTAGAAAAGAATGATCTTTAAAAATCTGGATTAGTATTAGCAAGATTTTGACAAGAAACTTGTGAAAAATTGTAACGAGCCGTTCCTCCGCCGTCGTTAAGGCATAAAGATACGAGGCCGTTACCCTCCTACCTCGTGTAGTCCCCTCCGCTTATCTCTGTCTCCCCGCACATCTCCGCTCCTCTTGTCACCAAACGGGGGCTATAAAAGCCCTCTGCTGGTGATAAGAGAGCAGACCTCTCCGGTCTAGCGTACTGAGCCGACCGATCCATCTCAGCGTACTGAACTGAGACTCCTAGTGCACGCACTGAGTGCCGACTTAACCTAAAACCGGTTTCCTTGCTAGCGCGCACTGAGCGCTTCCTCGCGCCACGCAGTGAGTGGCAGACCACCGCCCCGCTCGTTATCCGGATCCCGGTAGGCGCACTGAGCTACCGATCCCGACCGCACACGGGGACCCCGCACTGAGGGGAAACCGCCGACGCGGAGAATCATCCACGCGGGATAATCCTCGACGATAACAACAGCTGATCGCCGTAGCTATCGAGCTGAGCTCCGCGCCGCACCGCGCAGTCGCGCACCGCCGCGACCAATCATAGCGCCGCATCGACCGACTCGGCGAATGGAAACGCCGTACCGCACCGCGCAGCCGCGACCGTAACGCTGCAGCCAATCCGGCTACCGCCGCAACCGATACGAGCGCCGCCTCGCACCGCAGCACCGAGATTATACCGCCACGAGCGCCATAGTCACCAAGATCGGCCGCTACCGCCGATCGACGTGCCGACCGACCGATACACGGGCCGTACGCCCACCGCAGCCAATCCGGCACCAAAACTCTCTGTGCACATGCGCGCCGCGACACACGTCGCCACAACAGATCGCCCGCGCCTCGCATAGCGAGATATTAGACATAAGTTGTACATAGTAGAATAGGGACTCTGTAAATATTAGTTAGGCCTAGAATATAATAAATCATAATTGTTAAATATATACCGCTTGCCTCCGTCATTCATTTAACCAGCCCGCCGCCCGAACCCTGAATTGCCCGCGGCTATCCGTAGCCAATAATATTCGAAAATTCACGGTTACAAAATGATAACAAACTTTTACTTTTTTCAATAAAAAAAAAGTTTGGTTTTTATACGATACAAAAGGTTCGCACTTAACAAATCAAATTTTCGTCTAAGGATTCTCAAAGTAGAGTCTTTGCCATTTAATTTAAAAAAAATACATGTAATTTGGATAATTTTTCGCAAAGTTGCATCACTTTGAAGATTGCTTAAAAATTCGGTCAAAATTTTTGTCTGTTTTTTTTTTTGCGCCAATGTATAATATACAATTTTTTGTAAACGCGTTATGTAACAATACACAAAATACATTTTATGAATATATTTTATATTATCGAAAACTATCGATAATTATCGATAGTTAGATATCAAACTATCAATAATTATCGTTAGTGATGACTATTGATAGTTCTCCATCTCTACGCAATGGAGAACAAGGCGATCGCCGCTGCGCGTAATGGCTCTCGCACATTAGACGCAATAAGCGACGAGCGATGAGCGATATCCAATGAGAGCTCTACATTTTTTAACATTTCATCGCCATGTTGGAAAAAGCAGAACTCTTATTGGATATCGCTCATCGCTCGTCGCTTATCGCGTCTAGTGTGCCAGAGCCATAAGAAGAGATATTGTCGTCGCCGCAAGTTGCTGCAGGTTAAACTTCGAAGAAAGACTTTATTTTGTACTCATTGATAAAGTAAGTAATAATCATTGATGTTAAAATTTATTGCAATTTATTCTTTATTTCGTTAATCATACTTGCACTTTACTTCGATAAGACAGTATTAGTTTATAAACTCAAAATCACTTTACTCGTTTGCATTCATAAATGATCATTGATTAACATTAGCATTCAAATTTATGCGTTCGTTTTTTCACGATTATTATACACTTTGACAAGTATCATTAAAAATTTTTCATATACTATTGGGTTGTCGGAAAAGTCATAACATATTTTTTGTTTTTTTAATGGGCATAGCGGAATAAGCAGGTGAAATCTGCCCCCGCACTAATCAAGCTCAAATTGATATCATTAGTTGGCACTCTTGAGATGTAAAACTTCCCCAAATATTAGTTACAAAATTGCATTTTTGGGGGAGTTATGGAGGGGGAAAGAAAAATAAAGAAAGTGGTTTTTTTCGAAAATGGTTGGACCGATTTTAATGAAAAAAATATATGTTGTAAACTTGATTTAGACAAGTTTGAGAAAATTTTAAATAATTTTTGTGGTAAAAAAAAACCCGATAAAAAAATTTTTGAATTTTTTATGAATTTTTTTGGGGGGTGATAGTTCTGAGATACCATTTTTATATTTTCACAAAAACATCTCTAGATCTTCTTTAACACATTTTTTTTTTAAATTAATCGGAGTGGTGGAACATGATTAAAAATAATAATTCACACCGCGCCGCCGTGCCGCGCCGCGCCGGCTGGGCGACCTGGCCGCGGCGCACGGCGATTGTTGTCATGTTGAACTTACATACTAGTTGCAGTGTTGCAATGTTTAGTTGCCAAGAAAAATTATAATATAATAATATAAAATATAATAACACATATAATATTTCCAGGACGTCTGCAATGGGAGCGTCCTAGATGCGCACAGTAATAAATGGACACAGCAGGCTGAGTGAAACGGACACAGACCAAATGCACACAGAACAAATGCGCACAGACTAAATGCGCACGGATCAGATGCATACGGAACAAATGCGCACGGACCAAATGCGCACAGACCAAACGGACACAGTAACCTACAAACTTATTACATGGGTTGCGACTTTTCGGGCATCTCTATCGACGGGGTAGGTGCGGGAGGAGGGCAAAGCCCCCACTTGCACCCCCCCCCCCCCTGCCGTGCGTGCGTGTGTGCGTGTGTGTGTGTGTGTGTAAAGCATTCTCTGCACCACATAGGTTTGCGACTGTGCGCATTTGGTCCGTGCGCATTTGGCCCGTGTGCATCTGGTCCGTGTGCATTTGGTCTGTGTCCGTTTCACTCAGCCTGCTGTGTCCGTTTATTACTGTGCGCATCTGGGACTCAGTCTCTGCAATTAGGCTATAAAACTTATCGTTTCGGCAGTTCATCACGAGGAGATTGCAGTACGTTTTTAAATTCCATATGTTCGGGGTGCTTTTTTAAAGTGGGTCTCCATAAAGTGAGTCTCCTCGCCTCTTACATTATTTATTATCGGGGTGCTTTTTTAATGTGAATTTTCTCGCCTCTCACATTATCTATCATCGAGGTGCTTTTTTAATGTGAGTCCATTCGCCAAAAAGATAATGTGAGAGGCAAAGGGACTCACATTAAAAAAGCACCCCGATGATAAATAATGTGAGAGGCGAGGGGACTCATTTTAAAAAAGCACCCCGATGATAGATAATGTGAGAGGCAAGAGGACTCACTTTAAAAAAGCACCCCGATAATAGATAATGTGAGAGGCGAGGGGAATTACTTTGAAAATGGACCTCGGTAATAGATAATGTAGGAGGCGAGGGGACTCACTTTAAAAAAGCACCCCGATAATAGATAATGTGAGAGGCAAGGGAACTCACATTAAAAAAGCACCTCGATGATAGATAATGTGAGAGGCGATTTCCTCGTGGTAAACTGCCGAAACGATAAGTTTTATAAACTAATTGCAGACGTCCTGGAAATATTATGTGTTATTATATTTTATATTATTATATTATAATTTTTCTTGGCAACTAAATATTGCAACACTGCAACTAGTATGTAAGTTCAACATGACAACAATCGCCGTGCGCCGCGGCCCGGTCGCCCAGCCGGCGCGGCGCGGCACGGCGGCGCGGTGTGAATTATTATTTTTAATCATGTTCCACCACTCCGATTAATTTAAAAAAAAAAATGTGTTAAAGAAGAAGATCTAAAGATGTTTTTGTGAAAATATAAATGTGGTATCTCAGAACTATCACCCCCAAAAAAATTCATAAAAAATTCAAAAATTTTTTTATTGGGTTTTTTTTTACCACAAAAATTACTTAAAATTTTCTTAAACTTGTCTAAATGATGTTTACAACATATATTTTTTTCATTAAAATCGGTCCGACCATTTTCGAAAAAAACCACTTTCTTTATTTTTTTTCCCCTCCATAACTCCCCCAAAAATGCAATTTTGTAATTAATATTTGGGGAAGTTTTACATCTCAAGGGTGCCAACTAATGATATCAATTTGAGCTCGATTAGTGCGGGGGCAGATTTCACCTGCTTATTCCGCTATGCCCTTTATCATTTATTTATATAAAGAACAAAGATCAATCAATGATGTATTGCCTGTTTTGTTCGATAACCTTTTGCCATCTTTTAGTAAGCTTCATAACTCCTCGTGCATAGAAGGACCTGTCTTTATTTGCGAAAAACTGAACAAGGTGCTGATTTATAGTCTTATCTGAATTAAATGTTATATCACGTAAGGAGTTTTGAAGAAAGCAAAATAAGTGGAAGTCTGTCGGCGCAAGATCAGACTAATTATGGTGGGTATGGCAATACATCCCATCCAAGCTCCAGTAATTTTTGATCACAAATGCTTATACGCGCCGTCAAATGAACTTCTTTAAGTTCATGAGGAACCCAAATATCGAACTTGCTTACGTATTCCAGCTTCTTAATGTGGTCGTGAACGCTTAAATGATGGATGTTCAATGTTTCTACAATCTCTCGTGTCGTGTAATGTTGGTTTGACTCGATCAATGCCTTTATTTTATCGTTATCAACCTTAGTAAGCCTTCCTGACCGAGCAGCGTCGTTGAGATCAAAATAACCAGTACGGAATTTCGTGAACCATCGTTGGCCCTGCGCTCTTGTAGAGCATTGTCACCGTAAACTTTACGCAACTTTTTACAAGCTTGACGCGCGTTCTTCCTTTTACGGAAGTAAAATAGTAAAATATGGCGAAAATACACAGTTTGGTCTTCCATCTTCAACTTGTCGTAAAATCTTCAAAACTTAACAAAATCGTTTAATTTTTTTTAGAATGAAGCTAGAACTGTCAACTGTCAAACGACATAGCAATAACATAGATGCAAATGACTCTGGTACTTGCACAAATAAACTAAAGCCATCTGTTGCAAAAATGCGTTATGACTTCCGACAACCCAATACAATAAAATGACAATGTACTTAAATTGTTTTTATGATACAAGAGTTAGCAACATTTCTAGCCGTAAAAATCAAATACGTATAAGTCACATTAATAAATTAAACTAAAATATTTGCCATTTAATATTACATACATTTACATACACAAAATAACAGTTCTGATAAGAAAAATAAAGGAATTATGTTGCCACACCAAAATTTTTTACACATTATTGACAATTGCATTGACAAAACGTAATTCATAAAATTAAGTAGAAATTTTCACGGATGCCGGACTTCACAATTTGTGAAATTTATTCCAACATGCAAAATTGCCAAAGCGAATAGGAAACAACTGTGATTGCTCACGAATTATTCGCTTTCATTTATTTAAAATTCAAGTATATTAATGAAATTAATGACATATTCTCTGGAAGCTGTTAAGTGGTCTGCAAGTATAAAAAATATGGCAAAAATATTACATATTTATCGCTAAAGTGGGAAAATTGTAAGAGAAAATCGGAAGCAGCAGATTTCTAACAAATTATTCGCTTTTATTGGTTTAAAACTCTGGTTTATCATTGAAAATACAATGGCGCATTTTCTGAAAGCTGTAACCCAATCAGCAGACAACGTTTATTAAATGTTTTTTAAACGTTTTTTTTTTATTAATTTTAAATTTATAGATTTTCTTTGCTAAACAAACATTTATTTTACATTTAAAATCTATTTGTTAAATAAACATTTTTAACATGTTTGTTTTATATTTATTTTATATTTATTTCATATTTAACTAATGCTTTTTTTCATGTTTGTTTAATATTTATTTTAGATTTAATTCACATTTATTTCACATTTATTACGAATTAAAAACGTAAATGTAAAAAACACTTGATCATATTTAATGTAATATAAATAGGAAATAAATATTAAAAATATGTTTTTTACAGTACTTTTACTTTTTATATAAATAACATTTTTTAAACTATATATATTTATATAAAAATAATTATATATACGTATACATTTATAAATACAAATAATAAATTTTGTAAAACAAATAGAGATAATAATCATTTATATTAAAACGTTTATATAAAATATCTATTTTTATATTTGATTAATATTAATTATAAATAAAAACCATTAAGAAATAAAACGTTTATATAAAAATTCTTTTCAAATATTTGATTAATATTAATTATACATCAAAACCATTAAAAAATAGAGTTTATTCCGGGCTTCCCAAACGGAATGCCGGGGTGTTTTGTGGAGTGTACCAAACCCTGTACATCATTTCCTCCTTCTACTCTGTTACATATTCTCCACATAGCACATGATATCATTAAAATATCCTGTACTCTGTGACGTGACAGCCGCAGGCTGCTGTCCGTCACAAGGCCCTGAGGGCCTTTACGCATTAACATCACGCGGGCCCTGCGTCCTCCCGCTCGGAAGCGGACGCAAAAGCGTATTATCTTGTACTTTTGTGTGTGTGACGTCCCACGCCAGGGATCATACTCTCTATTTTTTTTATTATAAGGGAAAAAGAGGAAAATCTTAATGAAAAAAGGGGAGATTTCTGATGAAATAAGGGGAATTTTAATTGATAAGAAACAATTATATATAACGTAATGTTATTCTTCTTTAATAAAAATAATCATTAAAAAAAACAAATTTTTTTAAACAAATTAAATTCTTTCTGTGTGATGTATGTATTATACATATACACGCACGCTCAGCTTAATATCTTATAAACTTATATAATATCTTACAAACTTACATAAATTAATAAAAGATCCAATGTTATCGCAGTAAAATAATTAGTACAATTGTTTTATTTTATCACATTTGGATATTGCTTATTTTTTACTACTAAATGGGTCACTGACATTCTCACTAGCTTTAAATTTTTTATTAACTGTATTCTCTCTCTTAATAGGTTGAGATTTCCGTTTTTGAACTTTTCCTCTTAATTTTTCAACTCTAACTCTTTGTTCTTTCTCTTTATTTCGAAGATTTTCTAAACTCCCTATTAATTCTTGTAAAACTATTTTATTTGTGACGGACTTAGCTAAATTTTTCAGTAATGTTTGCATTTGTTCGGATTCTTCGATAGTTTCTTTATACGCTTTCTCTTCAGATATTAACTTATAAGATTTTAAGGTTTTTATGCTTTTACATTTTCTAATATAGATAATTCCTTTTTTTTACTTTCTTCCTCGTCTGCTTCTTGTTTTTTCTTTTTTTCTGCATTTCTTTTCTGCTCATCTAAGTAAGCGTAATATGAACAACGTGCATTTCGTGCAAGTTTTAAAAGTTCATCTGTTATCGATACTTTGTAAGGCATAGAATTAAATCCTTTTAATTCATCAATTACTGAAAATCTGGCATTAAATGTATTTTCATTCATATTTATTTTGTCTTCTAAGCTAATAATATTTGGATGATGTTTCCCAAAAAGTTTTCACATCACACGATATGTGCAAGCGTAGCCTGCGACAACAAAATATAGACCAACATCTGTGATTGGTTAGTGTCAATAGGCGCGCTCAACAGAACATACTGTGGGTAGTCGAACATGATTGGCTTTTACTATTAAAGCAACAAATCAACGTCAAATTTTAATAAGACAATGGGCGAGTTCAACAGATGGAGCGGATTAGTGATTCTTTACTGCGATTGGTTTCTGCTTCTAAATCCAACGAAGAACTAAAGGCAAGAACCAATCATATCAGAGAATCACTGAGCGCTCACTAATCTGCTTCGTCTGCTGAACGCGCCCGTTAACTCATCAGTTGTTAAAATAAACGCAACTATTTACAAAATTTAAAACTTTAAGCCCGTTAAGACACTAAAACTTTATGTGCCATGTCAAAAATAGAGGAAATAGAGGAGGATTGTGGGATTTAGTGTAAAAAAGGGAACAGTAATGGAAAAAGAGGAAAAAGAGGAAAGAGTACGATCCCTGCCACGTGCTGTCCGTTCAATTAATTGTTAAGATTTTTGCGAGCGCTGTACCGCGGGTGCGGCAGAGATCGGTGGCTCTGAAGATCTCATTGTAATTTTTGGGCGTCTCGTCTCAACGGAGAACCTTCCCGGAGATCGCAGAGTGAATGGACATCGAGGGAGTAAAAGAAGACCCTTTCTAAGCGTGGGTCCGCAGGTAATGCCGCCCTTATCTTGCTTATCGTTTGTGCCATTTAAGAATTTCGATACTGCCGCCGAATCACGCTTTCAGGATCCAGCGACGGCGCGAAGCCGGCATCCCGACGGGGCGACTGCAGACCCGATATCGCAGGAAGTCCGGCGTAAGGATCGCGACAGCTTATGATCAGCCAACGCCCCGTCGAGGAAGAAGTAACGCCCTGGTAGCGGAGGATGCGCCCGGCAAGGAGAGAAGAGACGGCCGCGGAAGGAAGCGCCAAGACTCTCGTGCCCGGGGCCCATAATTATCGACCATCGTGCTTGGATCGATCAGCCGGCGACAGCGTGGGCACCGCGCTCTGCGCGAAAATCGATTTTCGCGAAATCAGCCAATAAGGGCCCGGAATGCCGGCGGCAAGATGGGGCGCGCCGCCGAGCGGCTCCCGCGAGATCCAGGATTCCTAACTCGTGCTGCGGACGTAATATCGAAAATACTGTGCGTGTGTTCCGAAGTCCCGAGCCAACGCCTTCTTCTTCTTATTATTATTCCCCAAATGGATATCCGACTCTGGTGAGAGTCACAGTACCATGGTTAGGTCGAAGACGAGCCAACGCCTGTAAGAGAGGACGCAGGAGCCGAGATCATCCCAACCCGGAGGAGGCGAACGAGAGAGAGGCGACGTGGTGAGATGAGCGTCACACTATTGTAAAGCCACCGATTTCGCGGATTGGGCGAGCCGCGGGGAAGTCACGTAATTATCGTAGTATTTTCCGGCGTACTGAGTGAAGCCACGAGCTCGCGGATTTATCGGAGCACCGTTGTCTGTGCCCGTCCGCGTGATTTCGCTCCGTGCTGTACATTTCGTATTATCATCGCGTTGTGTGTGCGTCCCGATCCGCAGCCGAGTCAATCGTCATTTCGTCCGGTCGTCGTGTCACGGGTTATTCCCGTGTTGTAAATTGTCGCGCCTTGGTAAATTATCGTTAGTACTGTGTAATTTGGTCGATCGCACTCATGTCGCGAGCCCTTCGATAATTGCGTTCTGATCATATTCGATGTAATCGTCTTGAACCGCCTGGTTGGCGAGTGAATAATAATTATCGCGCTTATTACTCGCGAGATTCGTAAGCGCGCGGGAGAACACGAGTCCGCCGCGTGCCGCGCGGGCTCGGAGTTACGGTTCATCCCGTTCGCCCTTGGTGAAGTCGTCATCCTATCGAAAGTTTGGCGTCCTCCAACGACGCCGGGTCAAGCGTAGACGAGCCGGAGAATTCCCGCGTGCGCACAATAACCCGTTCGTCAAGCCTTCCGTTTCCGCGAGATACGATACCCAGCGGTCGTCAGCTGGCAACGCGCGCGAACCATCGCCACTCTACAGAGCCGTCTAGCCTTGTAAAATATCCGATCAAATACAATTGTTAATTTTCTATGTTACATTAATGTTGTGTCACTGATTCTCTCGCCTTCCCGATTCCATTCGCCCGCGACGAACCTCCCCCTCTGCTATTTGAGGGCTGAGCAGCTGAATATCGGAGCCGCTAACGCCCCGGTCGCTTAGCGTGCGCCCGTGATTCGGTTACCGTAACGTTCGTTAGCGATTTGGTGCACACAGAGTAGTACGCTTAACGTACCTGGCGCCCAACTACGCATTGCAGTGGAAAATTTCGCGGAAGCAGTCGCCCCGACACCCGGGCGGCCCAGGGCCGCGACCAGGGACGGAGGCGAAGTTGGCCGTCGCTCGCGAGCGACGATTACAACTCATACTGTGAACATACGTACCGTATATAATGTACTGAGAATATTTTTATAATATTTTCTATAATATATCATTATTCGTATATTATTAGAACGGATCTGTTATATCTAAATTAGTATATTATTTCTCGTACATTCTTAGAATTTACTTTTGCAATCTAAATATCTTTTAATGTTTAAAGTTTATTTTTAGTGTCAAAAAATGTAACGTTACCAAAAATGACAAAATAATTTCTTTATTTTGATTACGGTACTGTAAATATATATACCGTACATAATATAATGAGAATATTGTAATAAAAAAATTTTCTATTATATATATATATATATATATATATATAAAATAAAAAATCTTATTACAATATATATATATATATATATATATATATATATATATGTGTGTATATATATATATATATATACCCAGCTAGCCAGGCCTGTTAAAATCACATATCGTGAAAGCTTTACAGCAAGGATTGTTTCAATTTTGACAACAATTTTATGACAAGTAATTGTCTGTTGCTTTGTTTTCTAAAAGTTTTGAGCAAATTTACGGCAAAAGTTTTCATTACACGATGCTGCAAATAACAGAGAAAGACTTGTACATAAATATTACGTATAGAAATTACAAGATTTGTTCCGACACGATAAAATGCAAAATTTAAGCAAATAACAGAGCAAACCTTGCTACACGACATGACAATAAATTTATGGCAGAAACAGGAAATCTTGTTAAGCACAGAATAACGGCAAATTAGTAGCAAGAACAAAATAAAACTTGCCGAGCATACTTTCGCAACAAAATTGCGACAAGGTGTGTCCGTAAACAGCTTAGTTTTTGTTGGCAAGGCTTGTCGCAAATAGTATGACGCACATTTTATGCAAATAACAGGGTTGCATTACCGGGTTTTAAATTTTATTTCTGACTTTACTATCTATCTCGAGATGGCGCATTTCTCGTGAAAGATTTACCTACTGGATTAATAAAAGGGGCTCGTCGAGAACAGAGAACCAAGTACGATTGCACCATTTACATTTGATATTGGACTAATCAGTCTAATATTTTATTTTTGTTGATCTAAATTTCGACAATATTTGTTCTGTTCTTGCCACAAATTTGCTATCATATTGTGCATAGCAAGGTTTGCCTTGTTTTTGCCACAAATTTACTATCATGCTATGTACAGCAAGGTTTGCTCTATTCTTGCCATAAATTTTTTATCATATTGTGTACAGCAAGGTTTGCCTTGTTCTTGCTGCAAATTTGTTGTTATGCTTTACTAGCAAATTTTACCCTGTTATTTGCTATAAAATATGCGTCATACTATTTACAACAAGCCTTCCCAGCAAAAGCTAAGCTTAATGCAGACACACCTTGTCGTAATTTTGTTGCAAAGGTTTGCTCGAGTTTGCGGCAAACTTCGCGCAAAGTTTGCGTCATTTTGCTAGCTGGGTATGTATATCATTATTCCGCAGCAGCCGCGAGTAGTTCGCGAGATCGCTGCTAAGCGAGGGCACGGCGCTTCTCCTTCTCGTGAGAAAATTTACACCAAAAGGCTTATAAAAGAAAATCATCCACAGCAACAAGTTATCTCTCGATATGTATAGTGAGCTCAATAGATTTATCTAACAGCAAAGTGTAGTATCATTTTTGCCACTCGAAGAGAGTCCCTTGGGCCTTGAATAGAGCTTCAGAGAATTGAGAAAATATAAAAATAAAATTTTAACCCTTGATCTTTGGTCTTATGCAGTGGTCAGGAAGGAGCGAGAAACACTATAACTACTTTCTAGATAGATTATATGTTTAGAGGCTAAGATTCGGAAAGTTACATATATAGCTTGGTATTACCCATTTTTTCTAGATAGATGCTAGACAGAATCTAAAAAAACTATTCAGAACCTAACTATATGCAAGGCGAAATTTCCACGCGGGTATTGTCATTGTCATCGTCGTTATCACCCGATGCCCAGTTAACATAATATACCGTGCACATTTTATCATTGGTTCTACGTTGATACTAGTGATATTCTTGGTATTTACTGCAAAAAATTCTCAGTATATTCTACGAAGCAGAAGAAGGCGGAAATAGAAATATACTCAGTATGTTCTCAGTACGTATCTCGAATGTTCTCAGAATGTACTGCAATGTACTTACGCAATGTACTGCTGCAATATTTTTCGAACATTCTTAGCATCTACATGTGCTGTATGGGTCTCTACACCTTTTTTACAATACATATATAATACAAATTTATTCCTTTGCTTATACGCCTCTTTTCAACCTTCCACTCCCTCAGTCGCGCTCCCTCTCCTCCTCTGGCCTCCTCGGCTTCTCCCCTCCTCTTGGTCTTCTCCTCCTACCCCTTGACATTTTCTACTCTCCTTGCTCTTTTTCTCTCCCTCCTCCTGCTGCTCCCTCTATCTCTTTTTCTGCCATGCCTCGACTTCTCGATTGCACGATCCACTTCTGCCATCTGCCCTCCATATCGTCCACTCTACTGTCAAAAACGTCTTCCCTTGTATTAACTCTTCTGTTTTTCATCTCCATTCTAAGGGCCCCCCGCACAGAGTTTTGCATAACGCATAACATAAATGCATAAGAAATTCGATTGGTTGGATTTCTTATGCGCTTTGCTTATGGACCAATCAATTTGCTTATGTACATACGTTATGCGTTATGCAAAAGTCTGTGCGGGTGCCCTAATACTTCTGACCGCCGTGCTTCACCTCTCCCTCTCTACCGTATTCCTTTCTCCTGGCGGACCACGTACCTAGGACCGCGCGTTCCCAAACACGCTACCGCCGTCTCTTCTCTCACAATCAGTCCCCCCTGTTTCTCGGTCCTCTCACTCATCCACCAGCGCCATCTGCCTTCATCCTCTTGGGTACTGCTTTCGCACTCCAGCGCCCTCTCCTCTTCTTCTCTGTAGCCTCACCGCTACTCCACTTCCACACCGTTATCTCCGTTTGATTCCGAATCTTTCTTCACTATGGACTTCCTTCCTCGTAGTTCCTCCTCGTCTTCTCTCCATTTCCTCTAATGTCTTTTCGCCTCCTCTATCCGAATCTCCATATCTCCCATCCCTAAAGTTCCTCAATACTCCCTTTTCCTCCTTTCATTCCGGAGCGCACTCTCATATGTCCACACTTACCAGCGCCATTTTCGCGAGCTCTCCCATTAAGAAATAAATATCTACGTTGTAAAATAAATACTAATTAAATGTAAATTAAATGTAAAATAATTTTAAAAAACTAATAAGCACACAATATTTTTTTAACATTTATTTTTTTTGTTTTTATTTTTTTTGTTTTTTAAATATTTATTTTTAATTATTATTAAATTATTAGCGTTTATCGTACAAATAATATTTATTTAATATTGATTAAACATTTATTTTACATTAATTATTTCAAATAATGAATTTAAAAAAATATTTATAAAACGTTTATTTAACGTTTATTTGATATTTATAAATTATTAATTTTTTAGTAAAAATAATGATTTAAGTAAATTATTTCTTTTACATTTAAGAAATCGTTTAAAACAATATTTGAAAAACTATTTATTTAATATTGATTTAATACTTATGTTACAATAATAACCCAGTGAACAATATGTTGTCAAAAAGATCTCTAAATGATATCTTGTTTCTGAAAATGATAACATAAAGAGACTTCTAAAAGATAACATAATGATGTCAGAATGTTAACCAATGCGCCGTTTTTTGAGAACAGAAAGATATCATAAAACTGATATCTAAAAGATTTCTTAAATCGGATATCTAAAAAATTTCTTAAATTGGATATCTAAAAAAATTCTTAAATCGGATATCTAATAGATTTCTTAAATCAGATATTTTTAAACTGCAACTAAAGATAAAAAAATAAAATAAAAATTCATTTTTTAAAAATTATTTTTATCAACAGTAACATACTAAATTTAGGACAAATTTTTATTGATTAATTAAATTTAAATTAAATTATTTTATTCTTACTTGCCGCTGGTAGGTTTGAACCCGGAACCTTAGGATGATGAACCTTGTACTATATCTGCTACGCCAATTTGACTTATCGATATGGGTACTTGTTATTGTCTTATACATATAATACTAATATGGTATAAACTGACGCAATTATATTATTTTTTATAAAAGCAATTAAATTTTGCAAAACATTAGAAATAAATAGCATTAATTTATTTACTTATTAATTTCATATGGTTAAATTTATCTTTTTCCATAGCCTTAATAATTTGATGGAAATTGCGATCTATTTTTAGCATTAATAGTTTGAAGCGTTCAAATGGTTAATTAGATGGTTTTTATTATTCTGTTTTTGTTTAGTACATGATAAATTTAGATTTTGTGCATTTTTTGTGCACAGTAATTGTAGGCAAACCGTTATTTTTGAAAACATTATCTTTATGATAATTTTTAAATAATATCAAATGGATTTCTCATTTAAGATATTATAATGTTATCTAATTTATGAGTCAACTACAACGCGCATGGACGGCTCAAAAATCGGACAGCATTGTGATATCTTTTATGAGACATCAAGCTGATATCATTTAGCTAATGTTATAAGGATAACATTTTCAAGAAACTTAAATGAGATTCTTCAATCAGATATCTCAAAGACCTCTTAGTGTTGTCTGACTTCTGAGTCAACTACGACGCGCATGGACGGTTCAAAAATCGGACAGCATTGTGATATCTTTTATTAGACATCAAGCTGATATCATTTAGCTGATGCTATAAGGATAACATTTTCAAGAAACTTAAATGAGATTCTTCAATCAGATATCTTAAAGACCTCTCTCAGTAGACGTCTCTGGTAAATGTTACCATTTTGACATCATTTTCAAGATATCTAAATGTTTTCTTAAAAAAGTTCTCTTAAAGTTTTCATTCTGACAAGCGTGTTGTCTGGGAATTTATTTAAAATAATGATTTAGGACAAATATTAATATAATATTTAATTAATGTTTTTATAATATTAACTTAACATTGTAATAAATCGTTTAAAATAATATTTACATAACATTTATTTAATGTTTATGTAATAATTATTTCACATTATAATATTTAAAATATCATTAAAAAAAATATTTTTGACTCCTAGTTAGGAAGCTTCACTAATTATGGAGCACAAATCACTGGTAAGGTTACGCCGAATTTATCAAAATTATTAAATAATGCAACCAATTTTTTGTTTTTAAAACATTAAGCAAATGTTTATTAAATATATAAAAAAGAATTTGTTTAAACGTTAAATAAATGTTTATTAAATAATAAAAGAATTTTTTTAATGTAAAATAAACATTTTTTTTCATAAGATAAAGGGGATCGACTTATTCCACTACTTGAATGCGAGTTCGCCGATTATGTCGGCGCGAGTGCCGGAACCGCCCAGCGCTGAGCGCGTGGCGTGTGAATTCGTAAATTCACTCGAGGATGAGATTAGATGAGGTGGATCATAAATGACACACTTACAGGTCAACTTTACAAACTTTATTATATGTTTCACTTCTCACTTAACAACTACAAAGAGTGCGCGCTCGCGCGGAACTGAGAGTGAGATCCGGACATACGCGAAGACGACGAGATGTGAGCGATCGGAAATCTTCCTTGCACGATGATAGGCTGCCGAAGAGAAAGGCGCGTCGGAAATCTTGTTAAGCGTGGCGATGCACACTTTCGCGACGGAAATCTTGCGATCGCGATCGACGGATATCTTGTCGCGCAGCAGCCGTGCAATCATGAACGCGACGTCGTCAGCCGGTTAATGGGATGGTCGTACTGTCGATATCTCGACTTGATCTCTCAGCTCGCGATTGAGCGCAAAATAACAATATATGAGTGATTAATCGAAAAAAGGCGAACTTCGACCTATTTCGACGCACAGCAAATAGTCACTCGCGATCCCGATATAGAAAGAAACAGCGCGGGATCGTAAATGTTTGTAACTTGAATAAATTGCGCGAAGCGCGAAGAATGATCTTGGCGGGCGGTAGCAGGCGCAAGACTGGCTGCGGAGGATCGCTCCGAGAAATCGGGCGCCTCCACACCATCCGATCAAAACGCTTACAGTGCGTGGCAATCACTCACCACGCAGCTGATCTGCGGAGGACCACGCGATCCTCCATCGAGAGGATCACGCGGTCCTCCACCGAGGAGCATGACGCTCAGAAACTGCGGTTCGAGACGGCCGGCGTGATATTATTGTGTCCCCGCTCGTCCGCTGCTAAATCTTATTGACATGCTGTGAGCATGCCATCAGCAAGCGCGACGAATTCAATGGACGGTAAATTTGAAAGGGAAAATCAAATTCCGAACACTACTTAAATGTTCTTTTTAATGTTTTAAAAAATGTTTCTCAAACACTTTAAAAAATATTTTTCAAACATTATTGTGCTCATTGGGTATTATATATATACATATATTCACTGATTATATAGCTATAAATTGTGTAAATCAAGTTAATTCTGATTCATGTAATAAATATTAAATACGTAAATGTAGGCAAGTGTTTCTTATGCATATTGTGTACGTTTTGTCAATTATTAATAAATTTTAAAAAATATGAATTAAATGTAAAATAAATGTGAATTTAATGTAAAATTAATATGAAATAAATATAAAAAATGTTTTTTTAGAATAATTTTTAATGTAAATGGCATTTTTAAAACAATATTTCAAAAAACTAAATATATTTGTCTTCATAAATATCACAAATATTGTAAAACTAATGGAAAAAAATATCATTTACATTAAAATCCTAGCTAACCAAATTGTTAGCAGATTGCTAACAATTTCTTGCGGAATCAGGCTGCCAAAACCATGGCTTACTGTCCTCGAATGTGCCCAAATTGTAAGCAAAAATTTTCATCAAATTTTTATTTCAAATTGGGTGCAATACCAGAACAGATCTATCACTTTGTGACAGTCAATGATTATTTGTATATTATTTGAATATGATAAAAAATTAACGCAGCAAATTGGGAAGATATGTTACAACGATCTATAAGGCTATAAGAAAGGAGTATATTTTTTTCAAAACCCTAGAGTTTATTTTCTCGGAAAATTAAATTTTAACCAATTTTTTCACAATAATTTGTTAATGATTGCATTTTTTCACGTTCCCTATTTGCTCAAAATCTTATTTTAAAGCTAAATGAAAAATAAGTTGATTTATTTTTGAAGCCTTGGGTCATTTCCTGTACAGAAAATATTAAAAAAATTTTTTATAATAATTTGCTTATTCTGTTCGTAATATTTTGCAATAAGTTTAAGGATTGTATCGGTTATACAATACAAAAGCTAACCAACATTGTTTAAAGTAGTTGACTTTCCTCCAAAACTTTATATTTATATATACAGGGTGTGCCATTTTAATCTCTTGTAACTTTGCAGGGAGCAATCGTATAAAAAAATGTTTCAGACAAAAGTTGTATGACTTCAAGGGAAACATAAAATGGTGACCTTGGCCTTGACCTTGGAATCAAATTTAAAGAACATTTGTATGTCAACTTAAATTTTTAAATGAAACCCCCTACTTTTCATTACATAGGACAGAATTCATAGACCGATCTTAAGCTCAAGAATTGTCTTAAGTCTAGCTTCGAGCTGATTTGACTTACTTAACCAATGAAATAACAGCATTGACGTCTCAAGATCGTGCTTAAGATGGGTCTTGAGTAAGATTCGACTATGAATAATACCGGCCATATTCTTGTAGCACTTCTCGAGAGCTTTTCAAAACATTATAATTAAAAGTATTTTGCTTAACTACTTTTTAAGTTATAGGACTTGAAAGTTACAATACTGCCGGCATTAGCATTACCCAAGATGTACCACGTGGAGGTTGCTCGGTCGGATTTACACTTCGTGCGCGCGCGCGCGCGCGTGTGTGTGTGTATGTGTGTGTGAGTGTGAGAACGATCATGCTTA
Source organism: Monomorium pharaonis (assembly GCF_013373865.1). Lineage (NCBI taxonomy): Eukaryota > Metazoa > Arthropoda > Insecta > Hymenoptera > Formicidae > Monomorium > Monomorium pharaonis. Next base: position 14,784,701 of record NC_050472.1, on the reverse strand, counting down.
CGCCTTGGTGTGGATACCTAAAAATGAAAAAATATTTTACTGTAGGTGTTTAAAAACGCGTCACCCTTTTTGGATACAAACGCAATCTTTCGTCAAAATTGTTATGAACTTTTTCAAGCATAGCTGGTGTTATTCTCTACAATAGATTACGAACGAACGAACGAACGCACGCACGCACGCACGCACGCACGCACGCACGCACGCACGCACGCACGCACGCACGCACGCACGCACGCACTCACGCGCGCACGCACTCACGCCGCACGCACTCACGCACCCACGCACGCACGCACTCACACGCACACACACACACACACACACACACACACACACACACACACACGAGATGTAAATCCGACCGAGCAACCTCCACGTGGTACACCTTAGGTAATGCTAATGCCGGCAGTACTGTAACTTTCAAGTTCTATAACTCACAAAGTAGTTGAGCAAAACACTTTTAATTATAATGTTTTGGAAAGCTCTCGAGATGAGCTATGAGAATATGTAATAAATAGTAGAAAATTTTATTCACAGGTCACAACGCTCTTTTATAAGAGGATAAAGACGAAGAAGTACGCGAATTCAGGTGATCTGGCGTCATTTTGCCATTAGAGAAAGTTCCCAGGTAGCAAGGTCCACTGGACGTCAATAATTCGTCATTTAAGATCGCGTTACCACGTCATGTTACCAAATTAAGACGTAATAGTAACGTCATTTTTTGACCTATTAATTACGTCAGTCATTTATTCATACTACAACGTATTTTCGACGTCATATTCTTGACTAATTAATAACGTCAGCTAATTGTTCATTTTACGACGTATTAATAAGTTTTATTAGTGACTAATTACTGACGTTAACTATAATTCTTTGTAATAATTGACGATTTAACCTCAAATGACGAATTATTGGTCCAGTGGACGACATCTTGCTACCTATAACTATTAATCATTATTTAAAGATTCGCTAATAAACAAAATATTATTAATAATTAATATAATATTTTATATAATTAATATTATCATTATTTTAAAATTATCCCAGACAGTACATAATATTTATGATAAATATTTATTAATATTCATTTTTTCAAAATATTATATAAATATTTTACACATATTTTATATACACGAAGAAAAAAATCTTTATTCAACATTAAAATATTATATTCAACATTAAAATATTTATAAAATATTTGGATAAATATTTATAAAATATTTAAATAAATATTATAAATATTTTATAAATATTTTATAAATATTGCATGTTGTCTGGGATATAATTTAACTTTATCAAAAGAACAGAGCAAAAACATATTTTTATAAGTTATTCCACATGTTATTTCGCATATGTAAAAATCAGGAAAAAAACTGTAAATATTTATTTATAAAAATATTAGTTAACTACAAGTTTCATGTTTCTCGCATCTATTGAACTGATCTATAACAAATATGTATTCATGAGCATCAAGTGTTCATGGATCATCACAAAGTGCTAGGTTGCGTACGATTTTTGAAGCCAAGCAACGTCGACGGCGGTTCAGAGTTGGATGGGTGACCGCGGAAGTTAGGCAATCCCAAATGTGACTATGGTTTGGTGGTTAACGATGCTTGTTGAGAAACAACGTAAATTTTTTTTTACATTATAATTATGTTATTTCGATATTTTCATAATGCAAGTACTGCATATATAGGATATGTACCTGAAATATTTTTTAAAACGTCAAAATAACGGTAACGGCTTTTACTACCTGGGATATTCATAAAAATGACGTTAAAATGTTATCTTTATTAAATGTAATCTAAAAACCTATGTTTTGTCATAAAAATAACAGTAAAATACCGTTAAATGTACGATACCAGCTTTTTGAAAATGACGTCAATAATATAAAAATAATGACGTATTTTTGACGTCAATATATGACGTCGTTAAGATGAAACAAATATACGTCAGTTTTCCGACATTTAGACGTCATTTTATGTCGACATTATGACGTCTGGTTTGTCATAAAATGACCAAAAAATGCTGTCAATTAGACGACACCTTGCTACTTGGGTTGTTGTGCTCTACTAGCACAATCCGGCACATCTGAAAAAAATTTGAAAAAGTAAAAAAATTTTTTCACCTCGACCCTCTCACATTATCTTTACCTAACCCTCAAGAATAGCGAGACATTTCATGCGTGGTTTTTCTTCGTCTTGATTAGCACAATTCAACACAAGTTGAGAAATTGGATTATCTCTTGCGGTTCAAAAGTTATAAAGCCTTGAATTTTTGCATCTGAGAAATTAACGTTTTTATTTTTTTTTTCCAGAACCGGAAAGAAATACGGTAATAATTTTTGCAGCACAAGTTTAGTTGCTGCAGCAGTATTCAGCACAATTTTTAATTTGTCGATAAAACAAAATGGCGGTGCTGGCAAAAAAATGATTTTTGTGATCTAACCCTTTGTTTTTTTAGATATGTGATTATTATTTACGGCACAAGTAGCATAAACCTAGCACAACACAGCACAATTAGTAATTTTTTTTACAAAATGGCGGTGCTAACTTCACGCACATGTACTCTTGTCTATTTTTTAGTAAGACATAAAAATCATTATTTATTATCCTTCTTAAGTAAATTAAAAGACTATTTCCGTTTTAGGACAATTACACCAACATTCCTATTATAAATCATGGTAATTTTTGACGAATTTTCTATATAAAAATTAGCTGATTTTACAGTGGAAACATAGTCATAGATGATAAATACATTTCAATATTATTTATTTATAAATTATAATAAACCCTGATTTTTTGCAGCAGAAAAAACTTTTTGAATTATAGATTCAAAAGGTATTCGCAAAGCATACAATCAGCACCAATCATTTTTAAATATTACAAATCAAATAAAATTTTCTACTTTAATGGACAAACAGTATTTCCTCAGTCTTCAACTGTTAGAAATCTAATAGAATCTGCGATTTTGGATATAAATCAAGTATTATTTGAAATGAAGTTTCCATCGAAAGACATCGACAATTCTAATACAAAATCTAAAGTAAGAACTCCAAAACATCGCAAAATAAAAGAAGGCATTCCTCGAGGTACAGGAACTATATTTTTTTATATTATGCTTTATGTATTTGTTACATTTTTAATATATAAATATAAAAGAAATTATTTACCATTTATAATTATTTTAAATTCTATTGTATATGTTATTTGTAGCTTCATGGAAGCATCCTGCTATTTTACGCCTCATTCATCATTATAGAGAAAATATGCATGTTTTTAATAGCAATATTAAACGTCATGAAGAAGTATGGCAAGATTTATCAGATGCGTTGATGAAAGAGGGATGTAACTTTTCTCACTTGCAGTGGGTAAATAGAAATATCATAAGAAACTATATATAGGTACAATTGATAAAAATAAGCAGTTAGGAACTCCTGAAAGTACATGTCCTTATTTTAAAGAATTTGATGAAATATATAGCAAATCACATTCTGTAAAACCACCCGCACTTGCTTCCAATCGAACTCTAACAAATTTTGTTACTGTATCTGAAACGTCGGACTCTAATAAAGAATTATTTATACCAAAGAAAAAAATCCGGATTTCAACTCAGCTTGAATCATGGACAGATATTTTTCGCAGTAATTGCTAGAGAAGAGGCACGGCAGAAGCGTCACAAAGAATCGTTAGCTTTGCAAAGAGAGCAAATGCAAACAAATACTTTATTAGCTAAAATATTAGAGAAGCTCTCTTAAACTCAATACATAAGATAAACGTAAAGGTATCATTAGATTATTACAATTTCAATATAATACAATAGTGATACTTAATTGGAATACAATACTTATACTTAGATCGCGACCCTATTCATATTTAAATTGGCGTTATTGGTATTTTATTCTTTTGTTCTAATTAGAAAACTACTCATAAAACAAAAAGATGTCTTTTAGATTTCTAAAATACATCTTGCGATTTCTCACGATATCTCGCATTTTTTACGAAAAGATATCTTTTCGCGATCTAAAAGATGTCTTATGCAACAGTTTGAGATATCTTTTAAATATTTGGCGATGTCTAAAAAACATTTTAAAGAAATCTAAAAGATATTTTAAAGATATCTGAAAAATTTTTTTTAAAAATCCAAAAAATTTATATGAGAGATCTAAAAATGTCTTTTATACATCTTGAAGATCCTTTCTAGAAATCTTTTTAGATATTTATAAAGGTTTATACATTTATGCGGAAGCCCAGAGAGAAGAGGTGCAAAGACCCGTGGAATTCTCTCCATTAGGATGCAAAAAATCTATTACGTAGGTCCTAAGAAGGTTGAGAGCTTACTACGATTGTGTCGTAGGTTAATCCGTCACCGTAGGTGATCTTCTTATATAGCTCTCAGAATATAAATTACGTCACGAGAAAATCAGCATCGCATCGTCGCTTATAGCGGCGATTCCGCGAACTACATCGCGGATGCTGCACGCGTGTGCACATTGTATTGTGGCGGATATTTCACCGCCACATAACCTACTAAATTATAATTTAAAATGTATTTTTTTTAATGTTAAGTAATAAATATTGTTGTGAGTGTGATGCACTCACACAAGAAATGTCGCAAGCAATATAAGGTGTCAAGTGACACCTCGCGCGCGGACATCGCCCGGCCTACATACCGGGCGTCGCACCGAGCAATGCACCCGGTTGCTTAATAAATAACACCCAATCTCTTGATTTTGGGGTGGAATCTGCATAGCTAGCAATTGCTGGCTAAGCAAGAGCATTGACCAAAGGCCAGTGACCGGGAAGTACTCTCGCCGGTTATACACCAAAAATCGGTGTATATAAACACAGAGGTACAGACAACGAGTGGGTTTTGCTACACATTATACAACGACGAACGTATGTCGCTCATCCTTTCATATTTGTCACGGGAATCAAATCAGTGTAACTCATTGCCACTTGTAATTGAGAACAAGTAAATATATATAGTGTTATACTACAATTGGCTATAATCTCTCAACACCTGACCCGAGGAGTATCGACGGACGATCCCAAATACCTGTGTCTATCCAATAAGGGCCACAACATATATAAAGACATTCATAAATATCTTAAAGCAATTTTAGAACTAATCTTCAAGATATATGTATAAAAGACATCTTTAACCTCCAGAGGATCAACTCTTTTTTGGCCGGCTTTTTTAGTTTTAACACTAAAACATTTTTGTCTTTGTCAGTGAGATAAACTACGAAGAAGATGACATTATTCTAACGTTTAATATTAGGCTCTCAGTTCAAAAAAGTGATAACATTTTTTGTTGTATTTAAACTTCATATTATTGTTTATTGTTAAAATGATTGTTTAGCATCATTTGTAATAAAAATGTGTTGAAAAATATGTATATAAAAATATAATTATGTCGCACTTTGTAAAGAAGTGAGAAAAGTTATATCCGTCTTTCATCAACGCATCTGGTATATCTTGCCATACTTCTTCATCATGACATTTAATATTGCTATTAAAAACATACATGTTTTCTTTATAATAACACAGGCACACAAAAAAGTGGTTGATCCGGCAGATTAGATTAGTTAATCCTTATATATTTTGACCCGCTGAATCCGAATCCAAAGTCAGAATTGCAAAGTTAGCTCGCATTTTCTAACCTCAAAAAAAAAATTTTTTTTTAAATGTTGGTCCGGTGGACCAGACTAGTCTATTTTTATGTATTTTGACCCGCTGAATCCAAATTCAAGGTCAGAATTGCTGAAATAGCTTTTTTTTTCCTAACCTCAAAAAACACCTTGTAAAAGCAGTTTGGATCACAAATGTATAATCCGGAACATGCAGGCTTGCGTAACCACATTAACCGGGGAAAATTTTCTAGGAAACAAAAAGTGAAGGTTACAGAGAAAGGATGGAGCGGAAATGATGGAAAACTATAGAAAACTAGATTGCCTAATAAATCTTAAGTTGCATTTCTTAGATTCTCATATCAACTTCCCAGAAAATCTAGGTGATTATAGTGAAGAACATGGAGAAAGATTTCATCAGGACATCAAGGAGATGTAATATCGATATCAAGGCAAGTGAGATGTGAATATGATGGTTGATTTTTGCTGGACGCTCAAACGTGATGTCTCTGTGAAAGAAAAGAAACGTAAGAGAAAGCCATTGCACAGAATCTTCGAGAATAAAAGAGTTATAATAGAAAAAGGGAGTGAATTTTCTACGCTATTTACAGAAGCTCAAACTTGTCATACGTATTGAATTTTCTCCGGGTAATGTGGTTACGTAAGCCTGCACGTCCCGGATTATACATTTGTGATCCAAACTGCTTTTACAAAGTGTTTTTTGAGGTTAGGAAAAAATAAGCCATTTCAGCAATTCTGACCTTGAATTTGGATTCAGCGGGTCAAAATACATAAAAATAGACTAGTCTGGTCCGCCGGACCAAGATTTAAAAAACATATTTTTTTGAGGTTAGAAAAAAATGAGCCAATGCAGCAATTCTGACATTGAATTTGGATTCAGCGGGTCAAAATACATAAAGATAGATTCTGTTTCGCCGGACCAACATTATAAAAAAGAATTTTTTCTTGAGGTTAGGAAAAAATAAGCCAATTCAGCAATTCTGACCTTGAATTCGGATTCATCGGATCAAAATACATAAGAATTGACTAGTCTGGTCCGCCGGACCAACATTAAAAATAAAATTTTTTTTGAGGTTAGGAAATGCGAACTAACTTTCCAATTCTGACCTTGGATTCGGATTCAGCGGATCGAAATACATAAGGATTGACTAGTCTAGTCCGCCGAACCAACCACTTTTTTTTGTGTGCCTGTGTAATGAATAAGGCGTAAACTGGTAGGATGCTTCCATAAAGCTGCAAATAGCAAATATATACAAGTATGAGACAGTATATAAAATGTCATTATATACATAAAATAACATATCAATTTATTTCGAAATAAATGCATATATTATGATAAAAGTAATTTTAGCTAAATGAATAGTGTTTTCGGTAAATTTAATTATAAGCCTAATATTAAGCTTCTAGCCAGGGAGAGATTAAGATATCTTATACAGATCTTTCGTTTAGATATCTTCTTCTTTTCTTTTTTATCTAAACGAAAGTTCTTATTTCTTTAATTACCTAAACAGATCATGTTTTTATCAATATGCAGTGCAATGTTTTATTTCTGTGAAATAAAAGGGCTCATTTAAGGAAGCTAATTCAGTATAGGCAACTTTCTTTTATAACATGTCTTCCTAATATAACATGAATAAATAAATAAGCTGAGTTTTTATTTACTTTAATTATCTAAACAAATCATATTTTTATATCTGTATTGTATATCAATTTATAATGCAATATTTAGAATCTGAGAAATAAAGTGTTATTTTAAAAGGTCTATTTCGATATTAGCAACTTTTATTTATTTGACAATTGTTATACATAAGAATACAGCATAAATTACTTTAACTTTGTGGAAGAATTATTACTCGTATATCTATTATGTTTGAGACAGTTATACAATACATCTAATATAATTTTTCTTTCAGATGTTTCACAAAACCACATGAGAATATTTAATACAACTTTTTAAGTCGTAACAAAAATTTTCAAAGTTCGATCGAAAGATGTTACAATTTTTTAGAGAGACAGAGAGAGAGACAGAGACAGAGACAGAGACAGAGAGAGAGAGAGAGAGAGAGAGAGAGAGAGAGAGAGAGAGAGAGAGAGAGAGAGAGAGAGAGAGAGAGAGAGAGAGAGAGAGAGAGGGAAAGGGAGAGGGAGAGGGAGACGGAGAGGGAGAGGGAGAGGGAAGGGGAGAAGACAAAAAATTCCAATCTTTTTCTCTTTCCTAAATTCCTGCTTCTATCTGATATATTTTTAGTCAAAGCTGGTCAACCAAATTCCGGATAAAGTTTGTCGGGTAATACAGTTTATCCGAAATTTATGAGGCATGCGTAAATACAATAAAATACGAGACGTGCGCCGTCGTCCTTTTCTTCTATCTGTTCCTACCTGGATCTCTCCTTAATCCACAAAGGACGTGTATCGTATATCGGAGAGTGGAACAATCTATTTTCTCTGCGAGCGTTAATAGAGAGAGATAAATAATAAAGGCAACCGGCTCTGTTTGAGAGACTTGAGAAAGAAGGGTGAACCCTTCTTGAGGATTGCTGCACGTCCAGGTACAGGAATGCGTATACCTATAAAACGTAAAAAACTAAGAGACATCAAAGTAGAAGGTATAAAAGAAATAAAGAAATAATCTTGATGTTAAAAGTAAAAAATTAACATTACAAGTAAACTGTTATAAAATCTATTTATTACATAGCTGAAATGTCAGAAAATAATCAATTTGCTTTAAATCTCAAACTTATAGAATGTTATAAAATGTTAAATATATGAAAGAAAAAAAAGGAATTTATATAATTTCCTTATTTAGCGATTATTGAATTTAAAATAAAATATATGTATTAAAAAATTCAATAGTTTTGTAAAATTTAATAAAATTCAGAAAAGTATAACATAACAAAAAACAAATATTACTTATTCAATTTCAAAAACGTTAAAAAATTTCTAATTTTATTATCATATGTTAAATGTTACACAAGATCACAATTTTTTTCATTTACAAGAACTAGAGGAGATTCTCTATATAGATCTCGGAGTGTTGAACTAGAATCTGTTGCCCGTTTTGCTTCAACATGTTAAGTTTTTTTGTAAATCACGAAAAAAATCTGTGAAAATACATTAACCTTTTAATGCCCATGGCTAGACCAACAGGAGAATCGAAAAAATAATTATTCGAAGCTTTACTTTAAGTGAAAAGAACATTTTAGGCGTAAAAAATTTTTTTTATTTGTTTATAACAAAATTTGTTAAATTAATTATAAAAATCGATTTTTTGAGAAAAATTAATAGCGCTATCCGATTATACGGAAAAAATTACATGGAAATTAATATATAGTTACTTTTCCGATCACTCCGCTGATCTAACCATGGGCAGTAACGGATACAGAAATAAATTGTTTATAACATTACTGTGGCAAAATAAAAAACATTTTTAACAACGTAATACATTTCCATGTACTTTTTGCCATACACTCAAATAATTTAGTTTTTCTCAAAAAGTCAATTTTTGTCATTTGTTTAAACAAATTTTGTTATAAAAAATTTTTAGTTTTTATAACAAATTTGTTTACGTTTAAAATGTTTTTTGACCCAAAGTGAAATTCCAATAGTTACTTTTCCGATCCTCTCGTTGGTCTAGCCATGGATATTAATGCATGGGGATTAACGCATGTATAAATTACATATTTCTGTGATTTACAAAAAAAATATGACATATCAGAGTAAAACGGGCAACTCTTGTAAATAAACAAAAAATTTTGTCCTATGTTATCTATTCAAATACAATATTTACTGATAAACAATGCTGGGGAAAAATTGATTCAATATAGAAATATTTATTTAAATTTATTTTTTTAATGTATCTATAAAAAAATATTTAAAATAATTATTTTAGTAAATATAAGTATAAGCAGTAATAATAAGTAGTAAATATAAAATAAATAAATAGTATTTGACATTTATATCAAGAGATACGATAGTATTTCGCGTCAAATAAACGCGTAGTGCTAGACGACGCCATGCATCTATGAGATTATCGGACCTCAATAACAGCTGAATCGACAAAACTAAATTTTAAATAGGCTTAATCAACAGCTTCGGTTTAAATTATGTAATACAAATTTTTTTACATGACTTATGAATGGAGATATCGCGAAAGTTTAAAATATTTATAAAGAATACTCAAAATAGGTCTCCCGCAAACAAGAACAAAATTTATATCCAAAAAATTCTCGAGTACTTAAATAATATTTAACCTTTTGTGTCACAAAATGTTTGTGTAACCCTTTGTTTCACTGAATGATCGCGATCGCCTTTTTTTCGTTCCAAACTCGTGACCTTCCGTTAATACTTTTTATATTTGTGCATTGGTTAAACCTTCCCCGTCATTAACAATTAATGCATTTTAATTAGCACAAGATCTGAATCTTTAATAATATAATCTTTTATATAATGTAATTAAAATAAAAAATGTACTCAAATGAAAGCTACACATTATTAATATAGAAATTCTAAATCGTATAGATATTTTACAGAACATCTATGCTATATACACACATAGTAAAATATCTGGTTTTTAACAAAGATAATGCTAAAACAAATAATATGCAAAACGGTCGGTTATGCAAGCAATAAAAAAGGTCATTGGAATGCGAGAAGTTTGCTCGTGGTCGAGCGGTTTTGTTACCACTTTTCCGCGATGTTGATTGGTTCTCTCGCTTGACTTACTTTATGTTGCAAGAATAAAAAGGTCTATAAAAAAAATCTATACAAATGAACTCAAAGCAAAACCTCTATCAAACCATAATTTATTAACAAAACATAATACAACTAAATCTAATGTTGTTTAAAACAATTTCGAGTGTGCAATCTGTTATTAATAAGTTTGACGAAATATTTCGGCTATACTAACAATATTGTAAGTCCTCAGTCGTAAAAAACGAACCGTTACATATAAATGAACAGCGAGTGCTGCTTTTCGTTTTTGTGGAAAAATAATAAGTTAATTTATAAATAAGTCGTGTGTCCTCATTGAAAATGTAATTTACAAATAAATCCAAAAACTCTAAAATATACATTATTATACTTGTTATACAACATTAACATGTGAATCATAATAACGATATTTATTCGTTCGTCCGCGAAAAATAATGCAGGTATCTGTTTTTTAAATTAATTTCCTCGAATTATGTCATTAAATATTGCATGATTTTGTTTCAATTTAGTTCTAAATGCTTTTAAGAATAATTACAAAAATCATAAATAAAATCGATCCTTACAGGAACAGTTGCATGCATATACGCGAAATCACTTGAAACATCTTCGATTTTTATAATAAGCGCAAGCATTTTTCGAGATAATAATTGTAAAAATATGTATATTCCCTTTCATATAAATAAAATTCAGTCGGTTATCCATGTAGGCCATTTTTGGCCTTTACCGACTCTCCCCTTTATATACGTAATTTTTTAAATATTAATAAATTATAGAACAATTAATAAAATACAATATATTAATAATAACAATAACTTTTAACTGAAGTTAGAAATCTGAATTTAGAATAATCACTTATACATAAAAAATAGTTAAAATATAATATTTGAATTAAAGAAATTTAATCAAGTTAAAAAATTTAATCAAATTAACAACTATTTTCTCTCAGTACATGTAAATGAAATAAAGAGATTGAGAATTAGTTCGTTGCTTTGATCGCGGTAATTTCTCATACACGCGAATATGCGATTTATCGCGTTTAAATAGCATGAATTATTTTCTCGCGCGATATAATCACTCCTTATTCCCTCCCAGCGTAAAATGCTCACTCACGCTTAATAAAGTAAAGATGATTGTGGAAAGGAGACAAATCCTTTTTCATCTTCATGTTATTAACGTAAGTAAGCGTAATTATATTCCACAAAAAAGAGAAAGTCACGCAATATGATATTGTGAAGCCACTCAAATAGACGCTACTCGTTCTAATAATATTTGTAAAATTTGTAACAGCCACTCGAGAAAACGTATATGAAATGCGTGAGCAAAATATTACACAGCTCTCTTGATTAAAGTGAGATCAATCAGATATTTTGGTGTCAAGTGGCAAAAAATTAAACATTAAAATTAAAATCGTAATAATTTAAAAATTTGTTTATAAAATTGTTTAACAATTAAAAAATACTAAAGAGGATAATAAGATAAACTCATAATATAATTTTTTTTCTTTAACTTTACATATACATATATAAAAGGAAAAATAACAGAGAGAAAAAGAAAAAATTATATTGTGTTTTAACTTTAAATAATTTTTTAAAATAAAAAATTAATTACGAGATTAATATGATAAATATATATCATATGTATCATATTAATCTCGTAATTAATCTCGTAATAAAAACATACACACGCACACACATTCATACACAGATTTTATTATTGTCCTATATATGTATATCATCACGTCGCATCTGACTGCCGAACGTTACACTCGCTTTAACGCTTTAAATCTGCTTTATATGCTCTATATAATCTGTAACCAATATAAATTCTTTGACAAGATTTTTTGAATATTAATTTTAATCGGTAATACCCGCATTTTTAATTTTCTGACTCTACGTCTTTTTCACCATCGAACGGAAAAAACACTGAGAGTTAATTAGAGATGTTAAAGTCTGTGAGATATTCGGATATTGTAAAACTCTGTCGGATATTTTGATATGCAATTCTAAGTATAACTGTTATCAATTCGCAAAATTTTGTTCCATAACAATTTTGAACAGTATAGAATAGGAATATAACGGTATAGAATAGTATAGAATAGAACGTAATCAAAAATTGAATTTTATTAGTAATATGGTATAATTAAATCAATTGAATAAAAAAGTATAAATATAAATGTAAAATGTAAAATAAAATGTATAATATAATATAAAATGTTAAATATAAAAATAATTGTCACGAAATAAATATATTTAAGTTTTAAAGTTGTTCAAATAACATAATAAGAACAATACCATACTTATCGCATCGTTGTAACTATTGTCGACTCCATAATTGATAAATCATGATAAATAATTAAAAATAATACAATCGCAATTTTTCGATGTGTACTACAGTAGCAATGGCTTCATATTTATTTAGTTATTGCTAATAAGTTAGTACTAATACGAATTAGTACAAAAGCCTGTATCATCTGAAGCCAAAGCCAGTAGCATAGTCAGCAGCACTGCTATATTGCAATACCACTCACACGATAGCAAACACGAAATCTAACTAGCAATTCAGCAAGAAAGATACATCGTATGCCGCAGGCTCTAGAGGCGTCGTGTATAATGTTTTTAGTAAAAAAAAAAATATCGGAATGAGGAGACCGATCAGGAATCAAATCCAAGACCTTCCATTTTCAGGCCTATATCAATAATTGTGTACAGGAGAAAAGGGGGTCATTTTGTTTTATTTAAATAAATCAGTAAATATTAATGTGACATAATTCTTGTCGGTATGTACATATAAAAATTTTAGGATAATAAAACAAAATAAAAAGTTTATATGTACATAAAGCCCTACATGTCACACTACGTATTGCGGATGCAGACTGGATCACGTATCAGAATTTAGCCAATCAAGACAAGACAGCTTCGGATTGCAGATCGCAAAATAGGTGCCTTCCTATTTTTGCAATCCAAATCCGTGATCCAAGCCAATGAAGTGTTGAGTTTTGATCACAAAGCCTATTACAGATGAGCCCATTAAGGAAGTTTACTGCTATGGTTAGGATCACTGCGACTAATTCCGATTAACTTTAATCGTTAATCGGCCTGCATCATTTTACTTAAATTTTTTAAACAAATCCAGTAAGACTAATTTTCTAATTTAGAAGAGAAGAAATTAACCTCAAACCAATTCAATTTTTAGACTGCCATATTGAATCCGCTATTTTGAATTTTGCAAATCTGACAGCAAATTCGTAATCAGCGACCCCAAAAATCTTTGTATACTAATTTCTATGAATATATTGGTATTATAAAGTAAGAAAATGTCGAAAAAATAGATATAAAAAAAATTCGGACGCTTATTTTTAGTCTGCCATATTCAGAAAAAAAATTAGAAAAAAAAATCTACATATTTTTAAAGTACAAATGTTAATAACACGTTTTGTGCAGTTCTCAATATAAAAACATTTTTTCGTAAGAAATCAGTCATTTTTAACTGAGTAGGTAACGTTGTAATAACGTTGCAACAATGTTTTTGTGCTTACTGAATACATATTTGTTATAGATCAGTAGTTAATAAATGTCAGAAAAATGAAACATGTAGTTAAATCTTTTTTTTTTTTTCAAATAAGCTAATTCGTAATCACTATATTCCTTCACTTAAAAAAAAAAAATATTTATAAATAAATAAAAATTTATAGTTTTTACTGATTTTTACATATGCAAAATAACATATGGTATAATTTATAAAAACATATTTTTACTCTGTTCTGATAAAGTTAAAACTATATAATTATAAAAAATAAAAAATAGTAATGTGTGGTTTTTTTTGAAAATTTCTACAAAAAATATTTATATAAAACAATAAAAAATCACACAAATTTTTACTTTCAGTAAATATTTCAAGATATTCATAGAAATTTTTTCCGCCAAGGTGTTTCCATAACATTAAATTAATAACAAAGTTAGTGTAACATTATTAATTATATGAACGTTGCAACATAAAACACATGACAAACACATGATTAGTAGACGATATTCAACAGACAAAACAGATTCCTACACCCAAAACAAAAAATCAAATCATATTTTCAAAAACGCGCAAAGACATAATTATTTCGATCGATATATACATATATAACACATACATATATAAATATAAATATGTACGAGCAAAATATAAAAATTGAATAATTTATATAATAACATAATTCGTATTATAAACACATAAAAAATATTTTAATTTATGTCTGTAAAATTATTTAAAAATATTTAGATATTATTAAATATTTTAAGAATATTTATAAAATTGTGTTATAACATTTAATAACATTTAAAACACATATGCCTCAAGCTTTTAGAATATTTTTATAATATTAGGACAGCAATTTTATTAAGTAATATTTTTAAAATGTTTATCAAACGTTATGTCATAACGTTTAATAACATTCAAATAACATCTAATAAACGTTTCTAAAATATTTTAATAATATGAAGACAGCAATATTATTAAATAACATTTAAAAAATATTTATGAAATATTAAATTATAATGTTAAGAAAATTTTTCTAAAATTAACATTTCAAAAACGTTGATCAATGTTTCTTTCTTACTGGGATATTATAGTATGAATCGGTTTAACATCAAGTTATGTGTAATTAAAAAATAATAAAACAAGAACGAGAACTTTTTATTTCCATTTTTTCAATATTGTAGTAAAAGTTATCCAAATAAAATTACCTTTTTTAAAAAAAAGGTAAAAGAAGGCGCCAAGTGTGGGTATGTGCACCTGTTTAATAAACAAGCACGCCGGAAGCAAATGATAACAGAATCAATTAAAGATGGAAGAAAATTTTAATGATTTTAAAAGAATTATTGGCAGAATATAAAATAATCGATGACAATTTTGGTAGAGACGGACTATCGTAACAAATATAATGAAACACACATATACGATTACACACATATAAGATTACACAACAATAAGAAATTATTTAAGTTAGTAGTTTACAATTATTCATACAATAAATTCAACGGTTAATCACAGTAATAAACATGCATTTCATACAGTGAGCTTTATGCAATAAAATTATAATGGTAAGATTTACAAATGAATAAGTAGTATTATTTTTGAACAATAAGAATAATGAAAATTATGGAACAACACAAAGATTTAGATTTTTACATCAACAACTTTTAATAAAAAACGTGAATGTTCTTTGTCGCACATAAAGCCGGGATAAAATGAAAATAATATTACATCAACAGTATTTCAAGAGAATTGACGCATATGCAAAGAAAGTTATAGAAACTTTGAATAATAATTGTTTAACATTTATGTAAAATGTCTCTCATCAATTGAATGAATGCAGAAAGTAATGCATCAGAAAGTAATGCATCTGATAGTAACGACGGCATGAGAACGTAACTGAATAATTGCTGGATAGAACAGCTGAACGGAAATCTCTGAGTTGAGTTCTGTCCTGTCGGTTAACCGTCGTGCTAGCACCGATGCAGGATGAAATCGCTCTCAAGAACTCAACTGAAATCACTCTACAGAGGTTCCGTGTACCTGGCGCTCGATCCCTTTCTCTCTCTCTCTCAGCAAGCCGTAGATTCTGGGGTTAAATATATCCCTCTCTCTCACTCTTTCTCTCGGTAGGCCGTAGTATGGTATCGAGTACGTCTCTCTCTCTCTCTCTCTCTCTCTCTCTCTCTCTCTCTCTCTGTCTCTCTCTCTCTCTGTCTCTCTCTCTGTCTCTCTCTCTGTCTCTCTCTCTGTCTCTCTCTCTGTCTCTCTCTCTGTCTCTCTCTCTGTCTTCTCTCTCTCTGTCTCTCTCTCTGTCTCTCTCTCTGTCTCCTCTCTCGTTCTCTCTCTGTCTCTCTCTCTGTCTCTCTCTCTCTGTCGCTGTCTCTGTCTCTGTCTCTGTCTCTGTCTCTGCTCTCTGTCTCTGTCTCGTCTTGTCTCTTGTCTCCTGTCTCTGTCTCTGTC